>NC_084806.1:13430316-13801982 GCF_963583255.1 Pyrus communis
AGGTGTATAGGATTATGGAGTGATGACCTGGCTGTGGCTTTACCCATTAACCTAGTCGACTAGAAATTTGTATAAGTTGAAAAAAAGTTGCCAGGTGGGACAACAAAGAAATTGACGAGAATAATACAAAATATATAAGCATCTATTGACTAGAATCATATATATTTACGATACATATACATACATACATACATACATACATATATATATATATATATATATATAGAAGTGTTATTGATACTCAAAAAATTTCATTTTATACTCTTCACAAGTGTAGTGTATTTTTATTTCATAATATAGAAAATTTGGAGTGTAGAATAAGATTTTTAGAGTGTTAATTATATATATATATATATATATAGAGGAAGCTTTAAGCGAAGGGATTCTTATTTTAAAAAAAAAAAAAATAGATTTGATTTTAATGAAATTTTGTAGTTGAGATTTTATGACTGTGATTTAATCTCAACTATATAATTTCATTAAAATCATATCTAACCGTTAAGACATCCTTCTTTTTTTTGAAAAATGACTCTATATTATAAGACATTAAAATACGAAAGAACCCGATAAAAATGAAAACCAAAACTCAGAACGTCTCCGCTGCCCTGCTCTTCTTCTTCTTCCTCAGCTGCCACCACCTCCTCCACCATGCAGAAGCTCAAGGTCCGACCACAGAAGGCTACACCTGCTCAGCCAACCAAACCGCCTACTACCCCTGCCAGACCTACGCCTTCTACAGTGCCCTCTTCCCCGACTTCCTCGACCTCGCTGCCGTTGGCGACCTTTTCCAAGTCAGCCGCCTCATGATCTCCAAACCCAGCAACATCTCCTCCCCAACCGCCCCCCTGGTCCCCGGCCAGCCCCTCCTCATCCCCCTCTCCTGCTCTTGCAATTCCCCCAACTCCTCCATCTCCATTTCCTACGCCAATATCTCCTATACCATCAAAGCCGGCGACACTTTCTACCAGGTCTCCACCCACAACTTCCAAGACCTCACCACCTACCAGTCTGTCGAGCTCGTAAACCCTAATCTGGTCGCCACCAACATAAACATCGGAGTCACCGCCTATTTTCCTATCTTCTGCAAGTGCCCCAACAGAACCCAGGTCGGAAACCAAGTCAACTACCTCATCTCGTACGTTTTCCAGCCCTCTGACAACATCTCAACCGTTGCTTCATTGTTTGGGGTGCAAGCAAATTCCATAACTGATTTAAACGGCGACAACATCCAGCCTTCTGACACGGTTTTCGTGCCAGTGACTCGCCTTCCGGTACTCTCCCAACCCACTGTTGCTCCTTCTGCTCCACCCTCTGGGAAGACAGAGAGGAAAGGAGTGATCACAGGGCTCGCAATTGGGCTGGGAATTACCGGGCTTTTGCTGGTTTTCGTCATCGGGTTTTCGATTTACAGAGACGGATTGCTGATGAAGAAGATTGGCGGGGAAGGAGATGAGGAGGAGAATAAGGTTCTGTACAGGAGCAAGCAGGGGTCAAAGAGGTCGAAGGAAATGGAGGTGAATTTGATGGCGGATGTTTGGGATTGCTTGGACAAGTATAGAGTGTTTGGGAT
Organism: Pyrus communis; assembly: GCF_963583255.1. NCBI lineage: Eukaryota > Viridiplantae > Streptophyta > Magnoliopsida > Rosales > Rosaceae > Pyrus > Pyrus communis. Next base: position 13,431,887 of record NC_084806.1, read on the forward strand.
TGAAGAGTTGAGAGAGGCCACAGATGGGTTCAGCGATGGTAGCTTGATTGAAGGGTCTGTGTATAAAGGTTCCATTAATGGAGATTTCTATGCCATTAAGAAGATGAAGTGGAACGCCTATGAGGAGCTCAAGATCTTACAAAAGGTTCTTTCACCTTCGTCTTCTTCTTCCTTCTTTTTCTCTGTTTTTGTTTCTTAATTTTTGGGCATTTGGTAAAGTTTTCATCTTGTTGCATAGTACACACTTCAGCATTTGTTAACCTCATAAGCTCACTTGGAAACAAGGACTATTCTACAAAACTATCAAAATTAGGCTCTCTTTAGCCTGTGATAAATCAAAGGAGAATTAACGGACAAAAATTTAAAAAAAAAAAAAGCATACAAGGAAAAAGGAGTGAAAATCACTACCTTTGAGAGATTATTTCCGCTCTCATTCAACCCCGCTACACTACTAAAAATCCACTATTCGATTGCTCATACATGTCCTTCCTAGGCAATTTTTGCAATTAAAGCATCTTAAGCAGACTAGTTAAATCCGTTTTTAAGGCAGTTTTAACTTAGATTCTCCAAAAACACTCCTTGAGCAAACTAGCTATCCATAATGCAAATTTAAATTTGTGAATAATGGTTAGGCAAGTGTGAATTGATATATATATATGGATTGATAAGCTAGTGTTGTTTTACTGGAACGTAGGATATTTTACTTACTATTTTCTATGTGGAATATTTTGTTCATGGCCAAAATAACATCGCCTGTTCGAGATGAAACCTAAACAAACGTTGTATGAAAGTCTAAGCAAACGTTGTTTCGGATATATATGAAGCATTGTCAGGAATACTGAAGTATGTCAATGATTCCATTGGCCAAAGTCATCGAATCTTAATCAAGCCAACAAGAGTAAAATGTAAAAGGAACTATAGGCGATGTCAGTTCATTTAAATGATTCTTTTCCTTCAGTTTAACCAAAACTGCTTACTTAAGCAAAATCATGGCCTTCATGAGGGTTGTTCTCTTTTTATTATTAATTAGTGAGGTGTAATGTTCGTAAGCATGTTACAGGGTCACAAATAGCAATTTTTCTTAAGAGTGCCTGACAGATACCTGGCCGTTTGGATTATCCAACAACTTAAACTGAGTGACTAGAATCATTGGATATAGATTAGAGCAGTTTAAAATATATGCTTTTATCTTTTCTGTTGTGTTCAGAATTGAATATAGGTTAGAGCAGTTTAAAATATATAGAGAGCTGGTAGACTCACACAATTATTCTATTTTTTTCATCTACATTATAATTCTACTCACCATAAAAAGTTAAAAAATTGAAATAGTATTTCCCCATCCACTATTGTTCCTAAAATAACCCCTAAAACACATATGCAATTATAAACTTGTCTCTTAGAAAAATCGAACACCAATCTTGAAAGACAAATCGAAGATATTTGCGTGTTGTCTTTCAAATTCAGATATGGGTTTAAGGAATTGGGATTGTTGTTTTTTCAAGTACTACTTTTTTTGGAGAACGGATTTTGGTGTCCCTCCTCCTTGATTCAAATTGCAAAGGTCCTTTTTTTGAATTTTTCTAAATCCCGTTTTATGGAATTGGTTCAATTAATTTGGAATTTTTTTTCTAAATTTCTTGACAACAGCTTTAGGCTCTAGGCTCTAGGCTCCTCACTCAACTTTTGCCTTCTTTGGGTTTCTTATTCTGTGAACTGATTGTCACCCTGCTCATGCTAGAGCTTTGGAATAGTGACCCTCCATCACAACCAAAATCGAATTACTAACCATAACATGAATCTAATTTGGACAAGGAAATTTAAGGAGTGATATATGGTTAACATGGAATCCCTCCACTTAAAGAACCTGTATATTACCTTTTAAGGTCTTTATATGTTATTTTATAAATGAACAAACTGACATTTAAAAATTTCATTAAGAAGTGGATGAGGGATAAGATACTGGAATGAGAATAATAACACTCAATGCACATGTTATTAATTAAAATAGTTCAAAATATTTATCGCATTGTCCGGAAAAGAAAAGAACTTCAACTAGGGTGCATGTGAGATTGCTTCTCATGCTTGAACTGAAAAACTTTGATGACTTCCAAGATTTGTAACTTTCACTTAAATAACTTCTATAAAAATTATTTTCCTTTAATTTACTGTTATTAGCAAACATTTTAACTACTTTCCAAAGGTATTTTGATCACTTTTAAACACATGATTAGTAAGTGATTATGTGCACAATTTTGAATTATAATTGACAAAACAATGGCTTTTCGAATTTTGAAGGTAAACCATGGCAATTTGGTGAAGCTAGAGGGCTTCTGCATAGACCAGGAGGATGATTCTTGCTATCTAATTTACGAGTATGTCGAAAATGGTTCTCTTTATTCATGGTTGCATCATAACCAGAAGGAAAAATTGAGTTGGAAGACAAGGCTGCTTGTTGCTATGGACGTTGCAAACGGTCTCCTATACATTCATGAGCACACTAGGCCGAGGGTTGTGCACAAAGACATCAAGAGCAGCAATATTCTATTAGATTCGAACATGAGAGCGAAAATAGCAAATTTTGGGCTAGCAAAGACCGGTTGCAATGCCATAACAATGCACATTGTTGGAACTCAAGGTTACATTGCACCCGAGTATCTAGCTGACCGGGTGGTGTCGACGAAAATGGATGTTTTGTCTTTTGGGGTGGTTTTATTAGAGCTTGTTTCGGGGAAGGAAGCGGTTGATGAAGATGGAAATGTTTTGTGGGCAAGTGCTGGTAGTATTTTGGAGGGAAATGAGGAAGAGAAGGCAAGGAAACTCAGGGAGTGGGTGGACAGTGAACTTGTCTTGGAGTCGTTCTCAATGGAGAGCATAGTGAATGTTGTGACTGTTGCCATTGCTTGTGTGCATAAAGATTCTTCAAAAAGGCCAACCATGGTGGATATTGTCTATGCCTTGTGTAAGAGTGATGATTTGTTTTTTGACATCTCCGATGATGGATCATCGGCTCCCCCAGTAAGAGCAAGTTGACCAGCGATGAACTAAGTTTTATTTTTCTTTTGGCTTTTATTTCATTTAGGAAAGACAAAGGTTATAGTCGAATTCTTATTGTGAACGTGAGGGTAAGTGATAGTTTTACTCTTTAGAGCTATTTTCTAAGTCATTATTATGTACCTGTAAATAATATTATGTATTTGACTTCTTGAGCACATGTGTTTCTACTCGTAATATTTTTATCACGGTGAGGTGTTAATGGTAAAATCTGGAATAATATTATTCAAGTGGTAGGAAAAGAATCATTAGGAACCAAAAATCAAACTCAAGAGGTTTGTGACCAACTAGCTATTAGTTTAGCGGTATTCTTTTTCAGACTGTTGAATTAGGCGCCAAGTTCAAATTAGTGATATACATAAGAAAATTAGAATTAAAAAAAAAAAAAAAAAAAAGGGAAGAAAAACACTCAAAATCAAGAGATAGCCACATCAAGCTTGCAAGATATCGCAAACGTTGCCATTCCATTTCAATGAAGGGCTGTAGAGAATTCAATATAGAAAGAATTTATGATGAGTGGGCAAAAATGGTTGTATGATAAGGAGTTGAGCCGGGCGGCACGCTAGGTTAAGGCATCATCATCTGCAGGATCTGGGCAGTCGCTGGCTGTTGAATCCCATCACATCCCGGTCTGGTTCAATATGTAGGTTTGCTACCCACCTGTAGAGAGAGGGGCGTCTTACTAACCCGAGTAACATAAGGTGTGCTTAATACGACCTCACACCTATTCTCTCATGGAGAGTGTAGTGCTCTACCATCCGAGAAGCCCCGGGCAAGCTTAACACAATTTCGCACACCAGGTGTTCGACGATTTGCTTCAACCATGTCTTGTTGTCTATACTTCATTTGCTTCTTCATTATTGAGTGATTCTTGAGACTTGGTGATTATGGAGAAGAGAAAATTGACTTTGAAGGAGTGAAAATGGATGTGGATATCATGGAAATAGTAGAATCAGATGTTGAATTCGAATCAATGAGTCAGGCACTTGAAAGTCATCAAAGTATTCATGCAGAATGAATAACCATTCTCTGTATCCGATCAGTTGCACAGTTGGTTTTTGGTGCTCAAGCTATACCACTTCTCAGTCAAGGTTTTACTATCCCTACTCAGTCATTCTTTCATTAATGAAGATTGTTTCTGATTCAATTCTTTCTGTTACTAGTAGTTCATTTTCTAATTGGCTAGATATGAACTGGTTTGTAACGGGTCATCAAAGTGGGGCTGTTAAGGTATGGCAAATGGTTTATCCCACCAACCTCAAGAGTTTTCAACAGAAGTCAACGAGCAATGAGATGGGTGGTTTAAATCTCAATGATAAAGCACCATAGTACAAGTTTGGTGAAATGGGTATGTGTTTTGTTCTATGTAAATTGTTATGCGTTGAGAAAGATTACAGTCACGACACATTGTAATTCTTGTGATTAGGAGTTGTGGCATATACTATTGTGTTTTCTAGTAATTCATCTCTTGGGCAAGTGTTCATTTTCTTGATTAATTTTGGAAAAGAGTTGAATCTGGGATTAAGGCATGATGCCACTAGTTAAGGAGCATTGCTTGAGATGAAAATATAGCTGTGACATGGAATGAATTGCAATTCTTTTACGAGGTCCGATGGCATAGAATGGAATGCATAGCCCTGCAGTGTTGGTTATTTTCAGGTCCCTAGCAAATAACTTGGCCCCAATTCCGGTTAAAGTGGCTGTTGCAAAGTGGTGAAGGCATCGATTATCATACATTGACAGATACTGCAGCATTATTTGAGTTCCTTGCCTCAGCCTATAATGTCGAGTCTAACCAGCTCAGTTGTTAGCATGTATCTACTATAAGTTCGGTTATACGATGAAGTTTGAAAAAGTTATTAACGGTAAATCCCACGAAAGGTAATTCCATGATGTGAATAGGTAAATCCCAGGAAGGGTAATCCTACGTAGTCCAATAATGTACAACATTTTCCAATGCTCTGTCTAAATGCTGGCAAAAATGTGTAGTCTAGGTTGACCAATATTTTATGCATGTACATGGTCCAGCATTTTCTAATCTTTTGTGTACAAATGCTGGTCCCAGTTGAAAATTGGGTGAAAGCAATGAACTGAAGTGAATGTTACAGTGTTTTGTATATCTAAATTTATCTTATTGTTTTCTTCGACTATCTCTGCATTTTTCAAGCATAATAATCAACACAGTTTTTAATCCCGCTGCAACGTGCAGGCAGCATTGCCTAGTAAAGTCTAAAGCTCGAAGGGCATTGCTAATTGTTTTTCTTATTATAAAAAGTAAAATAAATAAAGCCTTTAAAACAACTTGCAACAAAAGGCAATTCTAACATTCCAAAGTTGCGTTGTGCTCTCCTTTGTCCTCAGATGGAAAATTATGATGCCAAACTCAAACTTGAAAGTTTCTGGGGCGATGGGCAAAAAACTGGTTGTAGGAGTCGTCAAACCAGGCAGCACGCTAGGTAAAGACGTCATCATCTGTCAGATCTGGGCAGCCAGAGGCTGTTATCCTAGGGCGTTTTCCGGGTTGAATGTCTTTGTGGGTTTTGCTACCTACCTTTTGAGAGTGGGGTGCTTTACTAATTCGAGTAGTAGGCAAAGTGGGGTGCTTTAGTAATTCGAGTAGTAGGCCTAGAGCGCCATCTGCGAGCTGAATATCTTTGTGGGTTTGGCATATTCCAGGCTGAATTGTGTTGTGGGCTTCAATTCATCAATCACTTGAACTCTTTCTTAGGTAGAAACTCACGCTATTAGGCTCGGCAAAAATATTTTTCAGTATAAAGCCTTATAAGCACTTGTGTGAAGCAAGTGCGTGAAGCAAATGTGGAATTGCACTTATTGTACATGTTGATCTGTTCAACTCATCTTTTATTGTATTTGTAGTTTTCAATGATAGATTTCACACCATGACAATTGGATTCAGCTTCCACCACTTGCCCCACTTTCATTGCTTCTTGTGTTGTCTTTGTTCTCCATCCTCACTTTCCCTTAACCAAGTAATCACTGATCTCTATTCTCACGCATTCACGCACAACAATGGTTAGTAAAAATTCTCTTACAAGTTACAACCATTCTCTTAAATAACAATACAGAAATTTCAAAGGGTTGGTCTAGTGGAAAGCGAGAGCAAAGAGTTGGAGCTCCCAATCCGAATTCAAACTCCCATAGACGCATATCTTAGGGCCAGTGATTATGATTTTGTGTATCATTTGATCCTTGTGTAAAAACTATGACACTGCCTCATGGCTCATGCAGTACCAGAACTACATGGAAAAAGAAGTCAGTTTATCACTATGAGATACCTCTTATAATTTTTTGTTATCAATAAAATTTTCTTCATACCGTCAAGGTTTTCCAAAAAAAAAAAGAAAAAAAAAAATTTCCCTTCCATCAAATTGCCGTGTCTCATTGGTAATACTTGTTCATATAAAGTCGATTTATATTAGAAAATGAAATTATACTTGTATCCTTTTCAACCACATAACATTGACTTGAATAACTTTCAAAATAATTAATTGATTTTGAGGTTATTCATGTGTTGAGATCCACAATGTCAAGTATCCCTAGGTAAAAACACAACGTTATTCATGTGAGACGTTGATATATTGTTTGATTGCAGATGAAATCGGGATAAGAAATCAAAAACCGCTATTGGTGATAATTTTCGGGATAGTGTTAGAGATATCAAATTTTTTAAATTAAGTTACAAATCAAATAATGTATCATTAATAATAAATAAATACGTTAATTAGCATTTAATTAATAATTCAATTATTTACAATCATATTATTTATTTAAAAAAATTTGATCTTTCCAACGGTATCGTAATCCTCGCAAAATAGAAATATCATCAAATAATTGATTATTGGTGTTCTTGTTTGGAACATCTCCATCCACAAGCTTTAATGGTACTGAAATTAATCATCAATCGACGACAAAAGGTTTGACAACGACTCTCCAGTGTCCTCTGTAGTTGCAAGCATGCATAGGAAAGCAAATGACATTTTTGGGAGGGACCACGTGGTTGAGAGATTCTTCGGTATAATTGACATCCGAAATATTCACGTGTTAAGATATATATTTTAAAAAGTTAATAACTTAAAAAATAAAACTTATTTTAAAAAGTTAATAACTTAAAAAATAAAACTTGAGTTTCCATTGAAAAATCTCTGCAGGTGGTCCACGTTGGATTCCCCGAAAGATCCCAGATTTCTGTTTCTTTTTTCCAACTTCCATTTGTGTTGTTTGAAGTTTCTGTTGCGTCTCCAATGTTTCCTTCTTTCTTGTGAAACCTCAAAACTCCGGAAAAACACTTGTGACTGTCACAGTCTCACAGACATGGTTCTTCCGAGTAGTCAGCTGCACAGCTTGCAGCTCTGCGTTTTGCCTTGTCGGGTTCCCGTCTCCAACCGTTTTTCTTCCCCAAAAAGGTATTTAGAATTTCATTTCCTCATCTTTTCAATTACCAAGTGAGGGTTTTTTATAATGCCAGTTTTTGGTTGTTTGATGGCATTGGCATTCATATGGGGTTTAAAGGGTTTATTCCGTTAATTGGTTAATGGACTAATTGTAGCAAACGTCCTTGAACTGTAGTTCGAGTTGCATTTTCGTGTATGAAACCGAACGTTAGGTTCTTTAGCGTCCGAATTTGGTCCAGGTTTGCACTCTTGGTCCTGAAAACCAATTCATTTGAACCCCATCACTTGGTAGTGGTACTTGGTTGTTGTTAACCTTCAAGTTTCATGCTTTGTTTCTTGGTAGATTTTATATGTTCCTCTGATTCCTAAGTATTTGTCAACTGGGTAGTACTTGAAATTCTCAACTGTTGATTGTAATGCGAATTGAGAGATATCGGGTGTTCAACTGTTGGGTAGTGCCGAATTCTTTTGATACAAGTGTGAACTTGTTGGAGTTTGAAGTTTGGTAGATAAAGGGGCTGGCTCAGTTGCCTGGAAGTTTAGTTTCTGTGTTAGTGCCCGGATGGAGAGGAAGTACGACAACAAGACTCATTGTTTTTTCGATTCGGGAGTAGGGCTTGAAGTAGAGGGATAACGTTTGCACCCCTCACCTGAGGAACCAACCTAGTCTTAAGGAAGAACTTTCACATCCGGCAGCAGGAATTGAACCTACAATGTTACCGGCTCTAATGGCGGATAGAGACTGATCAAAAGATGAGTACTTTCTGCAAGGACTTATCTGGTTTCATTAAGCCCTTTCTTTGCAGATTGACATACTCGGTTTCTGATATTCTAAATACTTCAGCTCAAACTCCTGCATATCTTCGAGGAAATTGTCTGCTTAAACCACCTTATTATTTTAACTAGTACTAGATGCCTTTCTCATGCTGTTGCCTATTTAAAAGTATGTGTTCCTCCTGTAGAGTAGGAGTTTGATGACAATAATGGTTTACTGATGAAAATGTCAGTTAATGTGCGATGCCATATACATAAATTCTCCGTGTCGAGCTCTGTTTCATAAGCCCTTATCATCTGTTCGGTATTTACAGAACCAAGATGCACGGTTATCACATTTAAGTTTTGCAAGCAGCATATGGTGTTATGAATGAAAAGCTTTCCGATTTCTATCTCAAGCATATTGTGATAAATACCATATTATGTAACTGACAGAAATTGTAATTTGGAGTACAGTTGTTGATGTCTGTATTTGTGCAACCTAGTTATGATACATACATTGGGGCTATTGATGCACAGTTATCCTGAGTTTTAGCGTACATGAGCCATATGATGCTAACTTTGATATGATACTTAACAGGAAATTAATGCCATGCCACTTTTGGTGGATCAAATCTCCGTCTTTACATGCATGTAGTTTCAACAGAGGTGAGAATATTGTTTGTATGCTTTATCATGTGTGAATGCATTGATATTCTGCTTTATATTTTGATCACTCACTAGGGATATCTTACATATGTTTATTCTTTTTACAGGAAAATCTGAGGCCAGTTCTCAAGGGGCAGAAAATAAGTTAGATTCCACTGTGTATATAAATGTTGAAGACGATTCGAATGACAAACTCTTTAGTGCAGACCCAATTAATATTTCTCAGGTGAGAGCATTAGATAGAAATTTTTTTATTTATCTGTTCAATTTCTAACGAGAGCATTAGATGGATGAATCTGCATTAGATATAATTGTTTTTTAATCTGAAAAAAAGAACAAATCAGTTTTGCTGAATTAGAATTGATTAAAGCGGGTAACAGCTTAAACCCCTTTCGAGGTTCCTCTATTTAGTGGATTCACCCGTTTACTCTCTGTTATCAACTATTTGTATCCATGATAAATTGAACAAACTCATCATATTCTGAATCTTTTAATTCCGGGGAAACCTGCTGGCTTCAGATCTTGCATTTTATTCATATCATGGCGCTACTAGTATTTAGTAAATTTCTTGATGGAATTTGGTGTATTTGCAGGTTCACCTGACTAAAGTCATGATGGGATTGGTGTCCTTTTATTTCTCAATTAGACTTGTGCAGTCAAGTATTTTTAATACTTTCATCAAGATTGTCCAAGCAAAACTTCCCTATATCATTCAAACTTTCGGGGCTGCCACCTTGCCCCTTGCCTGTGTTTCTAATTCTTTGAATAAACCCTTGCCTCGTCCGTTGGATGTGTCTTTTCCTTCATTTCAAGATATTAGATGGAGCTTTGCACGGTTACTGTATCTATTTAACATCCAACTTGAGAAAAATGTTGCCACGTAAGTGAAGATTTTGGATAGAGCTTTGCAAAGTTACCGTTCTCGTTTGGCTAAATTCTTTTGTAAATGTTTTTAGGTTCTTTGTGGTGCTCCTGGTAGCATGCTTCTCATTTGTTGTCATTGGTGGCTTCCTATTCTACAAGTTTAGGTAACCTATAATCCTTTCTAAGAGCAGGTCGAATTACTTTCTCTGGCATATTCTGCTTCATGTTGCTTTATGGTAGTTCATTATATAGCAATCTTTTTCTTGGTGTCTAGACTATTAGATTGATATAAATTGATGGCCCATTTCATAACAGCTGAAGTTTTCTAATACGGTATCACCGTATCAGAGCTTTGGTAGCAGGAGGTCCTGGATGTGGAACCTTCAATCCGTTCACTACTTTTTTGGTGCAGGGTGGGGTTTCAGCTATATTTTTCTTTCTGTTTGCCTGGCAACATGGAAAGCAAGAACGGGTTTTGTGTAAGGGACGGTGTTAGATTGATATACATTGTTGACCAATTCCCAAACAGCTTAAGCATTTGGGGTCTAATCGTTGTCTATCACAAATGAATTGCTGAAAGAATATGGTTTTGTCTCTTCTATCCATCTTCTTTACAAGGATCTCAGCATCTTAGACCAACAATTATTTTATATTCTAACACTCCCGTCAAATGCTGGCCTCTTTTCACCATTAAAGGCCAACATGTGGAATTCAACTTATATTGGTTACACTTGCATGATTTGACCAGGATTTCTTGCTTTGATATCATGAGAAAGTTTGTTGTTATCACACTATTCCAAAAAACTTGAAGCTGTTATGATGTCGGCTGACAATTATTTGATATTGTAACGGTTCAGCAGTCTTATTAATGGTATTATTTTTAAATGAATTTATTCCTCATGCTTGTTTACAATCTGAATGCATTTCAAATTACACAGGGGTAGTAAGGAGTCTTTGGAGGACTGCTTCTGGGAGGCTTGGGCATGTCTGTGTTCATCATCGACACATCTAAAAGTGTGATGTCGTTTTCTACTTTTATCATTTGGTTCATTCTATAAGCTTTCGCTCATTCTGTATTTTCTTAAATGATTGTAAATAACATGTATTGTACGATGTACACTGCAGCAAAGAACACGCATTGAACGTGTTATTGGTTTTGTTCTTACAATATGGGGCATATTAGTTTACACTCGCTTGTTGAGCACAATGACTGAACAGTTCAGGGTAAGTTCTTGAATCATGGAACATTATCGTACATCTAACTTATATGTAAACGGCATCCTTATGGCCATGATTTGCACAGACCAATATGTACAGGCTGAGAGAGGGCGCACAAATACAAGTTCTGGAGACTGATCATATCATTATTTGTGGAGTGAACAGTCATCTTCAGTTCATACTGAAGCAACTAAACAAGTATCACGAAATTGCTGTCCGCTTAGGTACTGCTACAGCTAGGTAATCTAATACTTGTACTCGGACAGAGGTTCTTATATCAGGATTGTGTGGTTAAATTACTGGCTTGTGTTGTTGTCTTGCTTACATGTTCACAGGAGGCAGAAAATTCTTCTTATGTCCGATCTCCCAAGAAAGCAGATGGACAAGCTCGCGGACAATTTAGCCAGAGATCTTATTCATATTGATATCCTTTCAAAGAGGTGCGGCTATAAGAAATCATCTAAGTCATTTCCGTCTGATTTTGGAAGGCCTCGGTGCAATGAATATAAAAATTAACAAAGTAATAAATGATGTAATAGGTAATTGGATTTGATAATAAAATAGAGACTTTGTGTGCTTCTGATTCTTACATTGAGGCTCTACTCTTACAGTTGCAGCCTTAGTTTAACAAAATCATTTGAAAGAGCCGCTGCCAACAAGGCACGTGCAATAATTATACTGCCAATGAAGGGTGACCGGTGAGAACTTGATCAACTTTAACTTCTATGTGAGAGATCATCTTAGAGTATACAAGATTTTTGTTAAAGTTTCTTTGGAATTTCCTAGTTTATTACAAATTTCTTCTCTTTCAAACGTGTTTTGACTTCACATCCTCATCTGTTTAGGTATGAAGTTGACACCGATGCTTTTTTGTCTGTTCTGGCTCTTCAACCTATTCCTAACATGGAATCTGTCCCCACAATTGTTGAGGTATATCACTAATCTCTGTGTCTTCGTACTAAACTTTATTACAAAGTGTGCTAAAACCATGTTAAATTTTCCCTCCCCAATGAATGCAGGTTTCAAGTTCCAATACGTGTAAGCTCTTAAAGTCAATCTCAGGGTTAAAAGTAGAGCCTGTAGAAAATGGTGCATCAAAATTATTTGTTCAATGCTCTCGTCAAAAGGGACTCATAAAGATCTACAGGCACTTGCTTAATTATCAAAGTATGGTACAAGTCTCTTTCGAAGAAATAACTAATTTTCTCGTGAGGATGCTTATGAAATTCTATTTTTGAACCCTCAAAGTTAACTTTATGCATTACCAAAAGGACATGTGATTAACGACCAACAATCGGAAAGTTACAGATGAAATGTTATTGCTGTAATGATAATTTCTCCCATTTTATCAGTTGTGCATTTATTTGTGGTAATAAATCGATACCTTGAGGCCCTACTATCTTTACAAATATCAGTTTGAAATCTTTAGGCGGTAACTAGAAATTAGACCTGTCAACCCAAGTCACGTGTTGTTCTTTTTACTACGGTGATTATTTCTAAATCATGTTGGTTATCAGGCAACTGGAACCATCTCTCCGATCATTTCTGAGATGGCACACTAATTGATATCATTTCTGCTCAGTGCAGAAAATGTATTTAATCTTTGCAGTTTCCCAAGTCTAGCGGGGATCAAGTATAGGAGGTTACGACATGGGTTTCAAGAGGTAACACCATCTGCCAAATGTAATTCTGCTAGTGAAGAACTTATTGCGGCTGGCTGATTTGGAATTTCTCTGACTGGATATCCCTTTCAGGCAGTTGTTTGTGGGCTTTATAGGAACGGGAAGATAGACTTCCACCCCAATGACAGTGAAATCTTGCGGGAAACTGACAAAGTATGAGAAGTTCTGGACTTAATTTACATTTTTAATTTGAACTAAAACAAGCACCAGTAACTTTGAGATTTCTTTTGACTTGTGAAAAATGGAATCATAAACACAATGTTTGTTAAAGTTTTGTTTTGTAAATTTCTCTACACACCAATGGTTGATTAGATTGTTTACTTTCGCAGTTCCTGTTTTTATTTATCATGAGCAGACAATTAGACAAAAGTGCGGTAAAATTTGATAATTACAAAATAGAAGAAAGAAACTAAGATGATCATGGAAACCTGAGCGATTCACTCTGTGACTGCTTCATTTGCTTTGGTATTTGCTTTATGTTGTTTTGCTGGCTGAATGGATCGTGGTTAACCATCATTTTTATTTATGAGCTCCTAACGTTGTGCACTTTCGTCTTGTAGGTATTATTCATTGCACCTGTTAATGGGAGTAAGACACCAGATGTTACTTATTCGAATGTTGTCAAAGAAATAGGCGCTGATCAAAGTTTGGATGATCTAGAAACAAACGGTGGTACTCACCCGCATTCCTTGCAACTGGTGAAAACACGACTTGAGAACATTGTCAGGCGTCCCAAGAAACCAGGCTCTAAGGTGTGACTTTACTAAGACATAATTGCTTGAAGGCCACCAGGGCTTGATAGATTTGGTCTCCAACTCTGAATAAATTTGTTCTTATTAATGCAGGCTTCAGATTATAATCTGGGACCAAAAGAATTTATACTTCTGCTTGGATGGCGCCCCGACATCGTAGAGATGATTGAAGAATATGACAATTATCTTGGACCTGGCAGTGTCGTGGTATGTTCTAATTCGCTTGGAACTCTTTGTGGATCCTATACTCAGCAATTTCCCTGAACTGTAAAACAATGTTCTAATTAGTAAAGGTGTATTGTTAATTACGCAAGTGCATGTGTGATGGAATCGTGGAGAGGTAGTTATATTACATTGATGCAAGGTACTCCAAAGTAACAGAAGGCGGTGAAAATTGCTAATATATCAACTGCCCTGATCTGTAAAGCATTAGTAAACCTACATTGTTACTTACGCAAGTACATGTGTGATAAAATTGTGAAGAGGTAGCTATATTAAGTGGCTGCAATGTACTCCAAAAGTAATGTGAAGGCGGTGAAATCGCCAACAAATCAATTGGGATGTTATTGCAATTTTCTTCACCTTAAGGAAGCATGATAAAGACTAAGCAATACTAGAATTTTTTGTCTTCACAACCAGGAATCATTGTTTTATATATGCAGGAAATTCTGTCAGATGTACCGTTAGAGGACAGAACGAAGACGAGACAAGTTTCTGAACACGGAAAACTCAAACACATCAAGGTTTCTCATCGGGTACTGCCTCACTCTTTCAACCTAGAGAGTGGAACCTTCTGGTGTCATTATGGATTTCGTTTCTTTCTCGATACTAGTTTTCTCTGGAAGTTTCCTTTTTTGCCCTTTAAAACTTCCATTTTTTTCAATGTGCTGCAGATTGGAAATCCATTGAACTTTGAAACCTTACAAGATACCATAGAGCATATCCATAATTCATTGAAGAACGAAGATGTTCCCTTGTCGGTGGTTGTAATATCCGATAGAGAATGGCTTCTCGGAGGTGAACACACTTGAATTCCTCCCTCCCTTCTCTTTTCTTGGTTTTATGAAGTTTAAATTAGCTTTTGGTTGCATTGTGTTAAAGTACCCTCTCTTCAGATCCAACCAGGGCAGACAAGCAATCCGCGTATTCTCTTCTTCTTGCCGAAAATATTTGCAACAAACTTGGTGTAAAGGTAGGTCAAGTTCATTTAAACATCAGTACCTCATTTCCAATTTTGTAAAATTTCAAACTCTGAGTTTAATTAATTAAATAGTTTTCACAATAACTTAGTCATAATTGTCACCTAGAGCAGACAAAGGAAGTAACAAAGTGGTGTACTGCAGGTACAGAATCTTGTTGCAGAGATCGTGGACTCGAATTTGGGCAAACAAGTACGATGCAGCAGACTTTTCTCAATGAATATGATTTTTCTATCAAATATTTTTCAATATTAACATTATTATACACCCCAAAATCCCTGCAGATCATGAGAATTAAGCCGTCCCTGACTTACATTGCCTCAGAGGAAGTAATGAGCCTCGTAACAGCCCAAGGTATTGAATCATTGTACTAGACTTAGTTCTCACCGCATATATAATGGTCAAATTCCAAAATAACAAGTCATTATTTGATTGTGCTTATCAGTTGCTGAGAACAGTGAACTAAATGAAGTGTGGAAAGACATTCTTAATGCCGAGGGTGATGAAATATACGTAAAGGTAATCACCTTGAATCCTGAATTTTAATATGCTATGATTTTGATCCTGGTTGGACGTTGTCTTTTTTATATTTTCAGCTACAGGATTTGGATTGGATATCCGTTAAAACTGTATATTTAAACTTTGACTGTTTTTGTTCCAACAGGATATCAGCCTCTATATTAAAGACGGAGAGAACCCTTCGTTCTTTGAGCTTTCTGAAAGAGCACAACTGCGGAAAGAAGTGGCAATAGGTTATGTGAAAAACAACAAGAAGGTAAAAACATCTTGATTTGATTCGGCTCTGAAATTGGTTTAGACATCTCATTCATATCTTATGTCACGGTGCAGGTTATCAATCCAGTTCCCAAGTCCGAACCCCTCCCCCTTGAGTTGACAGATTCGTTGATAGTTATATCTGAACTCGAAGGAGAACAACCTATCGTTCTGTAGACTCTACATTTGGTCGCCGGTCCATTGTTTTCGTTGCTGTTGAGTGTTATATGATTTCAAGTTGAAACGTTCACCCAAATTTTGGTCGTGAAAGTCTGAATCCCATGCTAAATAGAAGCACTCATGTTTTGACAGTGAAAATGTTCTCCGAGCTTGTACCATAGAACCGGTATTAGCACTCATGTTTTGCAGTATTAGCTTCTTTTCTGATGTGAAACACTGTAACACTGGTGCAGGGAACACACAAATTCATGGAAATTTGTCCAATAAAGGAAATCTGGAGGTTGAGTATTCACCCCCTCCTAGAATATTGGATTAACAATAACAAGCATTGTTTACCATGTTACTATACCTTGATATTGTCTTTAGAATACTGCTAGGTGCATCAAATTTGTGCACTAAATTTGTACACACCCAATAATGCCACACCAATCATATTTACACTTTAATTCAAGTTGGGAATTTGATTAATAATTGTAATGAAAATTTAGGAAATACCCCAAAATGGGACATTTTCTTAATCTTTGGATAGAAATAAGATTTTTTGAATATGCACAAAGCATGCACGCGCCATGCACAGTTGCTGGACAGAAATAAGATTTTTCTACACCTTGAAATGACCTAATTGCCCTCATATATAAATGGGTTATCTCCTCCCATTTTTTGATTTCTCTCTCTACTCTCTTTCTGTCAAAGAATCCTAACGATGCACTCACCCTTTAACAACCCACCTCACCGGCAGCAACCCTTTCTCTCTCATCAATAGCCGTCCTTTCACCCATCCCCTCTCTCTGTTTTCGAATTGGTGACCCAAGATTCAGATCACATCTAACTTTTGGGTGGCAAGACAATTCCCATCTCACAATCCCAAAAGCTTGGTGTGTAATGGATAATAATTCATCCAACAAAGCTCTCATAAAGGTTGCAGGTGGGATTAGATGAATCAACATGAGC
This sequence comes from Pyrus communis, assembly GCF_963583255.1. Lineage (NCBI taxonomy): Eukaryota > Viridiplantae > Streptophyta > Magnoliopsida > Rosales > Rosaceae > Pyrus > Pyrus communis. The sequence continues at coordinate 13,448,392 of NC_084806.1, forward strand.
CAAGCCACTCAGTATTACGGTCTGGTGGTATTACTCTTCACTTGGAAATGAGAGGTCTTAGGTTCGAATCTCGTGGATGGCGAATTCGATACCAAATTAGGTTGCCCATTGTGTGGCTTAACCAAACCCCCCTCCCCTTAGTGTAAAAATATCAATGTATTAAAAAAAACATAAGCTAAAGCCCAATAAGAGTGATGCGGGTTTCTTTACGATATTTGGGGAATAATTTTTTTTAATTTTTTAAAGGTTTGTTTATGGGTTTTGATTTCAAAGTGTAATATTTATCAGTATTAATTTTTGGGTTCATATGTTTTATGGCTGTTGGGTTTCTTGGCTTTACCTGTATTTTGTGAGTTCTTGGGTTCTATGGCTAAGGTCAAATGTTTCTTGGCTTTGGCTTCAATTTTTTTTCTAGAAAACTATACATTGTATGCACACGAGATGCATAAAGGAGGTCAAATTGGGGTTTGTGCTCAATTATTGTAGTCTAATTTTGACATAACGCAATTAACAATGACACAAAATCAGACGCCCTATACGATTCGAACCTACGACATCGGGTTTTGGAGACTTAAGCATGCTTTGTTCATGCTTTATGTTGTGCTTCTTTTCATTTAAGAAAGCAAACATTGTTAATGTTACCAAAAACTTCTCCCTTTTCCATTTACTAACAAAAATATATGAGAACTAAATTTGAAGACAAGTAAAGGAAAAGAAACGAATCTAGTCCCTATTAAAAACATTTAACATATCACAAAAAAAGTTCATTTCTTGATGCCATCTACACGAATTGCAGCTACTGAATTTGTCATGGCACCAGAAATCCTAATAGGGTTGGACTGTGAAAGGACCTTGTGCACTTCCACAATTGCTGCATGCTTTGACGGCAACATTGTCCTCATGAAGTTTTATTATTCTACTTCTAACTTGTCCGAAAAAGATTTTATGAAAGTTGAGGTTATTGTGCCTTTCTTCATTGCTCTGCCTTTCTTCATAATTCTGCCTTTCTTCATCGTTCTGCAACTAGATGAGGTGGTTTCTGCTTGGACAAGCATGAATAAATACACCACCTCTGATGCAACTCAAAAGTCATTCATGCACACTTTCGTAATTAATTATCACAATTTCCTAATTATGCCTATTTTTTTAAGCTTCTTGTTTGTGTATGCATAATAACCAAATGGATGAGGTGGTTGAGACTTTACAACCCAACCATGCATGCACAATAACCAACCGTCATCACTCTTAATTCAGACAACCCTCGAGAACCCAACCACACACCAAACCTATGGGACCTGTCATTGACTATTATTTGTACATTTTGGGTTCGTTTAGGGGACATGAAGATGTTGTGTGCATATGCTGTGCATTTCATATGCACTACATATGCGTATACTGTGCATGTGTTGTGCATGTTCTGTGCATGGAATGTGCATTTTCTTTGCTTGTTAGTCATTCATGCACAATATCCAAAGAAAATAATAAAAAGATGGACAAGCATTGATGAGTGAGAAAAAGTGGCGGCAAGATAGATCGATGACATGGTAATGATGACACCTTGAGCTAGTTTTTATAATTATTCCTAGTTTTTAAAGCTTGTTGTTTGTGTATTTGTATGAAGAAAAATTTTAAAGTATAAAGTCCAATAGAATTACGAATTTAGTAGTACATGAAAGACTAAAGGAAAATAAAAAGTTGGGTTGGAATTTAAATGCTGCGATTACAACAAAATAAAACGAACTAAAAAACAAACTTAGTACCTATCTCTACCACATAATACATCACAAAATATATTCACTTCCTGATGCCATGTACAGGCATTACATGTAGTGAATTTTTCATAATCATATACATCCCAATGCGTTCGGAGTGTGATTGGACCCTGCGGACTTCCACAATCGCTGCAAGGTTTGATGGCAGCGTTGTCGTGGTGAAGTTTTAGGATTCGGGCCTTTACTTCCCTATGCACCTTAAAACCCGACAAACATTGCTGAAACTTCTCTCGGCATTCCATTACACTCAACTATCCCGAGTTGTGACAATTAAGAGAATAGAGAAGTTTGAGCCCTTCATGCTTGGAATCCACCCATGGCACACCAAGATTACACTGTACACGTACATTGTTACTTGATGGCCCTCCGAAATTGCACTCTTAAGCTGCTGAATTCTGGCTTCTTCCTTATTGTCTCAGAAGAAGTATCGTATCCCCACCATGTAGAGGGCCTCAGGGTTGCGGCACTGGATGCAACGATTAATGAAGTTTGAGAATTTGTCAGATGTGCACCATGATCTAAACGGGTTGACGGTCTCAAAGTCTATAATATTGATGTGTTGGTAGATGTGAGGGTCATCAGCTATTTCCTTAAACTTCTTCGATACCATCTTCGCCGAAAAGAGGTCCCTTAATGAGCAGGAAGCAACAATGATAAGAATTTTGAGAAGAACATTGTCAAAAATAGATTGCGTAGAGGAAGAGGTGGTGCGGCCTTTCTTCATCATTTTCAACACAAACCCACAAGATAACTTAAATAGATGATGAATAAGGGTCATTCAAAAGGTGCAACTTCCCATCACAAAAAGAGTCATTCAAACGGTGCAACTTCCTATGACAAAAAGTTAACTTCTTATGTATGTAAGAATTCAAAAATAAAACCATGAAATACCATTACAGAAGTAAATTAATGATAATCGCCCTTCGTATACAACGCATGCGCATTACATGCACAACACATGCACATTATGTCCACATACTATGCACATTGAATAATCTCATATGGTTGTTGTGAAGTCAAGACTTTTACGTTTGGCTTTCCTTGTCAAATATTGTAATTAAAGTACACACATGCTTAATATAGTTTTAGGCTATACTCTATTTATAGGATGTTGCTGCTGGATTAAAGTTAAAGATGTGGCACTTTTCACCTCAAAAGGTTTATTCATGTATGTCTATTTCATATCCATATTCGTGTTGCATTATGTCTAGTTTGATTGTCTAGTCAGTTTTGCACGCTAACTTCCAGCTGTATAGGCACACAAATTAAGATAGCTTACATGGGCTGACTGACACCTTTATCCTGGTGGTTAGTTTCTGGCCATCGATCTGGCTAGATCTCTTTTGCAGCCGACAAGTGTCCTAGGCACAAGTTAGCTGATGGAAATTAGATTTCCTTGGGTAGATTTGTTCCCTAGGGTTTTTGTTTTTGTTTTTGGGTTTAGAATTTATTTTAGAGTGAGAGAGTTGCTTTGAGACCTTTGAGCTTGCCTCTTCTCCATATATGAAACCATAACTGTCAAACATTCTTCATGCATTAAAAACCAATCATTAGGAAGTAGGTTTGCATTGTTTTCATGGTCTTGCATTAAGTTTCAAATCCATATATAGACCTGTTTTAGGATTATCATCAGTTTCTTCCTTTAAACGTTTGACTGGATAAATTGACTGGTCATTGAATCCAGATTTTACATAACCATCATTGTTATATCATTTGCATTGGTTGTGTTGGTTCTCGATGCCACAAGGTAATGAGCTCAGAAGGAGCTACCACTTGATGAAGACTGTATGAGTTCATCTCGTGTAAGGCAAGGTTTCACAAAGGTAAAGTTGCTCCATAGATAGGGTTCTAGGAATTGTGCTTTGTGTGAACCTTTGTTTACACTAGTGGATTGGGCTTAGTGGTGAGTTCCCGGTTTTTTCTCGGTTTTTCCGGCAAAAAACTCCTTTTGTTGATTACTGTTATTCTTGCTCAAATATCTTGTTAATTTGCATGTTACACATTGACTCTAGGGTTTACAAATAGATATGTGTTGTCAACTAAGTTTAACAAAGTTTACATGTACACTGAACTAGACCATTGTTAACTATAGTTAAGTTAGTAAACCAAGTATAGTTGTTTACTCTCGGTTTTGGTAAATTAATAAATCTGGTCTTAGTTGATTGGTGACACTAACTAGTCAATCAAGCATATATCGAATTTCAAATTGCAGGATATTCCGCTTGGTACCAATTTCAATTGATATCAGAGCTTTGCTCTAGATATACTTATAGTGGTATCTGGGAGTAACTGGTATTGGGTGGAATCTCACCATGGATCGTGAACGTTTTGCTGCCTTTTACAATTCTCGTCCATACTTTATGGAACTAATTATGCTACATGGAGTGAAAAGTTTCAAATCTTTTTGGAAGATTAAGACTTAGTTGCTGCTGACTATCTTACCCTGGAATGGAGGGCACCATCAAGAAATGTTAATGGTGAATTAGTGGTTAAGCCTAAGGGTGAATGGACTCAAGGAAAAATTACTTCTGCCATGGCAAATAGGAAAGCCAGGAACGCTATTGTTTCTGCCATTTCGTCTAATCAGTTTGCTCATGTTCGTTATTGCACAATTGCCATTCAAACTCAAGACAAGCTTAGAATACTTCATGAAGGTGAGAAACAAGTGAGAGATCTAAAGCTTCAGATGACCGTTTCAAAATTTAAGGATTTGAGAATGCTCAAGTATGAGACTTTCTCGGTTTTCTATAAGAAAGTTGAAATGTTAACCAATGAAGCCTATTTATGAAAAAATTGTTGTTCGAAAGATTTTGGTTGTTCTCAATGCATTCTCTGCCTCCAAGCTAAATGTGTGGTATCTTGACAGTGGGTGTTCTCATCATATGTCTAGGGGATAAGGATGTCTTCCTATCTCTTTCACCTTTCAATAGTGGTAGTGTTGTTTTTGGTAGTGGAGATAAGTCCCAAATCACTGCAATAAAGGTTGTAAATATTCCTGGTCTACCTCAGCTTAAGAACATTAGTTATGTGGAAGGTTTGAAGTCAAGTCTTATTAGCATTAGTTAACTATGCGATGAAGTGGCAGATGAAGTTTGCTTCTCTAAGAAAGGGTGTGGAATTGTGGATGAACATGGAAATAATCTTATGGTTCTTCCAAGATCTGGTGACAATTGTTACATTCTAGATACTTCAAAAGTTGGCGATTCCTCCAAATGCAACAAAGCAATTGATGATGCTAATGTGTTGTGGCATAGATGACTTGGCCATGTTAACTTCAAAGCTCTTCATAAGTTGTTAAGGGTTTACCTCACCTTTCAGTGTCTGATTATGTTTGTGGACCTTGTAAGTTGGGAAAGCATACCAAAGTGGCTCACAAAAGGTTGAATGATATTGCAACCTCCAATACTCTATAATTGATGCATATGGACCTCGTTGGCCCAATCCAGACATTGTCTATTGGAGGGAATAAGTATATTGTAATTGTGGATAACTTCTTTAGGTATACTTGGGTGTGTTTCTTGAGGGGAAAATCAGATACTTTTCCACAGTTCCTCACCGTGTATAAAGCAATGATGAATGAATCTTTGTCCAGTCGTCCCCCTCTTGTCAGAATTAGAACTGATCATGGTACCGAATTTGAGAATGCTCAATTTGATGAATTCTGTTCTACTTATGGCATCAAACACGAATTCTCTGCTCCTATCACTCCTCAACAAAATGGGGTTGCTTAACGGAAAAATCTTGTTCTGATTGAGATGACTAAGGTTTTGTTGAATAACAAGAATCTAGCAAAGCACTTTTAGGCCAAAGCTATGAGCACTGCATGCTATATCTCAAATCTTGTGTTTCTTAGGCAAGGAACTGATGTGACTCCCTATGAACTCTGGAGAGGTAAAAAGCCCAATAGTGAAGTACTTCAGAGTTTTTGGTAGTGTTTTCTATATTCTGAGAGATCGGGAACACCTAGCCAAGTTTGACACAAAGAGTGATGAAGGAATTTTTCTGGGTTACTTCAGCATAGGTCGAGCCTATAGAGTTTACAATCTTTGAACAAATAGAATCCATAAATGTCAAAGTTGATGACTTCATTGTTCCTCCTGCTCCTGATGTTGAAAATGCTGATTTGTTCTTTCCTCCCTTAAAGAATAAAGGTGATTCTTCTATTGAGTCAGATGAGTTGTGAAAAAGTGACACAGAGAATGAATCTAATACTGACCAAGATTCCCATACCATGTTCAAGGACAAGCCAAAATGGCTAGAAGTCATCAAGATAATGAAATAGTGGGTCCTATTGACAAAGGTGTTAGAACTCGAAGGCAAATTGTTGATGAAGTTGCCAATGTGTGCTATGTGTCCTAAATTAAGCCCAAAATATTAAAGATGCCTTAACGGAATGGATTTTGGCTATGCAGGAAGAGCTGAATCAGTTTGAAAAGAATGAAATCTGGTTGTTGGTCATCAATCGAATACCAATGTTATTGGCACTAAATGGATTTACAAAAACAAGTCTGATGAGTCAGGAGATATGATTAGAAATAAGGCTAGACTTTTTGCTCAAGGATACTCTCAACTTAAAGGTGTTGGTTTTGATGAAACCTTCACTCCTGTTGCTTATCTTGAATATGTCAGACTTCTTTGTGCTACTGCATGCCATTTAAAGTTCAAGCTATTTCAAATGGATGTCAAAACCACATTCCTTAATGGATATCTTAATGAAGAGGTTTATGTGGATCAACCAAAGGGCTTCGAGGATCCCCACACCCAGACGGGGTGTACAAACTGAGGAATGCTCTTTATGGTCTTAAACAAGCTCCACATGCTTGGTATGTCAGATTGTCCTCTCATCTTCTTGCTTATGGTTATACACATGGCTTAGTTGATAATACACTTTTTGTGAAGAAGGAGAAATCTAATGTTGTGAATGCTTAAGTATATGTGGATGATATTGTTGTAGGATCCACCTCTGATTCTCTTGTAAGTAGTTCATTGATATGATAATCAGTGAGTTTGAAATGAGCCATGTTGGTGAACTAAACTACTTTTTTGAACTTAGTCAAACAAGAAAATGATGGCATTTTCATCTCTCAAGCTAAGTACACTAAGAATCTAGTGAAGAAATTTAGTCTTGGAGGATCAAAGGCTGCAAGATCACCAATGAGTACGTGTGCCAAAATTCATAAGGACTCTAGTGGCAAGGATGTTGATCAAACTTTGTATAGAAGTATGTTTGGAAGCCTACTTTATTTGACTGCAAGTAGATCGGATATTACCTTCGTAGTTGGGGTGTGTGCTTACTTTCAAAGTTGTCCTAAAGAGTCTAATTTACTAACAATCAAGAGGGTTATCAAAAATGGTATCAGAGCCACTTTGTCATATGCTGCGAGTGTGCCGATGAAGACATCGGGCCCCTAAGGGGAGTGGATTGTAACATCCCATATCAGCCAACGGAGAGGGGTTGATGTGCCTTATATGTGCATGCTCCCCTCCCTATAACATGAGGCGTTTTGTGAACTCATTGGCTTTGGATTCCATCGGAACTCCGAAGTTAAGCGAGTTTAGGCGAGAACAATCCTAGGATGGATGACCCATTGGGAAGTTCTTGTCTGAGTTTCCAAAAACAAATTCGTGAAGGAATGGTAAGCCCAAATCGGACAATATCGTGCTACGGCGGAGTCAAGACTGGGATGTGACAGGTACAGTGATGCTGACTATGCTAGTTGCATTGATGATTGAAAGAGTACCTCAGGGGGAGTTTTCTATGTTAGGAACAATCTTATTGCTTGGTATAGCAAGAAGCAAAATTATGTCTTTTTGTCTACTATCAAGGCTGAATATGTAGCTGCCGGGAGTTATTGCATTCACTTGATATGGATGAAACAAATGCCCAATGACTATGGTATCTCTCAATCCACTTTTCTTGTTTATTATGATAACATGAATGCTATTGATATCTCTAAGAATCCTGTTTAGCATAAAAAAAAAATATATATATATATATATATATATATATATATATATCATTTCATTATAGATTTTGTGGAAGGTAAAATCCTTAGCTTAACCTTTATGCCAATTGAAAGACAGCTACCTGACATCTTCATTAAAGCCCTAGATAATCAAAGGTATGAAGATCTTCGAAGGTCTATTGGTCTTTGTGACATGAATTGAATAAGTTGTATAGCCTTGCTTCTAAGAGTTGAATATTTTGTCCAGTCTTTGTGCATGTTTTTGTTCAAACGATTATCTGATCAGATAACTTCATTTTTGCTCTCTGTATACATCTCTTTTGTCATACATTATTAGTGATATGTGGATTAGCCTTGGATAATTATTTATTGCCATGTCAAAGGGTCACCCTATTCTCTCATATGGCCTCTGCAAAATCATTTTTCTACTCATCCTAGTCTTGAAGTGATTTTGAATTTAATGTTACTTTGGTCCTAATTCAGTGGTAGTGACCTTACTTACTTTATAATCTGAACCAAGTGTCAATTCTCATCTTCTTTTTGTCCTCTTCCCAAATTAGAACAAATTCAATTGGGAGAGTTATAAGCAAAAAGGTGTCTTCAAAAGAAATAGTATATCATCAAAAATGGGAAAATCCTTTTATTTTGGCCTTCCATGCTATGTCATGTGTAGTACTTCAAGATCCCTTAAATAGGTCATATTTCAACAATTCTGAAAAATCCAATGGTAATTCATTAAAATTTCACCCTCATTCCAATGACCTTGGCATTTCTCAAATTGATGCCTCACTCAAAGTTATTCACTAAAGTTAACTTTTCTTCCAATGCTTGTGCCTTGCTTTTTGTGAGTCTTGCCTTATGTTCATATTATATAAGAAGTGTTGTCTCTTTAAGTCAATGGATTATTATAAGTCTTGTTAACTTTGAAAATGCTTTTACGGTTAAGTGCTTGGTTCTATGATTTCAAGATGATTATCACCAATCCTATTTCCTTACCTTGACACATCACAGTTGCATCATGAACAAGTGTTCATCTCTGTATTACTGTCCTTGAATGCCCTTGAAGAGTTGTCTTTTGAGAATTGCATTGCATATTGTTTTGTCAAACACTTGTCTTATCAATATCTCTTGGAAGCATTGATATTCAAATTGTTTTGTTATTGTTCTCTTCTTGGCTTATGGTTTATCTATCTTTTATTGGTGCAAAGATTTCAACTATCATCTTGACCTACATCATTTTAATAGGTTCTCTCCTTTTGTTTATGACCATTTTTTTTACTCTAAACTGCTTCCATGTTGACATTCTTTGTTTCTGCTGAGTCCCTATTTCTCATCAGAAAAATACAAACTTTTAAGGGTTTGTTTATTGTGCTTGTTTCAAGCCATGTCTATAATTATGGAGGAGTTTGTTTATATCAAGAGCATCACTTCTGGATGAGCTCGTTTATATTGCATGCATCCTTTTGGGGGGAGTTGGTTCATTTTCATGTGCTTACTTGTTGCTTTTCCAATTACTATTTCATTTTGGTTGGGCATACTTATATGATTTATTGCTAATTTTGATCTGCTGTGCTTATGCTGCTCCTGCCCTATGTTGTTTATTGCTTATTTGGACATTGTGTCTGTTATTTTGCCTTGTCTTTGTTTTACCATGAAAAAATAGGGGACTAAATATTAGTGTTTCTTACCTTTGTAAGCTTTTTACCCATGATAAATTTCACTTATTCTTGTCAAGAGTTATTCTTTTGCTGGAGTTGTTACTTGGTCTTCTTCCGTTGATTGATGTTCTCTTGAGTGTGGGTGTTGAGTGAAATTAGTTATAGGCTTGGGGTATTTTGTCAAGGAAAGCCAAATGGGGAGATTGTGAAGTAAAGACTTTTAGGTTTGGCTTTCCTTGTCAAATATTGTAATTTAAACCACACATATGCTCAATATAGTTTTAGGCTATACTCTATTTATGGGTTGTTGCTCCTGGATTAAATGTTCAAGATGTGGCACTTTTCACCTTAAAAGGTTTGTTTCATACATATGCATTTCATATCTATATTCGTGTTGCATTCTGTCTAGTTTGATTGTTTAGTTAGTTTTGCGCGCTGACTTTTAACTGTCTAGAATAATGGGGTAATTCTTACCCTTTTTGGTGACTAGTCTTGAAGAGAATCCCAAGGCCAACATGCTAATGCCGACTGGGTTTATAGTAATGTGTGGAAAAAATTTGATTTTTGACGTGCTACAATATTGGGTATGTTCCAATTTGTGTTTCAATTTAATTGCAAAAATTTCACAAAATTTTTCCGATGTGTGCATACGACATGCATATGTTTTGCAAGTTGCGTGCATAAGATGTGCATTTCTTGCACATGGCATATTATGTGCATGGTATGTGCATATAACAAGGATACATAGTACACATGTTTATTATCATAAAATACTTAGCTAATACATTGCACAACAGTAAAATGTCGTATAATCCCATTATGGTTGGCGCGGTTCCTTTCGTTTCGCTAGTCGACATGAATCCTCAAAGCCCTTGTTGCATTCCTCTTCTATTTCAGCCTTTCTTCTCCTAATAATGCTCATACGGCTCAATACGGCCCTACGCTTCTGGAACAATTCAAAATTTAGGAATGTGATCGTTTCTACAAACGTGCCAGCCTTTGTTTTTTGCTTGCTTACATGTTAGAGCGTTTTCGTTGGCTTCATCATTGAGGTCCACAAGCTCTTTTTTTGCCTTCATTAACTTGTGGTTCCAATACTTGCCAATGCCCGTCTCATGGTCGAGTCTCCTGCGGACTTGATCTATACTTTTCAGCGGCGTCTTTAAGTCCACACAACTGAACGATGATATAGGATTTGCCTTCGAAGACCCCGGAAGTGGAGGAGGTTCCATGTTGTACCACTCGTGGAACTCTGTGTTAAAGCCCTTAGTTTCATGTGGGAACTTGGACATGTTTGTGTTCTCAATTGTTTTAGCTATCTGAGAAGTCTAATTTTTGAGAGGGGGTTAATGGTTATTGCAACTATACGTAAGAAGCATATTTATAAACAAGTCTACCATGATGAAGATAAAAACAGTTGGGTAATAGAGGGAAGGTTTTGAAGGTGTTTATGTGGTGAGGATATGATGCATGTGACCTTCAAAAGTTGTAAAAATCCCCACCACTACTTTTTTGTCCCTCAACTTGAATGATACTTCCAAATGTTGTTACTTCATTCCCAACATAAAGGTTAGTGTGTTATCAAATCTCACACCCCTTAGAACAGGCTGTGCATGGATTGGTCCAAGCATATCTAACTAGTTTGTAATGGTGGTGGGAATTATACATTGATCGGTTCGACAAGACATGGGTTCAAAACTTAGAGATTTTTACATCTTTTTATTTTATTTTTATTTTAATTTTATTTTTCTTTCTAAACCCATTGTAATGGTTTTAACTCATTGATTGAAGGACCTTTTGAAACCCAAAATCCAACATCTTGTATATACTGATAACAATATACAAGCACAGGGAAAATGAGATGACAAATGTGCATGTCATGTGCATATCGTGTACATATCGTGTACAATTTCTTTCATATTGAACGAAGACTTGTAATTTACAAACTTTTTCAAACAAACACCTATTCCAGATCAAATTCACAAAAATTTGCAAGTTCATAACAAAATTAACAAATATTGAGCATTCTGTAACAAACCCACAAAGCCAAATCCACCCACAAAAATTAAAACGCAAAACTCTAAGAACGAAACCCAGAAATCTAAAATAACAAAACCCATAAACAAATAAAGATTTCTAGAACCCATTTTGAGCCCTCTCTTCCCCAGCCCTCTTTTGTTTGACTTCTTATTTCTACAAATCCAAAAAACTTGATTGAACAAACAAGTAATTAGTTGCAGAAATTGAGACAATGAACGAGTTAGAGAGAGAAAGAGATGAGAGAGAGATAGACGAACCTAATGTTAATAGAAATATGGCTGCCGAAGCTTCACTGGCCGAAAAGGATGGCACTTTCTAGCCAAAACACAAAATTTAGTACATATATCATATCTTTAAGGATGGAACATTGATGCAAACAAGAAACCCTCACTCGAAGCTTCACTCTCAACTTCTCTCTATTCGAAATCGGAGATTAGAGATCTGAGCTCAACCTAGAAACCCAAAGCTTACAGAGCTCTCTTGGCATCCTCTCTTCCCAATGAGAAAAATGATGACATGAGCTAAGGATTTTTAGTATTTATGTGGGATTTTAGCAATTTCGGTTTTGTGCATGGTGTGCATGGCTTGTACATCGCCGGTTTGTCATATTTTTGTCCCAAGATTAAGAAGTTGTCCTATTTTAGGGTATTTTCCTAAAAACTTATACAATATAGAATATGTAACGCTTTGATTTGAGATACATCCAGAATCGATACATGACACAAGGATGTAGGGGTTCGAGGAATACAAAATATAAAAAGGAATGAAGAAACTCAAAATAAAGTATGCTAGTGGGGTCTCTTCCACAAATATGTACAACAAAATACATATAACTTTGACTAGGGTATTTTAAAATTTCAGCCATGCCCCTAATAGATTTGTTCAAAACTATACCATCTATAAAAACTTCAAACTGATTTTAGATCTGAAAAAAAACTAATTTATGTAAGATTAAAATTCATGCAGTCTTCAAGATCAATTTCAAATTTTTCTGCACTTCTACAAGATCAGTTTCAATTTTTTTTGTACTTAAACAATATCAGTTTTAAAATGGTTGCACTTCTACAATATTAGTTTCAAAATTTTAGCAATCTTACAAGATGAGTTTCAAAATTCCATCAATTATGCAATATTGGTTTCAAAATTTTTGCACTTCAACAAGATCAATTCCAACACTTTTACAAGAATAGGTTCAAAATTCTAGCATTTTTGCAAAATTAGTTTCAAAATTTTAGTAGAATTAAAATAACAACCATGACATCGCCTCCCACATGAATAAGGTTTGTTCCTTTAAGAAATAAATTCAAAAATTTTGTCTCTCTCCAAATTATAGACATATAATATGGTTTTATATGTAATTTGTCCCTTTCTTCCCTAACGTCCCCCCCACCCCCAAAAAAAACAAGCGCCTTCATCCTTCATCCTCTTTTCTTTTGTCATAGTTTCAATGCCGAAAGCCTCATATTCTCCAACACCTTCCAAAAACCTTGTCTCCTCAATCGACCCCACTCATATCTCCTCCTCCAATCTCTATCGTTCATGCCCTCCAACCCTTTTCTTTTTCTTAGCAATGGCAACATCATTTTTCACCGAATACCAACCTACTCTTGTGAAAGTCATGACGACACCTAACTCAAATCTGGACGTCGACGAGTGAATATGTTTGTTTATGTCCTGGTACGAGAGAAGATGGATGTTTGTATTTCGATAAAGAGGAGAATTGGTGTGTTTGTGTGACAACCCATCCCTAATTTTACGATTTTATAAATTTTAAAATGTGAATTTACGAGAATACCTTAGTGGCGAGGGTATTGATTTTCGTTGATCGCTAGTTCATGACGCGTATGAACTATTACCTTACTATATTTCAAAAGTATGTTAGTATGGATTGTTATTTATTATTTCATTTCATATTATTATTATATTTATTATCAAGGGTGGTTGGAAAAGAAAGGGAAAAAAGGGGGGCTGCCTGATGGCAGCGAGGAAAAAGGAAATGAAGAGGGAACCGGTGAGAGAAGGGAGGTGGGACGAATCAGGGGAGGAGAGAGGAAGCAGGAGAACAAATCAGAAATGGGAAAAGGAGGGAAAGGAAAGAAGGTGAGAAGGAGGGGAAATTGAGCCTCCTCCTTGACCCGCGCGACCCGGCCAAGCATCAAGGCCAAATTCGTTCATTTTCCGGCCAATTTCCGGTGAATTGTGTTGAACCACTACCTAGAAACACCACCCTAGCCCTCCCTCTTCCATTTCCACCCAAAATTAGAAAGAATTTGGTGGTATTTTGGAGGAAAAACGGACGGTGGTCAATGTGGGTGTATGGCGGCAATCCACAAATCTTGAAGCTAACTCAACCAATTACCACCACCTTTAGGCTCCCCTCAACCCTAGGAGCAAAGCCCAAGCAATGTTTGAGGCGTTGGAGTGACTTTGGAGGTCGAATCGAGCACACCCACATATAGGGTTTCCGACGGGTTTTAGCAAAATTGGGGCTTTTCCCAACCAAATTGGCCTTGGTCACAGGTATGAAAGTTGCCTTACTCATTGAGATCTTCATTTATGTAATTTTTGAGAATTTTTATAAATAGTTGAGTTTTCCAGCGAGCTGGGGCGGCCGACAGCCACCCGCAGCGGCAGGTGCGACGGAGCACAACCAGGGAGCCGACATTGCATTTTTATGTGAATTTCGTTATTTTAATTATGCTTTTGAGACCTAGCTGCTGTGGTTTGAATATTAATATGATTGTAGTATATGTTGGATTAAATGAATATATTCGGATTTGGTTTGAATTTTGGAAATGTGAACTACGAATGGCTTGATCTCTGTTTAGGGTACATAGGCAGTCTAACGAGATGTTAGATGCAGCCATATAATAATTGAGACAATAGCCTTGTTTGGGGAATTGAACAATATGAGGGACATTGGTGGAAAATGTGAGATTTAACCTTATGATTTGGTGGTTAGATGTTGGTCATAAATCAATATGTGAGGAATCAAGGAAATGAAGTAAAGAAACATAAGTAATGAAGGTTAATTAAATTATCTAGTTGGGCTTATCACCGATAATTATTTCCAAAAATAAATAGTTCGGTAGTAGAATGTTATTGATTGTGCATTTTACGCCATATTATATATACTTGAAATGCTATAGTATGAGTGAGTTTTAGATTGCATCATGGCATATCCATAGGTATATTACCGGCACTTAATTATTGTGAATGCTTTGAAGTGCGAAGGTGAACGCAGAACTCACAGGTAAGTTCAGGTGAGTATATGCTGTGAAATGTGAGATGCATGGTTATGATTACATTTTATTTGAAATGATGGGGTTATGACATGGCGATATTTATGCTTTAGGCAACTCCGACCTTGTCGTACAGGTTGCAATGATAGGCAACTCCGATACTGTCGTACAGGTTGCCCATGAGTCGTACATGTTATAATAGATGTAGTTAAAGCTCATAAACCTGCACCCTGGTGTTAGTGCTCCCGCTCGTGGCTAGGGCATAGTCCTTCGCGTGATGTTCACCTTATGCACCTTACGCTCACCTTGAATCCAAGGTAGGTGCACATGCCTGTCGTACAGACCACTATACGTGGTTCCAACTCGTAGGTGACCTGCGATTATTCGCACAGTCTTCACGTGATCATAGAACTTGAGCATACTTATTTACACCCAGTCATGTCGTACAAACCACTAGAGGTGGTTCCGACTCATGTGCAAGAATATTTGATGAGCTATTGATTCAGCCGTATAAGCCACAATAGGTGGATCCAGTTGACATACCATTTCATATTGATTTATTTCACCTAGCTTACTTATTCTTGTTGAGATATTTGACACGGCACAACTGTGACACTGTTATTTTGGTTATGGTTTTGAGTTATAGCACGCCCGTTATTTCTGGGAAATTATACAGGTGTTACGGCGATGGGCTACTACCTTTGGTAATTGAAATTGGTTTGAAAAGTTTTGTTTCACTTACTCACATTTTCTATTTTTGCATCCCTCCAGGTTCTAGCAGCAGAGTTTCGCATCGACGAGGATTTGTGGCATTTTTCAGTACAGATGTCTTCTTAGGATAGTATAATCATTATCTTACCTTATTGTACTATACCTATGCTCTGTATCACGCGTGAAATGGGTCTAGCCCCGCTCACCACGCACTCGTGTACTTAGGCACTTTTAGATTTTAATTTATTCACATTTTATACATTATCACACTTTATGGCTTCGTCATCTTTCAAGTGTCGGCTAGCACGCCTTGATTTGGGGTCTTAGTGGACATTCCGGGTCGGGGTGTGTCAGTTTGGTTAGCATGATAATAGGTGTTTGGGTGATAGTTTCATTTTATAGGCATCATAAATCTAATGGGCCACAAAGGAAAGTCAACAAATTGGGTATTGAACCATGTGTACCCAAGTATTATCCTAAACAATATACTTAAAAAGTAATAAAATATCAAGAGTGTTAAAATTTAAAAATAGTTATATGTTGCAAGAGGCAAAATTTAGCATGATTGGAAAACAAACAAAAATTTACTGAAGGGCTATGTTTACCTCTATGTGACTGGAAACGGTCAGAATGAAGACTTTTTAGCCAAAATGGTCCCTAAGATTGACATAACTCTTCACTTTGGTTTGTGAGATTCAAAATTGATAGAACTGACCCCTAAATTTATTGGCATCAATCATTTTGGTCATTCCGTGAAAAATCTCCTTTAGATAAGGAAAATTTGACAAAAATACTCTCAATTTTTGTCAAATTATTTTGGGAAATGCCTCAAAATGGGACAATTTCTTAATCTTGGGGACAGAAATAGGACAAATATGCATATGCAATGCGCACGCGATGCACAACAATTGGACATAAATAGGATTTTTTCTTACACCTTGAAATGACCTAATTGCCCTTGTATTTATATGGGTTAATTTGTCAAACCAAGTCAGCATTTCTTCCTCCTTATTTAAAATTATGTGGCACCCAACCCTTAGCTCTACCCAAACTGTGCAACCCTCTTCCACCCCATTTCTGACCAACGCAACCTTTTCCACCCCATTTTCGGCCAACGCGACCCTTTTCCACCCCAATTTCCAACCGACGCAACCTTTTCCATCCACTCTATATATTTAGAAGGTGTTGTGCTATGCATTTGCACATCCTTTTGAAATAGTTGTTTCCACTCCAGCATTTGCACATCCTTTCCAAAGGATTTCAATGACAAAATCCAAAAAGAGGTACGGTTTGAAATGAAATTTAATTATTTGAACCTAGGTTTTGTAAAATTGGGAATTTTGGGTTTTGGGTGTGAATTAGTGTTTTGTACAGTTAAGTTGTTTGATTTTAATTTTTGTTGTGCATGTGGTTTAGAGGTTGGTGGAAATTAATTGATTGAAACATGTTCATCAATTCGTGCATACTGCGTGCATAATCCGTGCATGTCTATATATTAGGCACGCTTGAATTTGGGTTATGAATTCGTTGAATTTATGCATACTATGGTATATTTTGTGCATATCCTTTTGATATAGCTGGAAATATTCAATTGAATTTTGTTCATGAATTGGTAGATAGTATGTGCATATATTGTGCATATCCTGTGCATGCGTTGATGTTCACCATACTTGTATTTGGTTGATGAACTGGTTTAATTTAGGTAGACAATATGCATATCATGTGTGCATGCTTATCTTATTTAATTGATTTGCTTATGTTCTAAATATTGCAGGTCCAAAGTCAAATTTGCATCTCTAGTAGAACTTGTGTGTCCACTGGATGAGGTGTTTCTTGCAACCATTTCTTGTTTGTTATGTGCCTCAAGGTGTCTAGGTAATATTAGAGGCCGATTTACAAAGGATCTACTGAACAAAATTGAGGCTTCGTGTGACATCCCACATCGCCCAGGGGAGTGGATCATGTAGGCCTTATATGTACATGCCCATCTCTTCCTAACACAATGCCTTTTGGGAGTTCACTGGCTTCAGAGTTCATTGGAACTCCGAAGTTATGCGAGTTCGGGCAAGAGCATTCCCAGGATGGGTGACCCACTGGGAAGCTCTTGTGTAAGGTCCCAGAAACAAAATCGTGAGGGCATGGTGGGGGCCCAAAGTGGACAATATCATGCTACGGTGGAGTCAAGCTCAGGATGTGGTGAGGGCCCAGGCCGGGATATGACATTTCGTGTTTTGGCTATTTGGTTGATGTGAATCGGTGACTAGTTCAGGCAGCTCACCCACTACGCTATCTTTAGGGTTATTAAGGATATAGTGAGTGATGATTCCGTTTTCTTCCATTTTGGGGAACATGTCGCGACTTTCGGGAGCCACGAATTTTGTTTGGTGATGTGACTCAGTTTCGGAGAATTCCCTGAATGTCATCTTAGAGACATCGATTTTAGGGGGAAGAAGAAGATAACCTTGAAACAATTGGAGGAGCAATTCAACATGTGCCAACATCTAGAAGATAGGTACAAGTTCGGTCTAAGGTACTTCGCCCACTTTGTTGTTTTAGGCAAGGAGAAAGAGTCAGCCATTGACCACCACTTACTTCAGTTGCTAGAAGATGAAGAAAAATGGGAAAGATATCCCTAGGGAACTGCATCATTCCAAGTGTTGATGCCAAGCATATTCATAAATGCTTTGACCTACCACAAGGTTGTTAAAAAAAAAGCTATAAAGAAACCGAGGGGTAAGATCAGGGACTCCTATAATTTGAAGGGGTTTCTTAATTTCCCTTTTATTTTGTTGTTATAAGTTGAACGTACTTTTGCATTCGTTTTTTGCTGCAACTTATTGACATTATCACTTTAAATATTGTAGATCTGGTTTTTTGAAACATCATCGTCCTTCGGGTCGAAAAACTATGCGAAGGTGCGCATGGAAAACCTTCAGTTATTGCCCCAGATTTGTTGTTGGGACACCTACCTAAATCCGTCTCATCAGAATTTGAAAAGTGGTTTTTTTTGCTAAAAAAAATGGTATGTGTTTGTTCGAGTTTTAATAAACTTAGTGAATTTTGTATTACGAATTGGGTGTACTTACATAAGCAATACCGATTTTGTCAGATGCAGGTTGTTGTCCACCATGATTACTCCAATCGAGGAAGAAAAGATGGCACCTCATTGGAACATCATGTTTGATGATGTTGAGGCTAGTACAGATGCAACACCGGAGGACGAAAGTAAACGTATTGTGGATGCTGATCAAGACGTTGAGGCCGCGCCTTCATCCGAACCTAAAGGGAATGTGAAGAAAGGATACCACACACGCATAGAAGCGTTCCCATTGTCGTCCCAGTCAGCTGTGAGTACATAAATCCTCGTAAATTGTAGTTTGAATTTACACGCGTGCATGGAATGATGTTGACCAAGTATTCATCCTATGTCATGTGAATGACGACCACTGGATGTTGGCTGATGTCTATCGTCTACTTTGCACGATCACGATTTACGATTCACATTGGTCAAGGTCACAGTGGTAAAAAATGAAGAAACAACTTACTCATATGTGTTTTGTAATACCTCAACTTCTAAAGGCGAAGAGATTCCAGGCTGCATGAAGCGATTTGAACCTAACCTCAAAAGCGATGGATAAACCGTTTAAGATTCTGGCGAGGGCAAACTGCAGCCAACAGAAGAATGGGTATGTTCCTTTTGTACTTATCTCAAACTTAATTGTAAATGTCTTCAATATGTACTGTGTTGTAACCTAGAGTTGTCATTTTCTAGTAGGTCGGATTGTAGAGTTTTTTTAGTCAAATTTGCTGACTACCTATCATCGAGCTTAGAAATTGACCACGTACAACTTGAGAACTTGCCTTTTTCATACTAAAGCTTGCCATCAAGTTCATCAGAGGTCGATGAATTTGTGTGAATCATTATGTGGACACCATTTATTTCAGTAGTTTTATTGTTATAACCAAACAATTGGGTTACCATCCTAATCATAATTTTAGTACTTAGTATGTAATTGTAATTTTAGACAAATTTGGCATTTTTGTTTCAGTATTCATTATGTACTCTTAATTTTATTACTTAGCATTCAAGGGCCTTTTGTTGCCATTAGTTGTATTTAGCTTGTTAGTCTAATTTTAGTACACTTTGCAATCACATGGTTTCTGTTTGAGCATGTAATCCTTATTTTATTACTTAGCATTCAAGGGCCTTATGTTGGCATTTGTACTTCTAAGGCTTCCTGATGCAGCAATGTATGTGAATGTTCTGTTCATTTCATGTGTATAACGTGTACATGCGATGTGCATCACTTGAACATATAATGTCCAATACCGGTTATTGTATTGTATGTAAAAAAAACCAACATCGGAAACAATAGAGGAATTCCATTAATATACGAAGATAACATTGAGCTAATTAAACATTAAGGTCCTTCTTATTTATGACAAACCACACACAGAATGTTAACATATAACAAAATACGAAGGACCCACAAAAGACTTCAAATTGACTTCAAATTAAATTATACCTGGCGAGTGGCCCCAACGGCAAGTGCCTTGTAGTAGTCAACGGTCGACCACTTCCCATTGACCTCCACTTTCATTGCATAGTGGCGAAATATCTGAAATCCCTCACTAAGTCCTGATTGTGGCTATTTTAATAATTTTGATCTTGTGCATGGTATGCATGGCTTGTGCATCGCCAGTTTGTCTTATTTCTGTCCCAAGATTAAGAAATTATCCTATTTTGGGGTATTTCCCAATTATTTTGGCCTATTGTGTATTAAATTGCGGGTATTTTTGTCAGTTCAATCTTATTTAACAAAGATTTTTCATCAAAAGACAAAATTAATTGAGAGTAAACAAACCCATGACCATTTCTACTGCTTTTAAATCTTTAGAGATCAAAGTGAAATTATGCCAATTTTAAAAACTATTTTAGATAAAAAAAATAAAAATAAAAAATAAAAAAAAACCAATTTGTGAAGGAATTGGGTCAAACGACGTGTGGAAAACTTTTGTATATTTTTTAATTTTTTTTAAATAAGGAGAAAAACTTTTAAACAAAACAATTGCTGCTCGCTGTCTACCGTCCGTGTGTCTTATTAAGCCCTCACAGCGATAATTTGGAGGGGCAACGCCATGGCTCACGGTGGCTACAGCAAGCGGCGGGTGAACCCCGCCGGACGTCGGTCCAAGTCGGCCTTGGGCCCGGAGAAGAAGCCCAAGTCCGTCACCCTCAAAAACCAGATTCGCTCCATCGAGCGCATGCTCCGTAAGGTACTCCCTCGCTCTTTCTTCCCAATCTCCACCACTTTCAGTTTTCCGTTATTCCATTTCGATTTTGCTTCAGTTGGGGTCGATTTTAGGGTGAGGGTTTGTGTGGTTTGGGGGGTTCAGTGACTGAACTTCAGTCACCTTGGAGTTCTTTGCTAGCCCTGTGCGTGTATCTATATAGAGAGAGGAAACTGTATACAGTATTCTGAATTTCATAGGAATTTGAAGTAACTGGAAAATTTCTGACCCAATACCGCTTGGATTAGTATTCTGTCGATTTTGTAAGATTATAAATTTGTAATAGGAAACTTTCTGGCCCAATACCGCTTGGATTAGTATTCTGTCGATTTTGTAAGATTATAAATTTGTAATAGTAAACTTTCTGGTTTTATCTATTGATGAAGTGATAATCATTGTGAAGTGTGGCCTAACACGTCGATTATTGTTCTAAGAATCTACCAGCTGAAGTTAGGGAGGCTCAGGAAAAGAAGTTGGAAGGATTCAAGAAACAACAGGAGATTCATTCCCGTCTCGCTGTGGAACGCAAAATATTTATGCGTGACAGGAAGATAAAGTTTTTTGGTACGGATGACCTGATTTTGTTTGTTACTTTAGTTATTTTATAGGTGAATTCTTGTATGATTTGCGGCTTAATTGCATCCGTGGTTTGTGTTTTACTCGAATGGTGAAAATAGCATGTGCTTTTTGTAGAAAGAAGAAAGATAGAGAGAAGAGTAAGACGCCTGGAGAAACTCCAACGTGCTTCATCGGGTCAGGCACAAGACGCAGAGGTTTCTGTGAACCTTTCGAAATTGAAAGAAGATCTTGAATATGTTAGGGTAAGTTATGCAATGGTCCTTGGTCTATTTCCTTTTATGTGGATGCGGGGATATGGCATTTGTAATTGGGAATTTGGTTTTTTTTTTTTTTTTTCTGTCATCAGAGTATCTTAAGCTGATATTGGACTTGAAATGTGAATTTCTACTTGACTTGCCTTACTAGAGAAGAGCCGAATGTTTTTTACTTTACTTGTTATAGACTTTAAATTGTTTCTTGAAATAACATGGTACTTGTTTCCAATAATGTTGAACTAAAAGGCTGATATTTTTTTGACCACCAGTTCTTTCCCAAGACCGAAAAGTATGTCTCTCTATTTACTGGAGGTGAAGATACAGATGTGATTGATAAGAGAAATAAGTTGCGAAAGCAGATTAAGGCAAATATAGTTGCTGCAGCAGCTAGCGGAAAGGATTTGGAAGGTATTTCTTTTATGCTTTACTTCCACCAGAATTTTTTCTCGTAGAGTTATTCTTTATAAGATCAGGTCAAACATTCTCCATATAAGCAATAACTACCTGATGTTATACATCAATACATAGTTTTGAGTATTCTAAAGTTGTTTGAGGGTGAAAACCTAACTTCGTTGAGTCTTCTCTGAATGCTCATTAAAGGGTCTATACCGCTTAAAAAATGTAGGATAAATACCTAGCAAAACGTCTAGTCTTCAGATGAAATTAACCGTACAGGTAATAATGGCTGCAAGATAACCTATCAAACAAAAACACTTGCCAAATTATTCTTTCCGCATTCCTGCCAAGCTAGATGCTTTATCTTTTCTCTCCAGGAGGCTTGTTTTACCTTCCTTTTCTTCTTTTAATTATCAATTATGAACATGATCTGAGGGTTACAAATTATTGAACTATTTTATTACACTGATATGAATGCTGTCTATTTTTGGACTTCCTACAGAAACAGGGAGTGAGGATGATGGGCTTCTGGATATGAGCGAAGATGATTTCTTCCTAAATGGGAGTTCTAGTGATGAAGCAGATGCAGATGATGAATGGACAGATAAGAGTACAAAGTATTTTCCAACTTGTTCTGTTTGTAGTTTATTGTTTTTTTTTAGCAGTAAAATTGTTTCTTACACTAATTATTAAAATTGAGAGTGAGATGTCATAATTTGTTCTTGAGAACTTTTTGTTTTGAGATAGGGTTATATGTTTGATTTGTTGTAATGGACTGTGTTGATATTCCCTTATTGATTGGTTAGTTGAACTTGCAGTGTAAGTTCCCGTTCATCAACAAAAAAAAAAAAAAAAAAAAAAAAAAAAAAAAAAAAAAAAAAAAAAAAAAAAACAGATTTATAAAAAAAGGTGGAGTGGAATAGAAAGCTTATAACACAAGCCCACTGGTTATATATTACTTGGCAAAGCTAAAAGTTAACAGAACCTATATGAATTAGTGTATAATCTGTTGTTTTTTTTTCATGTACCTTGCCTATTTATTAAAAATATGGTCCGTTTTGATGGAAGTTGCATCAAAATTCGCTATCTGTTTTGCAGGGAACCGGTGTCCAGTGCTTCAGGAAAAGCAACTTCTGGCATGTCCAGTGATGAGAGAAATCAGGTTTCCCATCTGTTGACTATTGTACTGCTGTGATTAAGTATATGTATTATTGATTGTTTATATTTCTGTTGCCTCACCTGAATTTCTTAAATAGCGACAGATTTCTGCTAGAGCTTTGATGCCTCCTCCCCGGCCGTCCAGCAATTCTCGCCCAAGTTCTGTTCGTGCTCAGTCAAGGTTTGGTCCTTCATCAAGCAAAAATTCCTCAAAAAGCATTGCTGAAATGGCCACATCAAGCGATACATCAAATAGCAGAAGTGGAACTTCCTTCAATACATCAAATAGCAATACATCAAGTGGCAGAAGTGGAACTTCGTTTAAAGCTAGGGGATCCTCTAATTCAACTGCGGGTCAAAGTAGTAATTTGAGCTCCAACTCTGACGCTCATAAACCCCGTAGAAAGAGGAGGCCAAAGAAGAAAAAGCAGCAGGTTCGAGTTACTTGTTAATGTTAGATGTGTTTAAGTTTTGCATCTGTTCATGAGGTCTAGTATTTTCTTTTGGAAATTTGTTACCATGCTTTTAAAAGTCTGTCTAGTAATATATCTCCTTATGTGAAGTAAAAAACTTGGAAATTGCTAATGGTCTTGGTATAACCTACGGCTACTTGGTTTTAGTATCTGTTTTCATTTTTTATAAGAATATGCACCTCTTTTCATGCTTCAGCTACAGAGCTCTTTGACAAGAGCTAAAATGAGTACCTGCGCTTTATCTGACTCTTGGGGTATAGGTATTGGCCCTGTTGCGTCAAGCACACATATATAGCACTTACTACCCACGCATTTCCATGGACCATGGATGATAAACATATGCTATCAGTGCACAATTACCGGGGGATTTGGTGTTCTTGCACACAGAGGGTCAAAATTGCCTGGTAGGATAGGAAGTGGCCGCATTCCTTTTCCTGTGATTTATGAAGTTCATATGCCATATTGGTATATGGGGCCACATTAGAAATCTCTTAAGGAGTTGATTTAGGTTGAATTGATGTACGTCTGCGCTTAGATAGGCATAAGAGCAGTGGCTGGGCATTTTTTGGCTAACTTACAGAAGTTGGATGTATATCTCAGCCCGATTGATTTGAGCTAATTATTCAAGTCGAAAAACTGAGTATAATTCAACTATGGGCCATTATTGTTTGTATATTCTTCATTTATCATTAAATAACCATACTATGCTAAGTGGATTTCTTCAATGAGTATTGAGTAGAATCTTAAAAGTCACACAAGGCTACCAGCTATGGGTTATGTTCAATATCGTGAGTGCTGTGCTTGCTTTTATTTATTTCAGAGCCAATTTTGTACTTGCTCTTCGTAGTGGTCAAAAGTCTGATTGATACTAGCATTTTTTGTACAATTGATGTGATTTATCAATGATTTAATGCGGTTGGTAAATTCCTTTTCATAACTACTTATATATTTGCAGGGATGAGTGGAAGTTGCTTGGTGCCGATGAGACCCTTTGCTTTTAAGGATTCGATCACTTGAGTTGCTTATGCGGAATTCTTACAGCTCCGTCTTGACAATGAAGTTGGAAGGCGGTGCCTACCGCTCTATGTAACAATTAGTCTTAACTCCATGCCTACTCACTCCGAGCTTGGTTTGATTTATTTTGAGAATTTGTACAAACTTGTGATGTAGTGAGAATCACGAAATCCCTGGATGGCACGGCAAGGACTTCTTGGTGCTGATTGAGAAATACATATTGGAATTGGATGGTGCCCTAGTTTATTTACGTTAGTGTTTACACTTGATTGCTTTTAAAAAACCGTTTTACTCTATGACGTGCTTGCCTGGGCTTGTTTTTTTCTTGCGTTTTGTTCGTATCCGGCTTCTCTTTATGCGGCCGACGACAAATGTAGGCCGTGGCATGATACCATAGTGCTCATGTATTGTTTTGTAAGGGAGAAATTGAAATCATATATTGCTTGTCTCGAAAACTACGGGCTTGTTTGGGAGATGAATAAAAGCATTTTTTAGAAGAAAAAAAAAATCACTTTTAGAGAAAATGTTTTTGAAATTAAATTTTAGTAATAATGCAAGTTAATCTTGAAAAAAGTACTTTAAGTGTTTTTTTGAATCTAAAAATATTTTATCTAAAAACGATTTTAGTCATTTAAAAGCCATTTAAAAGCCTCTTGTCACACGCTAGTGTTTGCGGAAATTTGTATTTTTTTTTTTTAGCTTAATCTTTATTATTTTTTGGATATTTTAATTTTATTTGAATAAAAAAAAATTTGATTACAATGAAGTTCGATTCTCGCTAAAGGCAAATTTAACCATATTATTGCTACTTCTTTGTGAGACTTAACTCACTTAATTGCTTTTTAGTGTAGATAATATTATTTGTTAAAAAAAAAAAATTGGTGAGTAACTTGCTATAGGGTTTATTTATTTATTATTAAGTTACTAGTTTGTCCGTTTTAATTAAATTATCTAAAAGTTGTATGAAGGGATGGGTATTATAAATATTTTACTAAATTTACCTTCTCCCTTTATATATAAAGATGAAAAGTCTATATGTGGAAGTTACTTACACTAACTCATTGAAAGGGTAGGATGACGTGCATGTAAATATGACTCTTTGTTCCAAATTCTATCGTTTGGTAAACATTTAATTTAATTTATTATTGTATGCGCCCATGTTAATTTTTGTGTATTCAGTTTTTAATGTTTCGTTTTCATTTTGCCATGTCATTACATCCTTTCAAATTTCTTTACCATCCTCTCCTCACCTTTCTTCAGATCCCACATATACTTTCTCAATCTCTACTATACAAAATTAAAATAGCAATCAAAGGAAATGATTATCTAAACTTACAATACTAATGTTATTGACCCAAAAAAAAAAAAAAAAAATTATGAGGCAAGTCCTTTAATTTTTACTAATTTAGTAAATAATTATTTTCTATAGGATAATGCTAGAGAGATTAAATTTGTAGACAAAATTTTGAAAACTAAAGAATATGGAAGTTGATAATTGGTTTATTACTTAAGCGTTGATAAACATGCTCATTCTTATTGATAACACATCATTTAGTTTTTCAAATTTAGTCTCCAAATTTAATCTCTATAAGGTGACATCCCACATCGCCCAGCCTTATATGTATATTCCCGTCTCTACCTAGCACAAGGCCTTTTGGGAGCTCACTGGCTTCGAGTTCCATAAGAACTTTGAAGTTAAGCGATTTTGCGCAAGAGTAATTCCAGGATGGGTGACCCACTGGAAAGTTCTCGTGTGAGTTCCCATAAACAAAACCGTGAGGGTGTGGTAGGGGCCCAAAATGGATAATATCGTGCTACAGTGAAGTCGAGCCTGGGATGTGGTGGGTGCCCGGGCCGGGATGTGACAATTTGGTATCAGAGCCAATCCCTGGCTGGATGTGTGCCGACGAGGACATCGGGCCCCTAAGAGGGGTGGATTGTGACATCCCACATCGCCCAGGGGAGTGAATCTTGTAAGCCTTATATGGGGAGCTCAATGGCTTTAGGTTTCATAGGAACTCAGAAGTTAAGCAAGCTCGCGCGAGAGCAATCTCAGGATGGGTGACCCATTGGGAAGTTCTCGTGTGAGTTCCCAGAAACAAAACCGTGAGGGTGTGGTAAGGGCCCAAAGCGGACAATATCGTGCTACGGTGGAGTTGAGCCCATAATGTAGTGGGAGCCCAGGGTGGGATGTGACATATAACGTTACCCTTCTTTATATATAGACAATAACGAAACCATCTTTCCACCCGAGCTAAGGTGCGCCTTTTGAATTTGATATAAAAATGTCCCTATTAGTTTAATTTTTCATACACAGACAGCCATTTAATGACATTCTAACTTATAGTTTAGAGGTATTCATCAATTTCCCCCTTGAACTTGTGACCATTACTCTCATAATTAGTCAATTTCCGCCCTCAACTTTAATTTAGCCAATTCCCCCCCCCTCAACTCTTATAATTAGTCAATTTGCACCCTACTGTTAATTTTTTAATTTGATCATAATTAAACAAGTGTGTGTAAGAAACTAAATAAGATGTATGTTAATCATGTTCCTATATCTTTATCCTATTACAAATAGATTAAAATTTAGAATTTTACAATTTATCATAGATAGTATTATTAGTCGTAATAAATCAGTATGGAGTAATTTTATTTGATTTTTGACCATACAAAATTAATAACCAAAAGGATTGATGTGTAACTTTTTGTATGTGAATGCAATTTTCTTTATAAAAGTGAAAGCTAAGTTCAGGTAAATTGCAGAGAATCGAGCTTTAGTGAAAAAATGGCTAGTCTATTCATAATTTTCGACTCCTTATTAAGAATAACCCATTTTATTGAAATAGGTTTGATCCATGAGTTTAGGATTATTATTTCTTTTTGTTATTATTTCTTCTTCTACATGCTTTAAACCCGATTCATAACTTTTTCTTATAATCAACCCATATCACATACTAACTCTATTATGTTTTTGTACATTTTACCTTATATTATGCAGGTGAGTTTATGTTAACTTTAGTACTTTGTTGAAAGTTATTAGAAAGATTGAAAATTAAGAAAAGAATAGATGGAAAATTAAAAAAAAAAAAAAAAAAACAGTAGGGTGCAAATTGACTAATTTTGAGAGTTGAGGGGGGAAATTGGCCAAATTAAAGTTGATGGGGGAAATTGACTAATTATGAGAGTTCAGAGGGAAAATTGGCCAAAATTAAAGTCGAGGGGAAAAATTGGCCAATGATCACAAGTTCAGGGAGGAAATTGATGAATACCTTTATAATTTATGTCAGTACAATAAAAACTTCTGTTTTATTTTATTTCCAAGTTTGATTTATGAAAATCTACGCTTTCTTTATTTTACCATTGAATTCAAAGATAAAGATATCAAATTAAATTAGACAAGTACTTGCTTTGCCGACCCGAAACCGGCGCTCCGAGAGCACCAAAAAACCCGATTGTAACAGAGTTAACTACTGCAACTGTACAACTCTTCCTTCCTTACCCGACCGACAGCTAACACCAATTCAGAAACGCATACTGGCTGCGGCAATGGAAGCTCTGAAATCTTCACTTCCAATCTTATCATTCTTCTTGTTGCTCTCACTCCATTCCGATTCTTTCATCCGCGCAGCTCTCGCCGACGGTGTCACTCCCGCCGAAGCCAAGCAGCTCCGGGACGAGGTAAATCCTCAATTCACCATCCATTTCTCGTAATTAGGGTTTAGGGAGATTGAAGCGGTTTCGGGACCGTTTGGTTGTAAAAACCCGATTTTCGGAACAATCCAGAGTTCAATTTGCAAAGGATTGGTGGTGTTTGCAATTTTTGAATTAATTGATTTGAGTGTATAATGATTTAATCTAAGTATAATGTAGTTCACCTAGCCAGTTGCCGAAAGTTTCGATTTTTAATTACTATTTGTAAAAGTTTGGATTTTGAGTTTGGAAGGTCACCCATGATTGCTTGTTAGTGTATTTTCTGGATCCTGAATCATAATCAGGACTTCTCATTTTTTTTTAATTTTTTTCTGGTTTTTGGTGAACTTATTATTGTTATTATTTCTTACATTTTCTATTGTATAATACTTGGCTACTCAAAGAATGACTACAAGTTCCTACTCAAAATTGTTCATTGTCAATTCACAGAACTTTGTATTTATGATTAGAACTGTTTATATTATAAATCACTTTATAAAGATCGCCTTTACAAAAAATAAATTAAAACTTAGGTCTTTACAGTATGATTCACAATATGAACGGTTCTGATCATAAGCAGAAAGCTTTGTGATTCCAACACAAAGAGTTTTTAGTAGGCGTTCCTACTCATCCTTGAGTAGCTAAGCATTGTTCTTTTTTATTAGCCTTATGAATATCCACTTTGTAATCAGTTTGCTTCAATTTTACACATTTTTAACAACTTTCTCAATTTAGTCTTGCATTGCATTTGTATGCAAATAAAAAAGACACTAGAATCCTTTTTTCTTCGGATTCTCCCTTTGAGAATCTACATGTTAAGAATGTAGGATGTTATCCTTGTATTTTTATTGTGCTGTATCAAAGTAATAAATTGTGATTCTTTCTGTTATATATTTTTGTGGTCCATGTGAAATTTTCTAAAGAACACTAAAAGTTGGTGGGCTAACTTGTCATTTGTTGCAACTTACAATGTGGCGTTCTAACAATTTGGAAATATATATTTTCAATTGTAGGTCAGGGAAATGTTTTATCATGCATTCAATGGATATATGGAGCATGCTTTTCCTCTGGATGAGTTAAGGCCTCATTCTTGTGCAGGTGAAGATTCGCTTGGTGGTTATGCCCTAACTTTGGTAATCCAAATCACAAATTCTCATTTTCCAATCTCTCTACTGCATATACTTTATTGTTTAAGACACTTTTTTTTTTTTTTTGGCTAAGCTCTAATGTGATGCTTCTGCTGAACCATTGTTGCAGATTGACTCCTTAGACACACTAGCTTTACTTGGTGATCGAGAACACTTCGCCGCCTCTGTTGAATGGATTGGTAAAACACTACAGTTTGATATAGTGAGTAGTATTTTTCTTTCCTTTTTTCCCTCTTCATTGGTAATCTGAACTCAGGATGCACAAGTGATGCTCATGTATAGGGGTTCACATTGAACTCCTTTTCTTTCTTTTGGAATAATTGGTTAGATTCTTCAAGTGCTTCCTTTTTTGGAATAATTAGTTAGCTCACTTGACAACAGGGCTTTTAGGTTGATGGGTTGTCTGGTTCAAATCAAAGGTTATCCCTAACTTTAATTAACACCACATAAGGCTGTTTTACATGATTTGAAATGTGGCAGTTGTTGACATGGTATGTATTTAATAACATACCATGACTCATGAGATACAGTGGCAGACTGTTCTCATTCTAATATGATGTGTTGCTCTTTTGATTTTTATTTAAATTCTCCTTTTTATATGTTGGTCTTCCCTAATTATGAAATTCGTTTCCTTATGACTCTTATCTAACTGTTATCATAAATTTATGTGTACTTTTACTATTGCATTGGTTGTAAATTAAATAATTCTAGATAGTAGACAACATTGTCAATCTAACTAGGGATCTTTGTACTGATGCAGAATAAGACGGTATCTGTTTTTGAGACTACCATCCGCGTCCTTGGGGGTTTACTCTCTGCACATCTTATAGCAAGTGATTATTCCACGGTACTAATTAGTTGCGTACTTCTATGTTTCAATCTTTCACCTTTTTATCACATCCATAAATCACCTTTTATATGCCATCAGTGAACAGTGTACAGTGCCCTTCTTTTTAAGGAAATACAAGTACACATTATTATACAAAGTTATAAACATAGGTAGGGGTTATAGAACTGGCAGTCACCTGGTCTGAGTAATGCTAATGAGTTATGAGAGAATTGGTTTGTGGCTGTTTTGTTTCTCTTTTGTTCGCTATTTCAAGAAGAACCAGCAATGAGTAGTTAGCAAGAAAATTTACCCGCCAGAAGGGATGGGAAATTCTGGGTTCATTGATATAATATTAAAAAGTAAAACTTTCCTGGGACCAACCTTAACTCTCTTGATTATCTATGATACTAAGTAAATGCCCGACTGCCTGCTCAGCATTAATGGCACCACTGTAAGATTAGTTTTTTAATTTCTTTTAGTGCTGATATGATGAATGTCTTCTATGAGCTCAATTTTGACTCTGGCTTAACTATGTTTCTACTTTCTAGGAGAAAGAAAGAAAACATATAAATATTAGAAGGATAAAATTGAAGAAAGGAGATGGTTTAGTTTGTAAGATTCGTATAGCGATATCACTTATCTGATATTTCAAGAAAGGAGATGTTTTAGTTTGTAAGATACATATAGCAATATCACTTATCTGATTTTTCTATCAAAGTTTACTGGGGAGAAATTTGGTTATCTATTTTCATTTATAATCGGTTGGAGTGCAATGTCATAGAATGTATATATTTGAAGATCATTATTGAATTATTTCTACATCCGTCCATTTCAGGGCATGAAAATTCCAACCTATGACAATCAATTACTTACCTTAGCTGAGGATCTTGCCCGGAGATTGTTACCTGCATTTGATACTCCTTCAGGTATACTTACTGGATTATTCTTTTCATCTAGTACACACAAAACTCTGCAAGATTCTTTTGTCTGAACCTTCATTGTTTTGCAGTCTTTGTCATTCCCAATGTTTCAGAGGTTTGCTCAAAATACATGAATTTAGGAAAATGATGACATTTCTTTTGTAGAGATCCTGCAGGGAATACAATTATGAGTGCCTTTTATTTTTCTGTTAAAAATAGTAATAGATAAGATCATATGGAATGACAAGCCATATGTTTTAAAAAACACCAATTGATTTTGGTATGGACAAGAAGGCTTAAAAGGGCATAACAAGCCATATGGGATGATTGTAACTAACTTGATTGAAAGCATGCTGTAGCTAACTAAATTATAAATGCATTATTTAAAGGTTCAATTGTCTACCGGACCTTGAATGTCAAACTTTTTGTTTCCAGTTGCAGAAGTGTATGAATAGTACTGGTATTTTAAATATCCTTATTAAACGGTCTTGTATTGCAGGAATTCCTTTTGGATCTGTCAATCTAATGCATGGAGTTGATGAACATGAAAGCAAGGCAAAGCCTCTCAACATTTTCTCTTTTATGTCCGATTTTCTTTACTCTTTCCTGTGTCTGTGACACTTTTTACAACAACTAATGAGTAGATCTGCCATTTTTTTTTTTTTTTTTTTTTTTCTGGATAAGTAAGTTTGCCATGTTCATGCTGAAGTTTAAGTGAAGGTCTAAATTGTTAACCAAACTCAATTAATTTTGTTTATAAACCATCATCAAGACTAGTATTTATTTGTTAGTTTGGGCAAACGTTTTTAAATTTCAGTTTTAGTTTGTGTAGATAACATCGACAGCTGGTGGTGGGACCTTGACTTTGGAATTTGGAGTGCTCAGCCGTTTGACAAAAGATCCCAGTAAGTAGTAGCTACCTCTGAACCCTGGCTTCTAAGAAGCATGCTCTTGGGTTTCGCCTGTAGACCAAAATGCATTTTGCTCACTTTTACTTGCAATCTTGTTTGGTGTTGAAGTTGCAACTGTGACCTTTCTTTCTCATAATTCATCTTTAGAGCCAATATTTGAAGTACAGTGTTCTTTACCATCTTACATTCCATTATATTTCATCTGACTGGTCGGTTCCATTTTGTCTGTTTTTGGATTTCTTTCTCATTGAAGGGAGAGTTTACTTTTTTCCGTCTTATGGGGATTGCAGTTTTTGAACAAGTTACCAAGAATGCAGTGCGTGGACTTTGGGCGCGTCGTTCAAGGCTCAATTTAGTTGGTGCTCACATTAATGTTTTTACAGGTGAATGGACACAGAAGGTAACATTCCTTTTAACATGATTACTTTGCAAAACATGCAACTTTGAGTCAGTAGATGTAGTATCAAGATAAAAGGTTCTTAATCATCATACCGTATGGGAAAATCAGATATATAACTTAAGTTAATTCATCTGGAGTTTGAAAAGCTGACCGCAATAATAATAGTGGTTAATTTTACTTTGGCTTGAAACTGGGGCATTTATGTTGTGAATAACTCTACTTTAAGAAATAGAAGTTGGTATACACATTCGGGGTAGGCCTCACCTTACTATTTTAAACAACGTTGTATATCCTTGTTTCGATTTTATATTAATGATACTGATCAACCTTCTCCAATCGGCTATAGAGAAATAGAACTAACTAATCCTAAGGCAAAGTCGAGAAACTCAAGCCACTGTTATTGAACAACTTGCAGTCGACGGATTTAGAGTTAACTCACCCTTGCATTATCTCTACAACCACATTATTGATTTCGATGTTGTTAGTTTGACAGACCCTTAGGCCATCTTTTGGGGACCTGATATGATTGTACTGGACTAAACACACTAAGCCAATGCTTCTGGGATATCCATTATTACTAAGTGGGATTGGTCATCCTACTAACTTGGGATTGTGAACCTGCAAGGATCCCACTGTCCCATTAAATTGCCTAAATTGTGTCCCAAATGCATAACTGGGGTTCTTATCCTATCTGAATGTCTAGTCTGACCTTCGAAAGGCCTGAATTAGATGTATTTATAGGGTAGTTAGTAGTTTATTCTTTTTTGTCACTTTTTTATGATGTGTTGGTATTTTCTTTTTTCTTTAGATTTCTGTGCCGGCATCAAGCACTCTTCTCTGCTATGTTCTTCATGAGCATTACCTATACTTACGTTTCTCTGCTTCTATGCAGGATGCTGGAATAGGAACTAGTATTGACTCTTTCTATGAGTATCTTCTAAAGGTGTGTAACTTCACTTGGAAAGGTGAAACTTTTCTGTAGCTATTACATTTATATTTTTGAAATGGGCATTAGCACATTTTCAGTCACTAGGTCGATACTTGATATCCTTATGTCAGGACTGATTACAAAAGCTCCTGGAAGTTAAATTGGAAAGATAAGGTAACTAGGACTAAAAAGTTGCAGTGCTAGTTTTGGTATTTTTTGGGGTTGAGAGGGAGACATGAGACAAAGTAATCACTGTGATTGTTGGAAGACAATGCATTCTTGTTAATGTAAATTAGTGTTGAGAATGAGTCCCACATTGATGCGAGGAGGGACTTTTTGGGCTACTCCCATATTGCCAATTGGTTTTATGGTGGAAGCTCAACTTTCTTCATGGTATCAGAGCCAGGTTGTCCCATGTGTGAAGCCAAATGGCCACACACCCTCCACATCACCCCGTTGTGTTGTCCACGTGTTAGGCTTGAAAATTTCGCCACACGTGAGGGGGCGTGTTGAGAATGAGTCCCACATTGATGGGAGGAGGGACTTTGCATGGGCTTATAAGAGGTTGGGCTACTCCCCATATTGCCAATTGGTTTTATGGTAGAACCTCAACTTTCTTCAGTTTTGTGGTTTTGATTACAGGGAGCTTTGACTTGTCATTTTCAATAGTTTGGTGTAGCCCCTTAGGACCTTTACAATAAGTGATGTTGAGGAGTCCTTGTTTTTTATTGTTATTTTAGCAGGAAAACCGTAGTCCCCCTTCCTAGTTTTTTCTAAGCCTTGATTTGGTGGTTATGCCTTTGTAGACTCGTATGTTTTTATTTTATATTGGGTTTACATGGTTTTTGTGTATTCATGGCCTTTTTTTTTTTTTTTCCCTACTATCATTGTTTACCATTCCAGGCTTATTTATTGTTTGGAGATGAAGAGTATCTTTTCATATTTCAAGAAGCTTATGCTGCTGCTATGCAGCATCTTTACAATGATCCTTGGTAAATGCTGTAACTATTTTAATTTCTCTATAGGTTTTTATTCTCCTTAACTTAATAGCACGCCAATTTTACCTACGCTTGTAGGTATGTAGAGGTAAATATGGATTCTGCTGCTGTTGTCTGGCCATTATTTAACAGTTTGCAAGCATTCTGGCCCGGACTTCAGGTTTGTAACATGTTGTTAAAGATTTAACATTTCTACAGTGGAGACTGGATAATTCAAAATTGCCCATTAGGTTTCAGTGAGACTGATTACCTTATATTTTGGAAGGTTTTAGCTGGAGATATTGATCCTGCCATTCGAACTCATACTGCCTTCTTTAGTGTGTGGAAAAGATATGGTTTTACTCCGGAGGGCTTTAATCTTGCTACGCTCAGTGTGCAGGTACCATAATAATGTTTTTTCCCCTATCCTAATACCAATTTTATCATTCTTATTTTACTAATAGTACTGTGAATAGGAGCTTGCTTGTGTCTTTATGAATGATTTGATGCATCTAATTAAAAACCATTTTTCATAAGTGAAAACTATATAGCTGTATTTTGGGGTATGTTAGATAAAATTTTTCGTAAGGTTATCAGCACTTGTGGTCTGCCTTTGATTTGTGAATGGTTAGGTAAAAATTTCCATAGTGCTCTTCTTATCCCACAGGCAATATTAGATGGTCAGACAGGTCGTAGTTTGAGGCGTGAACTTTTGGCCTGGTTAAGCCTCTGGTGTATGGAGCTGTTATATGAATTCACGAATAGTAGGCAGTCCATGAATATTTCTAGACCAGTGTCCCTATTAACAAATTAATTAAACTTAGCTTCTCTGGTAGCACATCCGTCCTTTCTCGCTCTCTCAGTTTTTTGTTTCATATTTTTATTGTTTTGACTTTCTTGGAATTATTTTCTCAATCAATAATTCTCTCTATAGTATGGATTTTAAATTTCACTTTACTATATCAACTCCGTTTGTAATATTTAAGTCTACATTTGTTGTTAGCATGGACAAAGAAGTTATCCACTGCGTCCAGAATTAATGGAGAGCACATATTGGCTCTATAAGGCAACTAGAGATCCAAAGTAAGTTCAGAAATACTTCTAATTTTGGGACCCTTTTTCAGGTTTTGTTATAAAGGGAATATGGAAAAAAGGACATTTACGTTAGTTTAAAGAAAAGGACACTTCAGTATAGGCTTTAGTCATCTTTTGTATTTCTTTGTAGGTATCTTGATGCTGGACGAGACATGATTGCCAGCTTGCAGCACAGTGCACGATGCTCCTGTGGATATTGTCATATATCAGATGTTGAGTTCCACAAGCAGGAAGATCACATGGAGAGCTTTTTCCTGGCAGAAACGGTAAGAACTTTGAAGTCAAAATGTTTTTTTTTTCTTCATGTAGTCTCTCAGTAGAGTAAGATTATTATTGATAAATATCCATCTGATGGTAGTGGGTTAATTGGGAGTTGAGAGTCTTGGTTACTCTTTATCCTGGCTGCTGCTACTAGCATCACTGTATCGTGTTCGATTTTTACATTCATTTATCTTTCTTTTGTTTTCTTTTTCATCTTCTATTACACAATATTAACAACCTGTAGTATAATTAGGTTAAATACCTGTGGCTTCTTTTTGATTTGGCTGTGGGACCAGATAACCTTGTTGAAAATGGGCCATACATGTAAGTTCTGCACATTCCTTTCATGATGCTTCAGTGCGGGAACTTATCTCAATAAAGGAGCTAAGATATCTATATTTTCCATATCTGGTGAAAATGTCTCATATTTGCCTTGTTTGGTGAAAATGTTTACATTTGCAGGTACATATTTAGTACCGAAGGCCACTTATTGCCTGCAACCCCTGAAATAGCTCTTGTGCAGGAACATTGTTCATATTTTGGGGCTTATTGTAACACTGGCAACATTAGAAATGAATCTCAAGCTTCCGATGTTCCAAGTAATTCTCAAGAAACTTATGATGGTAGCTTATATGGAAGGGTCCGCAATGGAATTCCTTCAGACTCGTCTTTGTCGGATTCTACCTCTATATCAGGATTGATAAAAGTGAGAATTGCATACCAGGCGTTTCTCTTCTTGAATCTATTATGCCTGTCTTATTGGATTTTAGTTCGTGCTCGCTCTGCAGTCTTTTCTTTTTTAATGTGCTTGTGGCTCTTATAAAATGAAGCCCTGTTTTTGTTAAATTTAGTGGGATGAAGAACTGGGGTATTTTTGGAATTATAGCAAAGTTAAATGTTTCTAATTGGAAACTAAAAACTACAGAAAATACATAATTAAATTTTTTTTGTTTGGGTAGTAATAGTATCACTTTGAAGTCGGACTGAAAATTTCTCTCTGTGCAGGGGGTTTGCCAAGGACTAACTCATGGGCAGAAATTTGGTATATCATATGTATCCTCAAGCCGCAAAGCTCCTGAGAAGTCCAGAAACCAAAGACAATCGAACGTTGCTGAGAGCCAGTCAGTGATGATTGTCGGAAGCCAAACTTCTGATTATTCATCATCAGATAACAAGAATTACCATGAGAAATCTCTGGAATCAAGTGACGGAAGACCAGGGAGGAATACACCTCAAAAATCATGACAGCGCTGTTTTATTCAATTGAACTTGTTTGTAGCCTCGTAATAATCACAATCTCAGCTGCTTCAGTGATTCTTAAGTTCTACAAATTGTTCATTGACAAACAGGGGGATTCTGGTAAAGGGGCTGGTATGTCAAACTTGTTCATTCTGTTATCTAGAAGCCTGGAACTGCTTGAGATTCTCAACTTCGGACTTCATGTAAATTACCCGGAAATTGCTTACAGATAAAACATGGTGCTCACGGGTGGAAACATGAACAATGAAGTTATGTCGAAGATCTGCCTTGCTGGTTCTACTGCCCCTGATACCCGGACACTGGCATGTGGTCACTTGCTAGGTTCATGTAACTCGGCGTATTGTAGCATAACTTATGTACATTTTCATTTTCTTTCTGGTAGGTCTCAAAAGTTTGTTTTTGAAACGGGGGGTCATCAGCTTCGGTATGAATAGGAATTCAGATATTCTTGAAGAAGGGGAAGGAGTTGGACATTTTCGCTCATGGAATTTATGTCAGAGGACTGAATATGGTGAGATACCTTAGTTTTACATGTATTCTAAATACAAACACAGACGAGAGGCTTACATAGAGTTGCAGCTGATTCTTTGTTGGCTTATGCCCGTTTGGTGGAGGATTGGCGACCTTGAGGTCAAGGTTTTTTTGAAGAATTATAAGTTGTTTTGAATCCCATTATCTACTCTTTTACGGTTTTCAATATCGATTGTTTGAACTCCAATGGCATTGTAGCTTAAGTGGTTAAGAGCATGCACACATGCTACTCGTGGTCTTGCATTTTGTTCCTCCTACGTATACGCCGGGGGTCCTCCTTTCTATCATTTGAACTGTGTTGCTACGGAGTGTAGTTATATATAGGTAATTAATTTTGTTCTCCAATTAGAGTACAAATAAACCACTTCCAAAATGACTAAATTCATATGGGAAAAATAAGAAAAAAGTACTTAAGAAGAGGTTAATTAACTGACGACACTCGAGTGCAGATTTAGGTTGGAGTAATTTAGATTATCGTCTTGTAATCAATTCAGTGGCCCCAATGCACAAGGCCCATTATTCATTTTCCCAGCTGGCCATTAATCTTAAATACTTTATGTGACCGTTACAAGTTAGAATTTCTTCCTCCCATTTGGCGCCATGAAATGAATCACTCGCTGCTGAAACTTGTACACAAATGCCAAACTCTTAGACCACTGAAATCCATCCATGCCCATCTCCTAGTCACCGGTTCGTTCCTCTCGTCCCACCTTATCCTCAACAAGCTCCTCAGGTTGTACTCTCGCTTTGGAGCTATCGACTATGCCCGCAAGCTGTTCGATGAAATTACTCAACCAAATTCCTTTCTTTGGACTGCCTTGATTCATGGGCATGTCGAGAATCGTAGATATGAAGAAGCTTTGTCTCTGTTTTCCCAAATGCATGGTGAGTCCGTTGGGCCATTGAATTTTACTTTTGCATCCGTTCTCAAGGCTTTAGCTAGGCAGAGTAGAGTTCAAGATGGGGAAGCAATTTATGGGTTTGTCTTGAAATTTGGATTCGGTTCTGACTTGACCGTTCAAAATGCGGTAATTGACTTGTTTATGAGATGTGGCAAAGTTGATGTCGCTAGGGGTGTATTTGACCAGATGAATGAAAAAGATGTGGTTTCTTGGAATTCGATGATTTCAGGCTATGGAGGTAATGGTAGAGTTGATGTTGCGAGGGAGCTTTTTGATTGGATGCCTGAGAGGAATACAGTTTCATGGACAAGCATGATATGTGGATGTGTGAAGTCTGGGGACATGGCGGAGGCAAGGTTTCTTTTTGAGAAAATGCCAACCAAAGACTTGGTGTCATGGAATGTGATGATTTCTGGGTACACCGATGCCGGTGAAATTGGTAATGCTCTCTCTTTATTTGAAGCAATGCCAATCCGTGAGGTTGGGACTTGGAATCTGATGATTTCGGGGTTATGTAAAGCAGGGGATATCAAACTTGCAGAAGAATTCTTCAATATTATGCCAAATAAGAATGTTGCTTCGTGGACTATAATGATGGATGGTTATATAAAATCTGGCAATATTACTAGTGCGAGGAGCTTATTTGATCAGATGCCCGAGAAGAATTTGGTTTCGTGGTCTACCATAATTGGGGGTTATGCACAAAATGGGGAGCCTCGCAGAGCTTTGGAGATGTATAAACACTTCAAGGAGCTAGGAGTTGGACCAGATGAGACTTTTGTATTGGGAATCATCTCGGCTTGCTCACAATTAGGAGTTCTTGGTACAGCAGAATCCATTGCGGGTGATTTTTTGGGACAATCAACTCTGTCTAATCTGCAAGTGGTCACTAGTTTGATAGACATGTACGCAAAATGTGGGAGCATTGAAAGGGCTGTACAAATATTTGAAATGGCCCGAAAAAAGGATTTGCTTTGTTATAGCACCATGATTTCAGCCTTTGCCAACCATGGACTGGGTCAAGATGCCATTTCTTTGTTTGAGGAGATGAAGAGGGAAGGCATAAAACCAGATGGCATATGTTTTCTTAGCGTTCTGAGTGCTTGTAACCATGCTGGTCTAGTCACTGAGGGCAGGAGGTACTTTAAACAAATGACATTTGAACATGGAATTCATCCTTCTGTGAAACACTATGCATGTGTTGTTGACCTTCTTGGTCGTGGCGGATGCCTCAGAGAAGCGTACAAGCTTATACTTAAGATGCCATTTGCAGCTCCTTCAGCTGTATGGGGCGCTTTACTTGCAGCGTGCAGGGTCCATCGCAATGTCCAACTGGCTGAAGTTGCCGCAGCCGAATTATTCAAGATTGAGCCAGACAATTCTGGCAATTATATTCTGTTATCCAATACCTATGCTGCTGCAGGAATGTGGGATGGCGTGGCAAAAGTAAGAGCGTTGATTAGAGAGCATGGGGTTAGAAAGAATAGAGGGTCGAGCTGGATTGAGTTGGGATGTGAAATCCATGAGTTTGTTATGGGAGATATGTCACATTTTGGTTCAGAAAGGATATACCTTGTACTGGATTTGCTTAGGGAAGATATGAAGCTTCTGGGTTATTTAATCGACAGCGAACAGAAAGCAGAATTGTCAAGCTCTGAAAACCATACACAGGTTCAGTAGTTCGATAACAGTATGTTCCGCTGCCGCGATTCGAACCTTGTTGAGCAAATACACATTCCAAGTTTATTTTTGCTTTTGACAATTTAATTTAAATCTTCGCTATTCGTCTATTATAGCAACGATAATTGAGTAAAAATGAAAAGCTTTATCGTTGTAGTCTAGATTTGGAACACAAGTCCATAAATTGTTCCAACGTCGTAAAATGCCCTTGAGAAGCGATTACTGGGAGGAGTTCTGCTAACATATTGCCCAAGTAAAATACTTGTTTGGGTGGGGACTGGAGAGTTGAAACTGGGGCAAACCATGTATTTTATGAACTAGACTCCCTACACACACACGAAAAGCCTGTTTTGAATCACGCGTCCATAAATAGGGGCGCCCCACCTTTATGAGTGGGGTGGCAAACAAAAAAAGAAAAGAAAAGAACATCTTTACACATGCGCAACGCTTTTCTTTAATGAGGTAATTTATTTGGTCACAAATTATTCTCAGTGTTAGGATTGAGTCAATTAATATTATAGGTCAATGAATAGAAATTTTAGCAAATGATATTGATGCTAGCCGGAGAAAAAAATTGTTTTTATTGAAGAGGATAATTGGTTTTAGCATATGTATGTTTTAACTTGAAATGGATACATTTTACTAGGCACTGCAATTATTTATTTTTATTTTTATTGTACTCATGTCTAATTAAACGTATCCATACCAAATTAAAAGATACATATGCTAAAAGCAATACAATCTAAAATTGAAATTGTATAGCCAATACGCAAGAAAAGTAGAATAATGTCACATTATGAGCACGAAATGTGCAGAAACAAATGGAACATAAAATTACAAGCAAAAATTAAACTACAAGATGGAGTACTTATATAGTGCCTCCAGTTGTCAAATTAGGAAGAAGTCTTTGTCTTAACCATGAAGTTCATAACATTCCTGAAAGCTGTTGACATATATTGAAATCCAAAGGTCCAATATTATTAATATAATATATGCATTCTAGATCCACAAAGATTTAGACTTGTTTGTAAGTGTTTTTAGAACGACATGAAACTGCTTTTGGTGAAAAAAGTTTTGAAATCAATCCTTGTAAAATCCAAGTGGATCCTAAAAAAGCCCTTTAAATGCCAAAATTAATTTCATTAAAAATGCTTTTAGTTATTTTAAAAGTATTTCCAAACAAGTCATAGAATTCACAAGTAGACCCAAGTTTGCATTAATCCCCTCTCGCCGTTGATAAACAAAAATTCATGATAGGGAAAACCAACTTCACCCAACGAAACCACTTCTGAATTAATCAAATGAAAAGAAGGCCACAATTATAGTACGCAAATTAAAGAATATTAAAATGTAGCACAGTAAGATGAAAACTCACAGAAAAAGCATGAAACAAACTAATATAAGATAAGCTACCTACCTCCAAGTTAGCCTAATCTCTTCGACCTTTTCATCTATCGATCTAGTTACTGACTCTAATTCTCTACGTATAGCAATATAGGAGCCAATAATATGCTTGCAAAAAAATGGAAATCCTTCCCTGAACAGCAGTCCATGCATGAAGAAAGCAATAATCTCACCGACTGGAATTTTGTCTTCTTTTTTCTTGAAAGTTTCTTCCTGAAAAATGATCCTTTTCTTTCTTTTTTGAGAAAATTCCCATTGGATTGGTTGAGCAAAAACGAAAATACTATACTAGTTAGGTTTTAGGGCCACGGCCTAGTATCGGGTATATATTTCTCAGGGTTTGGTTCACATCATGAGATAATTACACAAATGATGAAGTGATTTACAATAGTTAGAAGACTAGAAAATGATAAATCTCCGATTAATACAAGACTACATGTTTATCCAAAGAGTTCCACTTTTCTATGAGATGCGCGTTCGATGTGAAACCCCTTCGATTTTAGTGCTACACTTACCGTTTATTTGTATCATCTCTATTACTGGATTTTTGTGGGTTACCGAAAACTATATGCTTGTAATAATATTATGTTAGAAAGTTCTCTTACAAGTTTGAACCACAGTTTCTTTTTATACTATCCTGCCGTAATAATCTCTTATCTTTGCTTGTGGATATAACTTAAATTTGCAATATATGTAATTAGGGAAATTAGGCGGAAGAATTTGGGCAACTACTAAGATGATGGAGGTCACCACAAGAATAATCCGGAGCAAAAGAGAATCAAGGGGTGGAAATAATCAAATATGTGCATAAGTAGATCAAGGTTGTTTGAAAATCATTTCCGTAGTCTAATATTGGTTTAAATCTTACATGAGAGTAGGGTTGGTTACTTTATTTTAATTTTGTTTCCGCTGATATATTATGTATGAGTTCTGGATGTATTTCGGGATAAGAGCATGATAATGTTTCAGAATATGAGTAATCTGTGTAGGCTTGTAGTATTTATCAGACATATCTAATTTAGTATTGGATACATCTTTCACACTAACACTAAGATAAACTAAAGTCAGCATTAACATGTTTTAATGAAAATGGTAACATGGAATGTGCGACAATTCGAATAAAAATAAAATAAAAAGGGAAGGTTAAATTTTTTGAAACATACGAAATCTAAAATATAATTAAAGTTGTAATGCTTCAATAAAGGTGACTTTGTTATTAAATTGCATCTAATATAAACAAAGAATGTAAAGCAGTCAGATGCATCCCCTGCTAATGACCAAGTACTGATACACATATAGTTAATACAATATTTACGTAGTTCCAAAATAATTTTCTTTTCCTGTCAAGATTTCCAGACAAAAAGAGACAGTTTAATGAATTTACTCAATCACCGACTTTGCTGACATGTCTTGGTAATTAGGGTTTAGATTTGTAGACAGCCATATCTTAAAAGGCCAGGAGAAAAGGTAATCCATTTTCCACACTTCCAACATCATGAGCCATGTGCATATTGGGAGTACTATTCCCAATATGACTTGGTAAGTTTGCCTTGCTCATATACTGGGTTGAAAGACGAGTTGTTCTTAATTTCATTATATTAGTTGGAGGGAGAATCGAACTCAGAATCTTAGGTACAAGGGTGAATGTTCATAATCAATTGATCTCTAAGCTATTTATGGTGTGCAAGAAAAACATGAAATCTGAATTTCAGCATCTTTGGATGACCAAACAAAGAGCAATTTGTGGTTATTCAAACTCTTATTGAGCTGACTGCTTTTCCATTCTCTTAAATGATTTGCATCCCAAGTCTTATGGATCAATATTACGAGAATATCTACCAAACAAATTAAAAAATTTGTTCTTCTATACAGCCTTAAACTCTGCTTGATCATGTCCAGGAAGTTCTTGGTAGATTGAAATTTATGGTTGCTTGTGATCAAAATATAATTAACAGATAGGATAAGATGCATCAATAGCCCTTCAAAGATTTTGCTGCACCCTAGCTATCCCGAACATCCAAATCTGTTATAACGGCAAAATCTTTACGCAGTTGTCAATTTGATCATGTTTAAGGAGTGGAACGGAATCGAACAGTGAAACTATTGCACATATCTAGAAATCTTTTTCAACTTGTATTACAAGAAAAGAGTACAAAATCTGCATGCAGTCTACCCACATATACACTCAAAATGTAGCTTTTTATTATATATCCATACCAAATATCAAAAGTACATAATTCATAACCCAAACATGAAACATGCCATATTTTGTTCATTTTTGAACAATCTATTTGGAACCAAAATCCCTCTCTGTATGCAGTTTGGTTTGACTGAATCATCAGAAACAACACGATATAGCATCGACCAAAGATGCACTCATACCGCAAAC
This sequence comes from Pyrus communis, assembly GCF_963583255.1. Classification (NCBI taxonomy): domain Eukaryota; kingdom Viridiplantae; phylum Streptophyta; class Magnoliopsida; order Rosales; family Rosaceae; genus Pyrus; species Pyrus communis. The sequence continues at coordinate 13,492,275 of NC_084806.1, forward strand.
AAATCTTGCTACCCAAACTTTGTGGAATAAATCTGTAATTACTTCAGTCGATTATCTTCTGCTTCTGTCTACAATCCCAATCAAATCCAGAGAAGAAATGTCAGTAATTGACGACAATAAGATCTGAATATCTTTAGTTTGTTGATAACCCAAGCTGTGAGATTAATTTTCTCTCCATATCATGAGATCTAGAGAGAGATGATATATCTTTTCTTCTCCCTTGCTCTTATGGGTTGACCTGTCTTTTTCATACACCACACCCCAAGCCTCTGGCTTCTGACCCTTTCATGATTCTCAACTTCTTGCAGGATGACATGAACATACTGTAATAGCAACAGAAGACTTGTGAGTACGTATATCGATATACAGAAAGATATATATAGTGAGAGAGAGAAAGAGAGAGAACTTACTCCCATGGAACATCTCCAACCAGCATCCAATCACCATCTTTGTCCTCATAAGTAGGTGCATATTCTGATCCTTTGTAGCCTTCCCTCTCAGAGTATTGGCCTATAGTAAACTTAAACATGACTTCTAAGGCCTTGAGGAGTTCTGGGTAGCATTTGTAAACCCTAAGGTCAATCTTTCTGAGGTAAGGTGCTCCATCCATGCTTACTTTCACATAAATCCCAGCAGCAGTTTCAGCCTCAGTATTCTTATTTACCTGGAGGCTGTTCTTCCTATAAGATCTGATTGGTGGCCACCCCACTATTTGTTCCCTGTCATACCAACACATCAAAACTTATGAGTACAACTCAAATATGTAGTTCATACTATATATTTCTTATAATATAAATTCATTTCAACAAGATCAATCGATAAAATGGCTTACTTTGCAGGAGGAGCAGTTCCCTTTTGGGCATTTTTAGCATCAGGGTTTCCTTCTTCATTTTTTAAATCAGCTGGCGGTGATCTCTTCTTGGTTTGATTAGGAAGGTCACTAATTTCATCTCTCCCTGGCAACCCTAGTGTCAGCTCTGTTGCCTTGAGGTTGAGATCATTCTCATGAGCCTTGCCTTCCATTTTTCCCAACAATCTTCGACTGAAAAAAAAAAAACGAATTCTTGAACCTCAAGAAACAAAATCCGGTAATCTGCTCTAGCAAAACCCAAAAGAACCAAGTTCTTCTTTCTGGTTGAGGCAAATTTTTCCCTTTCTTTTTTTCTTCCCCCTTTTTTTTTTCTTTTCTTTCTGCTATGGAGAGGTTTGAGAAATGTGTATGATTTGTGGGGATGTGGGAATGAAAGGTGTGTGTTGTACTTTATAGATATGATTGAAGGAAGAAGCGGGAGTTGTGCAGTATGCCTTAAATTTGTTTAATTTGTTACTCTTTCTCTCTCTCTCTCTCTCTCTCTCTCTCTCTCTCTCTCTCTCTCTCTCTCATTTGCATGAATTACGGACAAAGGAAAGCTAAGCTGTCGGTAGCAATAGCAGCACCTTTGAGGCATTTTGCCTCGGCGTTTGGGCGACAAGAGTTGGACAAGCTCAGCCAACCCCTATGCAAAATTGTGAACTCAAAAGGACGGTCAAGGTGCGTTGGGGGATTGTGGGATGCAATCTGGACTTTTAATTGTAAGGGAAGAGTTGGGGGAGCATTCCCATGTGAAATGGGACCACATGGATGTTTGGCAAGAGCATTTGCATCACCATGTGAGTCTAAACTTTGGCACTTTCCTTTTTTAATTTTTTTTACAATAAAATTTGAGTTTATTTCTTTATTTATATAATTAAAAAATTAAAAAAATATTATATATGACCTGATATAACTTACGGAAAAGAACATTCAAATTGCAATGTAAAGAAAAAACACAGAAAAATACACTGCTCTAACTAATTTATCTAAACTTGAATAAATTGAGTTAAAAAGTCTAACTCTACTCTTACGATAAATCACATCACAACTAGTTCTTCACTTTGCGTAGACTTTATCCTTCCCAATTTTTATTTCTATCTACAAAAGATTATTTTGCTTGGTCTTTTTTTGTTTTGTTTTTTTTTTTTTTTTTTTTCCTGTAATTTCATTGTATTCAATATTTAGTGTAGATAAGTAAGTGGCTCTTTATCACAGTAGTGGAAATGTATTGTGTCATTGCATGATGGTGTGGGTTTGAACCCTGTCGATGGTTAATCCAACATCTAACTTACTAACGCTGTCGCTTGACCCAAAAAAATATTTAGTGTAGATAATATTGTTTGTTAAAAAAAAAATATATCTAGTTTGTTCAGAGAAATAAATTTTCTTTTTTGTTTATGAGCAATGCTACACTTATTACATTTTTCATATTAGATATACAATATCTCTAATAGAGTTAGAGCTCACCAATACATGTAGATCATATCTATATTAGAATGATAGCACAAATGTGGTATAAAAATAAGGTAAAAGTAACATTTTTGTTTCTTGACCAGGCAAAACTTGATGTTGATTGTCTGGTAACTCAAAAATTCTAAAATTGGTTGACTTGACTGACCTAGTAACATGCAATTTTAGTCTTTATCAGTGTATCTATAGGGTGGTGTTATCCACATGCTCATTTTGCTTCCCACACACCCTTTTCAATTTTCGGCCTTCAAATCGAATGAATTGAAGAAAATTACTGGCCAAAAATTAACAAACATATATGAGAGTGTTGTGGCCTATATTTAACTGACAAGGAGAGAAAGCCGGCAACACATAGAGAGAATAGAGAGAGATGTGTTTGTAGGATTGTGTAGAGGATGTGTTTTTCCCCCTACACACTGTCTTTATTTATAGTAACAAGGGAAGGAAGAAATCCTTCTCCTCTAAGGAATACAAGTCCTAATAAGGAAAAATAACTAGAGTCAAATCTAATTTAGGATTTACACAATCACACTTAAATAAGAAGTTTATAACACTCCCTTTTGAATGTGTAAATACTTAAGTAGATTCGACATCATGTAGGGTTAAGGAAGTTGACTCGTCGACACTGATTTTGGGAACACAGTAGTCTCAGGTAAGGTAGGAACTTGCATAAGGAAGTAAGTCTCACAAATAACCCAATGGCTATGGTAAAAACCCGAGTAGGGACAAAACCCATAGGCTAAGGAAAAATGCGTGAGAAATGCAAAGTCAAATGAAATGTCTACGGGACGCCACCAGGGAAATGATCAACACAAGTTGGGTACCTCGTCAAAACCTTGTTAGATAGCAAAAGCCCAGTGGTAAATATGCTCCTAATCGTAGGGAAAAATAGTATATTAAGATCAAGCAAGTATACTTCAGGATACACATCCTGAGTTTGACATAATTCCAAAGAGAACTAAAAATATTACAACTCAGAAAGTTTACGCATATCAATGCCTTGAACAAGCTTATGAAACGTCGCCTTTAGTAGAGATTTGGTGAAGAGGCCGGCCAGATTGTCTTGTGAATGGATTTGAGTGATTTCAATCTTCTGATACTCTTGTTGTTGATGTGAGAAGAAGAACTTTAGCGCAATGTGCTTGGAGTTGTCTCATTTGATGTAACCTTTCTTGAGCTGTTCGATGCATGGTGTGTTGTCTTCATAGATCGTCGTTGGAATGTCAACAACGAGGTAAAAATTGCATGAGTTTCGAATATGGCTCGCAACTGCTCTCAACCAAAAGCATTCCCGAGTTGCTTCGTGTAAGGCGAGAATTTGATCATGGTTAGACGAAGTGGCAACTAAGGTCTGTTTAGTTGACCTCTAAGAGATTACGGTGCCTCCAACAGTAAAGACATAACCCGTTTGAGAGCGCGCCTTGTGCTGATTAGATAAGTATCCTGTGTTGGCATAACCAACAAGGCGAGAATTAACTCGAGATAAGGGGGTGCAGCATCACTCGAGAATCTGTAGGGATAAAACAAGCCCAGATCTGTGGTACCCTTAAGGTAGTAGAAGATGTCTTTAACACCAGTCCAGTGTTTGTGTTTTGGTGCATTATTGAGCTAAGTATAATAAAGTGCCTATCGCACTTAGATAAGGAACTTCAGGCTCTAAAATCTCTTCATCATCCTCATTCGGATGGAAAGGATCTTGTTTTGCATCTAGCGATCGAACGACCATAGGAGTACTCGAAGGCTTCGCTTTATCCTTGTTAAAGTGGTGCAACACCTTTCGGGTGTAGTTTGATTGATGTACTAAGATTCCATCCAAATGGTGCTTTATCTCGATACTGAGATTGTATCGAGTCGTTCCTAAATCTTTCATCTCAAATTCCGACTTCAAGTGCATGGCAGTTCTCTGGAGCTCTTGAAGAGTTCTGATTAGATTTATGTCATTGACATATACTGCAATAATTGCAAAACTAGAATGTGACTTCTTAATGAACACATAAGGGCATAGTTCGTTGTTCACATATCCTTGACTAGTCCAATACTCACTCAGACGGTTATATCACATTCTTCTAGATTACTTCAAACCATAGAGTGAATGCCTCAGCCGAATTGAGAGTGTGTTCCAGGGTTTAGAAATATTTGATTTAGTCAATGTAAGTCATTCGAGAACATTCATATAAATTTTCGTATTAAGATCCCTATAGAGATACGTAGTTACTACGTCCATCAGCTGCATACTCAGTTTTTCGAAAACTACCAAACTGATAAGGTAGCGAAAAGTAATCACATCCATAATGGGTGAATAAGTTTCGTCATAGTAAATCTCGGGGTGTTGTGAGAAGCCTTGCGCAACAAGACGAGCTTTGTAATGCACAATTTTGTTCTTCTTATTATGCTTCCGATTGAAAATCCACTTGTAGCCAACGGGCTTCACATGTGGAGGAGTAGAAGCTACAGGTCCAAACACTTTATGTTTCACAAGCGAATCGAGTTTGATTTGGATTGCTTGTTTCCAGTTTAACCAATCAGTTTTATGTCGCGACATTCATCAACGGAACGGGGTTCAATGTAATCGCTTAGCATGATCTCAGTAGCCAGTAGCTACTACATATGCTAATGCATCATTGATGATTATTTCATTTCTACACCAAACATCATCTAAGCTAGCATAATGGACCAAAATCTCATGATTCTCGGGAGGTCGATTCGTCTCTTCAAGGACGCTTCCTTAATCTAGAATTTTCTCATGAGTTGGCGATAGTCATATTCAGAGTAGGCTTTTCAGGGGCCTGTGCCGTGGGTGTGAATCCTTTGAATCGAGTGGTCTGCCACACTTTTGTATAGGGGCAAATGATTGGCTAGCCGCTAATGTACGTGGATCGGTCAAAGTGGCGTCCCAGGCCTCTAGGAGGGAAGTTTGTCGTACAGTTGGTACATCCATCATTGTAGGCACATTCCCAGCTGGAATATGTGATCTTGTAACTCGCGCTAGATTGGTGAAATCTCTGGCATGCTCTGGAGATCTAATATGCACTGCACTTTAGTTTTAGACTAAGCGGTGCGAGGATCTAAATGAGACAAAATGGGAGTTGTCCATGATCATTTGTGTTGTTCTTTAGGAAAGTTGACGTTCTTATCTCCCCCTAACGATGTAAAGGCTATTTCATAGAAGTGACAATCCGTGAAATGAGTGGTAAACAAATCGCTTGTCAAAGGTTCTAAGTAAAGAATGATCGAAGGAGAATCATATCCGACATAGATTCCCATCTTTTGTTAAGGCCCCATTTTTGTATGTAAGGACGGTGAAATCGGTACATAGACCACACAACCAAAAATGCACAGATGCGATATGTCGGGTTCGTATCCGATAAGCAACTGAAGGGCATTATATGGTTGGGTCGCAACAAGCCTCAGGTGAACCAATATGGATGCATGCAATATTGCATGGCCTTAAAAACGATCAGGAGCTTGGTATGTATGACCAACGATCAAGCAATCATTTGTAAGCACTTAATGAATGCCTTTGCCAGGCCGTTATTGGTGTGAACGTGGGGTACTAGATGTTCAACTTCAACCCCAACTGACATGCAATAGTCATCAAAAGTTTTAGACGTGAATTTTCCAACATTACCCAATCGAATGAATTTGATCGGATAATTAAGGTGGTGAGCCCTAAGTTTGATAACCTGAGCCAATAGTTTGGAGAATGCAGCATTCCTTGTGGACAACAAGCACACATGTGACCAACGTGTGGAGGCATTAATCAAAACCATAAAATATCTAAATGGTTCGCAAGTAAGGTAAATCGATCCACAAGTGTCCGCCTGAATCCTCTGTAGAAAAATAGGAGGATTCGTATGAATCTTGTCATAACAAGGCTTAATAATAAGTTTTCCCATAGAGCATGTTTGACATGCGATTCCTTGAATTGAACCTAAACTTGGGTTAGTGGATTCCCGTGTGAAGATTTGAGAATACGGCGCATCGTTGTTCGTCCAGGGTGTCCCAAATGATCATGCCAAAGTGTAATTTTGTACGCAGTCCTTGAGGTAGGGCCAGCCATATGGTGGCTTTCTATAGCTCGTAGTATACAGATCACTCGGGATACTCTCCATCTTCTCTAGAATACGCTTCTAGCCATATTTGTAGAAAGTTATGCACATAAATTCAACTCCATTTTTACATAGGTTTTTAATGTCCTTGAAACTCAACAACGTTCTTCCGGAACATGGAGAATAGAGTGCCTCATCAATGGTCAAGATTGTACCATTGGACAACATTATACGTGCCTTACCGTATCTTTCGATCAAGTTGAATGGGCCTGAAAGGGTTGACAGAGGTGCATTCTTAGGTATGAAGTTAGTGAAATAGATGCGTTCATGCAAAACAGTGTGTGTGGTTGCACTATCTACCAAACAACTAACTTTTCCACGAGTCATACCTAGAATAAAATTAATTTGAATCGGTGACATGCATAAAAGTTCTTAAAACAAATATCCATTCAAAATAATTTAAGTATTCAAGGGTAGTAATTAATTAAAAACTTAATATCCAAAAAAAAATCACCAACAAATAATCCAAATATAAAGGAAAAATGTTCAAAATTAAACCAAAAAACAAGGGACGGGTTCGGCCACATAGTGGAATTCGGCCCCATTATTTTTAAATGCAACTGAAAATAGTTTATGTCTAAGATTCTAACCTTCCATAGGGGTAACAACATCTTGAAAGTTAGAAACCTCCATCTTAGTACTCTCCGGTTCATCCACTTGCATAAAGTTTATTCAAACTTCTTACGACAAGAATGATATTCAGCTACAACCTTCTGGGGAGCACGGCAAACACGAGACCAATGATCATTTGAACGACAGCAGTAACACATGTCTGCATCTATGGTTTCAGGTGCTTTGCCTTTGTTCTTGAAGTTTGAGGCCTTGGGAACGAGGTTAAAGCGCTTCTCGGCTTAGTTTCCTCCCTTAGATGGGCCTTGGCTCTGTTGACCTTAACGGGGTGGTTTCTGGCCACCCCAACCACGCCTATGTTGGCGTTTTGGGCGTTGGTTTGTGCTATAATATGCTTCAGGCACAACAGTCACCTTAGTATGTCGAGCTTGATGATTTTTCATCAACAACTAATTCTGCTTCTCGGCGAGAAGTAAAATAGAGATTAAATTCGAAAACTTAGTAAACTTCTAAGCCCTATATTGTTGCTGCAAGATAATATTAATAGCAAAGAAGGTCGAATAGGTCTTCTCTAGGAGATCCTCTTCGGTCAAGGCCTCGTTACAGAACTTGAGAAGTGATCGGATTCGACAAACTTCAGAATTATATTAATTCACAGACTTAAAATCTTGGAAGCGCAAATGTTGCGAGTCATGTCTTGCTTCAGGCAAGAAGAAGTCCTTTTGGTGATCAAAGTGATCAGCCAAAGCGATCCAAACTGCTCGTGGATCTTCCTTAGCAAGGTACTCAGTGTGCGGTGCATCATGAACGTGTCTTCAGATGAAGATCATTGCAGTGGCTTTCTCAACTTTTCCAACCAGGTTGTCCATCTCATCTTCAATGGCAGGATGTAAATTATTTGCCGTGAGGTGGAGCTTCACATCTTTGACCCACTGGAGGTAGTTTCTTCCAAAGACCTCTAAAGCAGTCAAGTCGAGTTTGTTCAAATTCGTATTGGTTTAAATTTTCATAAAAAAAAATTTTTGGTTTTCATGGGTGATGTTTTTAAAGAAAACTTCAAGTTTTCAAGCAAGACATGTTTCTAGAAACTTCAGGTTCATATGTTCCTGCAGACAAACACAAACATATACAGAAATATGCAACAAGAAAATATGCAAATAGAACTTCAGGTATTAGAATTATAATAATTGAATTAATTATTTGGAATGCGAGCCAAAATTAGAGTGTGGGTGAAAAATTATAAAAACCAAATTGTCTAAAAAAAATAAACAATTAAGCTCAAGGCCTAAAAATATAGGCTGAGCAAATTAATATCGTGGGATCCAGGCCCAAATTTGGGCTAGAATAGGCTGATCAAGCCAAAAGGCTTCATCCCCAAGGCAACAAAAGGGCTACCAAGGAAAGCCAGGCTTAAAATAGGCCTTTGTGAGGGCGCTAATTGTGTGCGGTAGAGAGTACGGATGCACCAGTGAGGCTAGGATCCGGTGTGTCGCAGAGCAGGAAATCCACAACAGCCGCGTCGGTTGGGTTCCACAGCAGCGGGGACACCAAGGCCCAATTGGGTTGGTGTTATGAGTGGGCCAAGATGATGATTTGGGCTTGCAATAGTGAGCCCAAACAAAAAAAAAAAAGGATTTTTTTTTTTTTTTTTCCTTTCAGCCCAAGTCGATGCCAGGCCCAAAAATTGGTATCGAGCTTAGACCAAGAAGTCCTAGCAGAGCTAAGGGTTTTCATCGGAGAAGATGACAGGCGCTGCCACTGCAGGTGGCCAAATCTTGGACGGGAAAACTTGGGGGTACCATTTTTGGGTTTTTTTTTTTTACCTTGATTACAAACGGAGATTTTGATATCTCAACGTTTCAACCAAAAAACCCTAGAAATTCAAATTGGAATCTCAAAAAAAAATCCGATGAGAGTCAAAGGAATTTCGGTTAATCTTTGTCGATGAACGAGCTTCAGGCCATTGTGACAGTGACCTAAGGTCGAGGTTAGGCTGCAGGTCCACTTGTGATGATAGAGACGTCATTGAAGGCATCGGTTTTTTTTTTTTTTTTTTTTTTTTTTTTTTTTTTTTTTTTTTTTTCTGGATTTCAAAACCAGGAGCCCTCGGCTTCGGTTCTATGGTCTCGCGGCTCGGCTCTGCCATTCAGGCTGCAGGCCTAGGGCTGATGCCTCGACGGCTTGCCAGCTTGCTAGCTGTGGTTCACACGATGGAGGTGCTTAGAACGAAACCCTGATCCATATTTTAATAATTTTTTCAATTTCCAAATTAATTCAATGCATATTCATATAAATACTTTAATGCATGGACATATATTTGATGCAATTCATGGTAATATCAAATTCACATAATTCAATAATTATCAATATAATGCATACACAATTTATATAGAAATCTAAATTTCGAAAAACGTAAAGTTGGGTCATGCATTATAATGAATGTTCATGCTATCAGGGCTGCAAAAATATCGAGATAAAAATCGTTGTTTTAAAAGAACCTGATTGCATGATAATATTAATGAACTGGTTTGATGCAAAAAACTTCCACGTCAGATTCCTAAGCGCAGTGGTAGGAGCGTGTTGATAACATGTTGTGGCCTATATTTAACTGGCAGGGAGAGAGGGTCGGCGGCACAGAGAGAGAATAGAGAGAGATGTGTTTGTAGGGTTGTGTAGAGGATGTGTTATTGCCCCAACGCAGTGCCTTTATTTATAGTAATAAGGGAATGAAGAAATCATTCTCCTCCAAGGAATACAAGTCCTAATAGGGAAGAATAACTAGAATAAAATCTAATATAGGATTTATACAATCACACTTAAATAAAAAGTTAATAACAAAGAGGTAAAAATAAGTGTGTTAGTAGCACTATCCTATATATATTGTTTGACTGAATATTGCAGGTTAGACCGTTTACTTATTATAAGAAAAAATAACCCTTCATTGATAAGCATTTGAAATCAAATACAAGATGAGTGGACTTTTTAATAATCTAAAAGTAAAACTATAACAAAAAATAAACTAAAAAATAAAAAACTATTATGCTTGATCACATCAATATTGTGCTTTTAAAAGCGAAGATCTAGATCTGTTATAGGAGAAGATTATGGAGTTATGATTATTTAAACGCAAGTACTATCATTCTGAGTTAGTGGTATGGTTTGTTGGTGTGGGGTTCGAAAGTGAAGGTTGATCAATTAATTAATGACTTTATATGGCATGTCCTTAAAAGGCGAGTATGCTTGTTCAATGCATCGCAAGCCATTTGTTATGATGCATTTTAGTCCATCCCTTCCCTGTCGCACTCGTGCGCATTAAAAAAAAGAATGTGATATCCACACATCTTATTTTACTTTTTACATATTTTTTTAATTATCGATCATCGGATCGGATAAATTAAAGAAGATCAACGGACAGAAATTATCAAAAGATGTGTGAAAAGTAAAATAAGGTGTGTGGATAGCATACCACACACCCCTAAAAAGAAGATCAATTATTGTCGAGAACCAACTCAAATATCAACTTCTTATGTTCATGTTCACATTAGCAATTAATCTCAAAACAACTACTTACTAACCAGATTACTTGGTCAAATTCCGAGCAGTAACTTCGTTTGAAAACGTTTTTCATTCTAATGCTAGCATTAGCCTTTAGGATATAGGCTTGGAAATCAGGAAACCTTTTGATGCTTTTAGGGTTAAAAATATTTCATTGTGTTTGTTTGTCTATGATTTCTTGCTCTGATGGTGTTTTAGGATCATAAGGTCATTTAGAGCACATGTTTCCTATCCTACAATTGTTGAGAGTTTCCATTTATCACATGATTTTGGAGCATTGGATGCCTTGGTGTCTATGGATTCTACTTTTCTTTCAGGTAAACTCCTCTTGTGGTCATGTTCTTCATCTGTATGTATATACTTTTTTGACCCTTTAGGTAATCAACAGCAAATTGTGGACTATTTGACCAATGACCTAGATGTATCTACATGACGGTCATTATATTATTCGTTTGCTATTACCAGCGTAATTCTCAAATTTTATAGGCTATTTCATGCTACTTCTGATTGATTTTGAGCACATAACTTATCCTGGCCTACCAAAAGCTTTAAGCATTTTATTCATTGCTAATTTCTACTTGGAAGATGCATCTTGATCACATGCATCATCATCATCATGATCAGTTCGGATGAGATTATTTTTCAACCAATTAATTAATTGTGTACACAAAGATGATTCATTCATAGAAATGGGACTCAAGTTGTTTTATTTTAGCTGTGCTGATATTTATTGCAATTTTGTTGATTGTCTCATTAGGGGTAGATAGTTTCAAGAACATCATGAATACGTGTTGATACATCTTCTTTTGTCTCACAAGTTACGTAAATTAATATATGTTGTATGTCTGAAGTATGACAAATATATAAATAGGTCCCAAGTTTTGGACTCCCAGAAGTAGAGATTAATACAGTTCAAGCCCTATTGAAAATAACACTCTATTGGATATTATGATCTAATTCTCTATAGTAATTCATTTTATGACAAAGGAAGTCCAGAGGAGGCATTGATAAACAAGCAATGAGATATTTATAAATTAAGCATGTGCATGCAAGTGAGAATTATTGAATCACAGATAGATGGTAATCGATAATTTTGAATTATAGTAGCAACTCGTATCATCAAGGGCTATTTAGTCATATTTTTCCCTTAATGTCGAAAAATTGTAAAAAGGTTGGCCAAATTGATAAAGGCAACTCCACTTTTCAAATGAAATTGTATTGTTACATCATACTCGAAAAAAGTTCACATTTTGTAGGACTATTGAAGGCCATATGAGACTACTTGTATATATGGTTTATATTTATCATGGAGTTTAAAATATTTCGTTTATTTTAAATCTGGATTTTATTTTGTTTATTTTTTCTTAGCGGAAATACAAACAGCTATTGTCAACTCCTGATAAACTTCTGCAGTTTCCAGGGTCATATTCTACTCAAAGTTCAATTTCTTGAAGACCGAAGTCACATTACTTCAAACTTGACAACGATGACTACTCGGTTCAAGGCTTACTTAAGTTTTGTCCTAATGGGTTTTCCAAGCATGATTTTATCAAGGCAACTATCATTGACAGTGCACAAAACTTCATTAATGCACAGACATCCAAAAAGTAGTGTTCTAAATACTTATGTCTATGTGGCTATCAGTATTCTTAACTAATGCATTAAACTGTTAGTTAATTACTCATAAATCATTGATTTAAATTAGAGAAACTTGGGGTTCTTTCCAAATTACTTTCACCCTACATAAAGAGGTCTAACGGTAATAAAAGTATACACTTTGATTTTTCCCAACAATCAATCTGTCGTCATTCTCCAATCTATTTTATTTCCAACACAATTTTTTTTTGTCAAACGATAGATTTTGTTAGATTAGATGTTAGATTAGCCACCAACGAGGTCTGAACCCATGCCGTCATATAAGGACTTAACACATTTCCACCGCTATGGTAAATGACCACTTACCCAACACAATTAAATATACTAAACTGATTTTCTATGAAACCTACAACCCAAACCAAACTGATTCCTAAACACTATGCATATATATTTGATCTCACATTTCCCAAACTTCTCATACATGATTTCCTATATGAATGCAACATTACTTACCAATTGGAGTTCCATAAATTCTGGCCTTCATTGAGATGCTATGCAAGCCACGCCTTGCCAAGCTAAGTTTATCTCGTAGTGACTCAGTTGTTTGGTTTGAGGAACCTCCGAATTCTATTTGGGAGGTGCTGAACCAAGACTTGTATTCTATTTGATAATTTCAATAAAACTATCGAATCCTCTTTCAAAAAAAAAAAAAAAAAAGAAATAAATAAACTCAGCACTAATACGAATTTATGGATACGTATTGTGTACAATCTAGGAGATTAGCCAACTAAAAAAGCTTGTGTTTTGCTACTTAGTACAACAGCTTAGTGGTATTTCTCTTCACTTGTAGGTGAGAGGTCTTATGTTCGATTCTCGCCAAGGGCGAATTTGAACCACATTATTGCTAGCCCATTCTGAGTCTAAGCCTACCCCCTTTCTTTTAGTATAGATAATAACGTTTGTTCCAAAAAAAAAAAGAAAAAAAAAAAGAACTTATGCTTTCAAAGATGTACATCTTATCTTCAAATAAATAGAAGATATGTCTCACAAACTTTAGTCAACTAAATTCATTTATTGGGGTCTCTAATCAGTGGAAAAAAGTACTTAAAATATGGTTCAAATGAGTGGCAAATGATACGTCTAAACTAATGGAAATACCTTCGCACTTAAACATAATTATCTGGATGGTAAATTCACAAGATTTTTAGTTTGAAAGGCATTTGTGCATACTCTTAATATGTTTTTTACTGCCTCTATCTATTAACACAATATAAGCAAAGGAATATCAAATGTTGCATATTATAGTCCAAATTCGTACTTTGTTTCCAGAATTTTCTTTTTGGGGAACTTTGCAGCATTACTATCAAGGAACAGGACGAGAATAGTACGAACATTAAGCTATTTCACATTACTGGCCTCGTCGGGAATTCTGTCATTATTGCTTTATCAACACACCAATAGCAACACAATTCATGCAATCCACAAAGTTAGCTGAAAGTAGTGGCAGACAAGCGATGAACATGGCATTCAGTGATTCAGATCGATCAGTACGTACTTCAGCTGCTTGCACTTGTGGTGCCTGAATTGTAAGCTTGGCCACTTGCTCTTTCATAAAACTCAAGGAATTAAGATAGAAAACGATACACAACTACTTAATAATTATATTTAATAAAATTAGGTATACATTTTCTGTTTTTGATCGGACCGATTCAAACTTCAGGTTGGACATGATATGACTAATCAGGAGATTGCATGCAGAACTAGTTAAATGGAAATGGAGATTTCCAGATGCACATGCAATGTCGTCCTTGACCAATTGTATAGGGTGGCATGGACCACTATGGATTTGCATTCGTGGCGCACAAAGATTCTAATTAATGTTTGGCATCCAAGAAATCAGACGTGTGGTGGTGCTGGCATATTGCATGAGATTTGGATATGAAGCATTGATATATATGTTTCCTGCATGCTATGTTTTTTCTTGACTATTATTTCAAAACGTAACCCTACTTCATATCCTTATGAGCTGTAATTGCTACAGCCAACATATCATACCACAAATTGCCTAGAAATTGCTTAAATATTTCTATTTTTCAAGGCGTCTTAGTTTTCAATTATGAGTTTAACCAAAAGAATGATAATATTTAAATCAGATGGTGTAATGTATTAAAGATCAAGTGAAAATGTGTAAATTCATATTTGGATTCCTACGACATCATTTATCATTCGATAAACTCTCAGATGTTTTACTTTCTGATGGATTTTATAAGGTCATTGTTTGATTTTCTTCTCTTTTATCATGCTACTTCTATACCTTTTATTTATTTATTTTTTTTTTTCTGACAAGAAACAATAGAGTGGTATTTCATTAAACTTTACAAACGATTACAGAGGTTGTCAATTGGATACATAAGCTCCAGTGTGCTGATATGGAGTAAATTTGCACAGTAAAACAAACAACCCTTATACACCTACCACAAACACTGTCATAACACTACAAAACGTCATCAATGCAAATATGTTACAAAAACACGATAGAAAACAGACTTATACCAACAATCGCATAGGTCAACGCATAAATGCGAGGCCACATAAAACCATCACAATAGAGCGAGACCACAAAAGATCATCGTTGAAAGACGAGACCACAAACTCAACGCATAAAGCGAAGACAACATCTAACCACCGCAAACACGCAACCACAACATTCATAGGGTGAGGCAATGGAGTCAAACACTACTCCGAGAAAGGACCATCCGTCAGCTCATCTCAGTGAGCAGGTCACAAACCAAGACCACACTTAAGCCAGCAGCGTCGTCAGTTTTGAACACCCAGGCAGTAAATCCGCCGGATCTGAAAGTGCAAGGATGCGTAGCCACCAAATCGGTCGAGGGGAGCGTTACCACCACGGAAACAAGCTGTTGGAAGGAGAACCAACCACGAAACCTTCCCAAACCACAAACCAACCCAAAATCGAGGAACCTTGTAACGGGGATGGCTTGGATCTGGGTAGGGGCATAGCCAAGGACGAGTTACTCACAAAATGGTGGGAAAGAGCTATGGAGGGGAGGATGAGAGGCGCTATAGAAGCTAAGAGAGGGTAGGGGAGGCGGGGAGGCGGGGGGAGATGAGGGGGGGACGTGGGGGAGGGGGCGGCGCCGAGAAGGGGGAGGGATTGAAGGGAGTAAAAGAGGTGAATGGGTTGGCAGAGGTTTGAGGAGGGAACCTAGGTTTGGTTTTGGGGAGGGTGAGTCGAGGAGAGCTGAGAGAGAAAAGGAGTCTATTTGTAGCTTATTTTTAACCTCTCTTAATTATATGTGCTCATATATTCCTCAAGGTGATGCTTACCATATTGTATGACGCTTGTAATTACATGATCATTGAACAAAGTTGAGGATTTTATTTTCTCTTTTGATAAAGAATTCATACTCATAACAATTAGAAAGTATCACGTAACAAAATGTCATGAATATATACCAAAGAAAAAGAAAATATTGCATTCAACTCTGATTAGTGCCCCAAAAAAGAAACACGTACAGAAGTCCGTTTCTCATGTTTAAACTTAGACAACTCTTTTCTTATTCTCTATTTTTGTTCAAAAACATGACAACTCTGATTATGGCATGGAGTGCATGCCTGTGCTCCTGTGGATATTAGACGAAAAGAGACACTGAGACCCAATACAGGATGTCAAAGTAGGTTGGCAGATATATTCTTGAAAGAAAATAGGCTCAAATAGCAAGTCGGTGCATATATCCGTATAAGAATATAATGCTGCTTTAATTTTGCAGCTAATCTTAGGAACCTCTGTGTCACTTTATCCTCCAAAATGCAACACAAAATATAATTATACAACTCAGAATTAAAAATATCTGCTGATATAGCGATATTAAGCATCTGGGTCGGTGTAATGTTAGTGCTAACAATAATCTTTAAGGTATACCCTGTCCAAACCGAATCGAGTGGAGAGCTTTAAGAATAAGGATTGTTGCATTGCTGTAGGGTACCCCACGGGGCCTAGAGACAACGGACAAGTAAATTTTGGGGCAGTGGTCCCTCCCAGAGGCACCCTAAATGAGGAGGAGTTGAGCAGCACTAGACAAATTTTGGGCATCACAAAAAATTCACAACTTTGAAGGGCGGGCGTGTTGAATTATAAGTATTTGAGCTGAAAAGCTTTAGAATAAGTTTTGTTTAAATTGGTGTATTCACTTGTGCAGAATGAGGCAAAGTGTAAATGTCTAGTTTTGTAAAAGGGCCATGAGTGCCATGTGTTGATAGATCCATGAAATTAGAAAGATGTGTGTCTAGGATGAAATGTAGAGGTTTATGTGGTCCCAAGTTAAGGACCTTCAGTTAATGTAAAGCACGTTAGTGCTCCTTTCTGAATAGAACAGTATTATTCCTCTGCAAACTTTCTGCAGAGAAGAAGAACACGAAACCATTCGTTTCCTCCAGTCTTTTGTTCATCGTTTATTCTTTCTGTTCAGCTCCATCTACATTAGAACACTCATTGATTCAACAAACACTAACATGGCCTCAGAGCCTAGTTGGATTTAACAATCTGGGCGTAAATCTGTGAAGTTATCGAGCTTAATCGAAGCTCTCTTGAAACTCTGTGAAGGTTGTCGATTCAGATCAAAACCATGTCTGGATCTGGAGGCTCGGAAGTGAGGACTCCAATCTTCTCCGGTGAGAACTATGAGTTCTGGAGAATCAAAATGGTGACAATTTTCAAATCACATGGGTTGTGGAATCTGGTGGAAAAAGGAGTTAAATCGTCTGATTCGAAGAAGAAGAAGAAGTCTGAAGGATCGTCGGAGGATGATGGAGATGAAGAAATGTCAGCTGTGTTGATGCAAGACGCAAAGGCCTTGGGAATCATTCAGAATGCAGTCTCGGATCAAATCTTCCATCGAATCGCCAATGCCGAGTCAGCGAAGATGGCATGGGATTTGTTGTATGGAGAGTATCATGGTGGTGATCAGGTACGATCTGTGAAATTGCAGAATCTTAGAAGAGAATTTGAATATGCTAGGATGCGAGATGATGAGTCTTTGTCTAGCTATCTTACACGGTTGAATGATCTAATCAATCAGATGAGAACATTTGGTGAATCTTTGTCGAATGAGAGACTAGTGCAGAAGGTTCTGATAAGTCTTAGCAAACCTTATGATTCTATCTGTTTGGTTATAGAAAATACAAAGTGTCTAGAGACTGTAGAATTGCAGGAAGTAGTTGCAATCTTAAAGAGTCAAGAACAACGGTTTGATTTGCATATGGTTGATGCAAATGAGAGAGCATTTTCTTCACTCTCTGTGAATCCAAAGGAGCAGAACAAGAGTGGTGGTCATTCGAGTTCATCTAGAACTCAGAGAAATTGGAATTCTAAAGGCAAGAAATGGGAATCAAAACCTAAATTTCAGCAGAAATTTCCTCTGCACAATTATCAGAGTGCAAATGCATCTCAGTCAGTGGGTCAGGAGGTTGCAAAGCCTCAGTGCAAAGTGTGTTCTAAGTATCATTTTGGTGAGTGTAGATACAAAGGGAAACCAAAATGCTTCAACTGTGATAAATTTGGGCACTGGGCTAGAGAGTGTAATGTAGGCAGGTCAGTGCAAAAGGCAAATAATGCAAGTCAACTGGAGATGACAGGAAATCTGTTTTATGCAAACAACACTATCACAGAACCAAAGGTGAATGGAGAATGGTATATAGACAGTGGTTGTAGCAATCATATGACAGGAAATGTAGATTTGCTTGTTGAGGTTAGAACCAATGTAGCTGGTAAAGTCCAAATGCCAACTGGAGATCTTGTGAATGTTGCAGGAATGGGATCTTTAGTCATTGATACAAATAAAGGGAGAAAATATGTTAGAGAAGTAATGTATCTTCCCGGGTTAAAGGAGAACTTACTCAGTGTTGGTCAGATGGATGAACATGGATACTTCTTGGTGTTTGGAGGTGGAATGTGCAATGTGTATGATGGTCCATCTCTAGAATGCTTGGTTATGAGAGTGAAAAAGAAAGTGAATAGGTGTTATCCACTGACCTTGTTCTCTGAGAATCAAATGGTGCTGAAAGCGAGTGTTACTCACTCCACTGAGATTTGGCACAGGAGATTTGGACATCTACATTTTGGTGGTCTCAAACAATTGAGAGACAAGGAAATGGTACATGGTTTGCCACAGCTGGCAGATTACAATGGAGTCTGTGAAGGATGCCAATTTGGTAAACAGCACAGAGAAGAATTCCCTAGAAATCAAGTGTATAGAGCAACTGCTCCACTTGAATTGATTCATGTCGATTTGTGTGGACCTATGAAGACTGAGTCAATTGCTGGAAATAAGTATTTCATGCTGCTGATAGATGATTTTACCAGAATGATTTGGGTTTATTTCTTGAGATATAAGTCAGATGCGTTCAACTGCTTTAAGAAATTCAAAGCTATGGTAGAATTACAAAGTGGTTTCAAGATTAAGACATTGAGAAGTGACAGAGGAGGGGAGTTTAAGTCTGCAGAATTTGATCAGTTCTGTGAAAAGGAAGGATTACAAAGACAATTTACTCTTGCATATACTCCACAACAAAATGGAGTAGTGGAGAGAAAGAACAGAACAGTGATTGAAATGGCGAAATCTATGTTGCATGAGAAGAGGATGCCATATTCTCTTTGGGCAGAAGCTGTGCATACATCTGTATATATTCTGAATAGATGCCCCACAAAGGCTTTAAACAATATTACACCTTTTGAAGCTTATTCTGGTAGAAAGCCAGGAATAGCTCATCTGAGAGTATTTGGATCTCTGTGTTATGTTCATGTTCCAAGTGAACAGAGACATAAACTTGAACCAAAAAGCTTAAAAGGAGTATTTGTGGGATATGCAACTTGTGAGAAGGGGTATAGGGTATTTGATCCATTATCTAAGAAGCTGTTTTTGTCAAGAGACATTGTATTTGATGAAGAAGCTGTCTGGAATTGGGAAGAGGACTCAGGGTCAACATTTCTTAATACTGGAAGTTTCATGCACAGTGATATAAGCACAGAGAGTAATGACAGAATGGTGTTGTCCCCTACATCACCTAATAGTGAAGACTATGAATCTGAATCAAGGTCACCTATCTTAGGTGAACCTTCAAGCATGTCAAATGTAATTGAAGGACAAAATCAAGCATTTGATAATACACCTTTGAAATGGAGGAATCTGAATGATGTATTGGCTCAATGTAATCTGTGTATCATGGATCCAGAGAAGTATGAGGATGCCAAACAAGATGAGTCTTGGTTAAAAGCTATGGAGGATGAGCTGTTTATGATTGAAAAGAATGGCACCTGGAAACTTGTTGACAGACCAACTGAAAAACCTGTTATAGGGGTCAAATGGGTCTACAAAACTAAGTTAAATCTTGATGGCTCAGTGTTGAAGAATAAAGCAAGGTTGGTTGCAGAAGGCTATGCACAAAAGCCTGGTTTGGACTACAATGAGACTTATGCACCGGTTGCTAGGTTGGATACCATTAGAACATTAATAGCTTTGGCTGCACAAAAGAGCTGGAAATTGTATCAGTTAGATGTGAAATCGGCTTTCTTGAATGGGGTTCTACAAGAAGAGGTCTATGTTGAGCAACCTGAAGGTTTTGTAGTGAAAGACAAGGAAGAAAAGGTGTACAAACTTTATAAGGCCCTCTATGGTTTAAAACAAGCTCCGAGAGCTTGGTATGGTGAGATTGACAGCTATTTCTCACAGTGTGGATTCAAGAAAAGCTTGAGTGAACCAACTCTGTATATAAAAGCAAGGGGAGAAGATATTCTAATTGTGTCTATCTATGTAGATGATATAGTCTACACTGGTAGTTGCAAATCAATGCTAGAAGAGTTCAAAGAAGATATGAAAATGAAGTATGAGATGACAGATTTAGGTCTCCTTCATCATTTTCTTGGGATGGGAGTGATACAAACAGATTCCAGCATCTTCATTAATCAGAAGAAGTATGCAAGCTCTTTACTGAGCAAATTTGGTTTAAATGAAGCAAAGACTATCTCAACTCCTCTGGTAGCTACTGAGAAGCTATCTAAAGATGATGGAAGTGGATCTGCAAGTGATGAATTGTATAGGAGTATTGTGGGAAGTCTCCTATATCTCACTGCTACAAGGCCGGATATAATGTATGCAGCTAGTTTATTGGCCAGATACATGCACTGTCCTACTAACAAACACTATGGAACTGCAAAGAGAGTACTCAGATACATCAAGGGAACTCTGAATTATGGCTTAGAGTATGTGAAAGGAAGAAAAGCTTGTTTAATTGGCTTCTGTGATAGTGACTGGGGTGGTTCTTTGGAAGACAGCAAAAGCACATCAGGATATGCATTCTCATTTGGCAGTGGTGTGTTTTCCTGGGCTTCAGTCAAGCAAAACTGTGTTGCACTCTCAACTGCAGAGGCAGAATATATAAGTGCATCAGAAGCAACTACACAAGCAATATGGCTAAGGTTTGTTTTGGAAGATTTTGGAGAATTACAAACTGTAGCTACTCCTCTTCACTGTGACAACACATCTGCCATTGCCATCACAAAGAATTCTGTGTTCCATCAAAAGACAAAGCACATTGATAGAAGGTATCACTTTATTAAGGATGCACTGCAAGAAGGAATCATTGATCTGATATACTGTCCCACTGAAAAACAGGTAGCAGATATCTTCACAAAATCTTTGGCTAAGGATCGGTTCAACTATCTTCGAGATATGCTTGGTGTGAAATCAGCTCAAAACTTAAAGGGGAGTGTTGAATTATAAGTATTTGAGCTGAAAAGCTTTAGAATAAGTTTTGTTTAAATTGGTGTATTCACTTGTGCAGAATGAGGCAAAGTGTAAATGTCTAGTTTTGTAAAAGGGCCATGAGTGCCATGTGTTGATAGATCCATGAAATTAGAAAGATGTGTGTCTAGGATGAAATGTAGAGGTTTATGTGGTCCCAAGTTAAGGACCTTCAGTTAATGTAAAGCACGTTAGTGCTCCTTTCTGAATAGAACAGTATTATTCCTCTGCAAACTTTCTGCAGAGAAGAAGAACACGAAACCATTCGTTTCCTCCAGTCTTTTGTTCATCGTTTATTCTTTCTGTTCAGCTCCATCTACATCAGAACACTCATTGATTCAACAAACACTAACAGGGCGGAGGGTCGTCATCACTCACTGGGTCACCTTTGTGAATTAAATCCATGGGCAATCGTGTAATTAACTCTATTTCTGTATATGTCAGACTGTACTATTATTTCATGCTTTGGACCACACTGTGCTCCGCCATTCGAATATCTTGCATTACATGAAACAATGAGCCATATGTGTTCACTAGAAAAACCCTAAATCCAAATCCTACCCTACCCACTCACTCCACTACAGTTTTGTTTCTGTTTCATTTAATCTATCTAATATTGAGAGAAGGCCCGGTAATATGGTTTTAAGCAGTAAGCACAACATATGATTAGTTATTGTACGTATTTTCTGAAACATGGAACCTGGTTTACTTTGACAAAACCAAGGTTGAGACTTGAGAGTATATTTCATACCGATCGGCAATGTGTAGCCTTGATATCCCAATATATTAATGTCTAAAGTTTCTCCATCTGTTGTCATGATCATTGTGAATTCGCTATAATAGTTATCTTGATGAGTCATATAATGAATTGCAAATCTGCAACTACATATCAGGAATATTGTATAGCCTTGGTAGCAAGTCATAACAGTTTAGTTTAGGAGTCTAGGTATATATGCAATTACATATCACAATATATTTATGTCATAAAGAGCTTTGCTTAGCTCGCAAGACTCTTACTATTCTAACAAACATATTAACCTTCTACCAACTCCTCCAAAAATTTACATGACCTAGACTAATCCCCACCATTCTATTAAAATAAGGGGAGTTTTAACGAAATACTTTCGGTACTGTTCACTTTTAACGAAGATGACAATTTTACTCTAAAAAGTCACTTCTTGTACTATTCACTTACAACACATTTTTGTCAGTTTGATTAAAACTCAAAATTTTCAAGTCATTTTCATTAGTTTTCCTTAAAATAAACCTCTCCTACATCTGTCAATACTCAATTTTATCAAAGAAATCTCACGTACGACTTGATCACTTGATAATTAATGAGTTCGATAGTATGGTTGGCTATTTTCACACCTTAAGAGTAAAATATTTTTGTACAGAAAACTGGAAAATATGTTGCATTAATTAGTAGTCGACCATTATTATTTTGAGGTAAAGATGACTCAAGTTTAACTCACCTAAATGATGAATTCGATACCTAATTATTAGGGTTGGTTCATTATTTGATAACAAAATCTCTACCCCTTACCGTAGAATATTTTTGTACACAAAAATAATAGAACATGTGTTGCGTTAGTGTTTGGCCATTATTATTAAGTAAAGATATGGCTATTTAGTGCTACAGTTTAGTTGTATTCCTCTTCATTTGTAAATGAGATGTCATAGGTTTGATTCTCGCCAAAGGAAAATTTGAACCGCATTATTGCTAGGCCATTGTGAGGCTTAGCCACTCCCCCACCCCCTTTAGTGTAGATAATATCATTTGTTAAAAAAAAAAAAAAAACAAAGATATGAGGTCCTAACTATTAATTAAGGACAAAATTATTATCCTTTAATTTTACTAACACTATAATTAATTCTAGTGTGAAATGGGAGTGTAGCCCAAGCACCCAACAAAGCTGATTCTAGCCGAGTGCGGCCTGGGCGACCATTTGGGGCCAAAAGAATTGGGGGCACCAAAATTATTAAGGTGGTATCTTCATATATGTTTTCATAAGGGTATAAACTTATAAAATTTGGTCAAATTATCCAAAAAAATAACTAGAATTGGTGGGTTCTATTGTTTAAAACTAGTGAGGAATGTGACAACCTGTCCCGGACTTTTCGTACTGTAGGGGTGAAATGACGATTTTGCCCCTCGTATGGTTGTTTCATTGTGTGGTCGTTTTTGGGTTTTGATTGGTTGATTTTGGACCACACACACACACTCATTTTTCTCTCTCTCTCTCTCTCTACCCTGTCCCGAGACCCTCTCTTTCCCCCTTTCCTATCTTCTTGTACGGACAACACCATAACCCTTGGAATCTTTACGGATCGAGGAAACAAACTACATATTTGTGCTCGTGATGTCCTTAGGAGTTCAACCATACCCATTTCAGGTAAGGATACCTTCGTTTTCACGTCGAACCCGAGATGTTCAAATCGGGGTACTGTTCATGCACACGTTAATTCTTGTGTTTTTGGGAATTTCAAGCTTTTTGGAAGCTTGGTGAGGTTCTTAGGAGGCTCGGGGTGGTTCGTTTGAAGGTTTTGGACATCGGGATCGTGAGTTGCAGGTTTGGCTGGAGTTAGTGGTGTTTTTCAGCGAGATTTCTGTGGTTTTAGTGCTTGAAAGTGGTATGGATTTGTTCCTCTTGTTGTAAGCTTCATTTTGGTACCACTTTTGTGGAATTTGGATGAAAAATGAAGGAGATATCAAGTTTTGAATTTTTCCCGGTTTTCCGGCGCCGGAGGTTGGCCGGAGAAGATGACGGAATATTCCGTCAGTTTGGATGGAATATTCCTAACGGTGTTAACGGAATCAGTTAGATTTAACGGAATATTCCTGATGGCGTTAACTGACGCCGTCAGTGTGCCAGGCATGTGCCTGCGCGTGGGCAGCGCATGTGGTCTTGCCTTGGCCGGCGCGTGCGGTCTCGGAAAATTATTTTAAAAATATGGGGATGTTCGTGAGGTTGAGTAGATCACGTTGGTGTATTCATACACCCCATTTGAGCATTGTATGAGAAGTTATTTCGTAATGTTGGTTATGTGCTTTAAAATTTATGTTTTTATAGTTGTTTCGCATATAGGTGAGACCTATCCTGAGGACGAACGCGGTCACTCGAGGCAAGGGGGTTACGACCCTTCTACATACCAGTGAGTAGGCTTTTGGTTTTCCGTATATACCTATATACTTGTGTTTTTCCCAGAAAGTGAAATGAAACGTTTAAATGTTTTATATGCCATGCATTATATTTGTTGTTTAATTATGCATTATTAGTTGCATATATACATATGGTTGGTGCTGCGGACGCACAGGTAAGTACCAGGTAAGTTATGGTTTATGTTTATGTTTAGTAGTGATTTGAGATACATAGAGAGTTCATAACCTGCACCCCCAGTGTTAGTGCTCCCGCCCAGAGTTGGGCACAGTCCTTCACGTGATGTTCACCTCCCGCACCACACGCTCATCTTGGATCCAAGTTAGGTGCACAGTTCTATCGTACAGACCACTTTAGGTGGTTCCGACTCGTAGGTGACCCGCGATTATTCGCCCAGTCTTCACGTGATCGTAGCACTTGAGCGTACTTATTATACACCCAGTCCTGTCGTACAGACCACTTTAGGTGGTTCCGACTCTTGTGCAGGTGTAGTTAGTGAGTTAGAGATTTGAGCTCTAGATTCAGCCGTACAGGTCACGTTAGGTGACTCCGGCTGACAGATTACATGGCATTGTTTGGCATTACCTGAGTACTTGCATTTTATTTTGAGGCATTTGGCATGGCATATTTCTGAGCATGATTTATATATATGTATATATTCTATTTTTCTGGGAAGTATACAGGTTTTACGGCGAGGGGTTAGAACTTTGTTTATGAAATGATTTTTGAAAAGCTTTGTTTTTGCCCACTCACGCTTTCTGTTTTGCGCCCCTCCAGGTTCTAGTTGGCTAGCACTTTTGGTGGCTCCCCAGAGGATTTCTCGGCTTATCTGACAGATTATCACCAGTGTAGGACTACCTTTGGGTGTGTTTATTTAGTGTTGTTTCTCCCAGACTGCATTAGGTCTTCCGTGCTTTGAACTCTGTTTCTCACACTTACGCTTACACATGTATGTTATATATGCAGTGTATAGCTTGGTTTTTATTTATTCATACTTTTATTATTATTTCTTAGCTTCCGCACTGTGCACATGGTTACGTCACTTCCACGTGACGGCCAGCACGCCCTGATCTTGGTCGGGGTGTGTTAAGGAAGACTTGGATTCGAAACACTGCGTGTTTATTTACTTTCCAATTTTTACAAATTTCTTTTCATAAGAGTATAAATTTATATAATTTGTTCAAATGTTCAAAAAAGTTTAACTAAAAGTGGTGGTTTGTGCTATTTTAAATTAATGAGGAGGTTCTGGATAAATGTTATGTGTGTTTTTTTTACTTTCCAATTTTTACGAATTTCTTTCCACAAGAGTAAACGTTCATAAAACATTTGGTTAAATGATCAAGAAGTTTAATTAGAAGCTGTGGTTTTGTTGTTTAAAATTAACAAGAGGTCTTGAGTTCAAAATGCTATGTGCATGTTTACTCTTTCTAATTTTTACGAATTTCTGTTTGGCTGTTAATTTCTTCTTAATTACTAGCTAATAGCAATGTGAGTTGTACTTTTTAAACATTCATTCCAATTCAAGTCTAACCTTCAACAAGGAGTAATGCATAATTTTAGACCAAATTTGCAATTCTTATGACGTGTCACCAATAAGTTTATTTAAATCATCATTCATTGCATATACATATCACTTAAAGACTCAAAATAATGATTAATTAACAAGGTTAGTAAAGGGAAGAAAAGAAAAAACCTCCCGATTTATATAAATCTCTTTAAAAATTCATATAGAAGGAAAACAAAACTCATCATCTATCTACTTGTAAGCTCGGTGTTTTCTGATTACCTTCTCTCAACACAAAATAAATTAGTTTTTCTGTATTTCAAAATTATTAAGTTTGAAGTGTTTTTCTAAGTATTATTTTATCGAAATCTTACGTGAGAAAACAAATAATTTTTCTTATATGAAGTTAGGACACATATCTTTGCGTCGCCCCAAACCTCAAAAATCTCAAAACCGGCCCCGATACCCAACTAGGTGATCTACTTAATTTTTTTTATTGATTAATTTTGTTAACTTGTTTTGTAGAAATTTTTTTTTTTCAAACAATAGGAACTTGGGATTTTGCGGGATTTTAATTCTTTTAATGAATCTAGGAGTTTTCAATTAGAATTTTTAAGTAATATGAAATTCAACATGCATTCAATCAGGATTTTAAGATAGTTTATTAACATCCTTAAAAATCCAGGTGTATTCAATTAGGATTTTAAAGAAGTTTATAACATTTTAGGTGTATTCAATTAGGAATATTTTAGAGAATTTTAAAAAGTAAAGGATTTTGAGGGAATTGAAGGGATTTCGTAGTATATTTTATACATTCCTAAATCTCACCTCTTCCCCTGAAATTTTGACAGAATTGAATCAAAATTTTACACGAAAAATCTACAAATCAATTAAACTCCATTCAAATTCGTACATTTATAAATCTATTTATATCTCCGAAATTTCAATTGAATACACCCTTCTTATTTTATAGTTAATTCACTTCAAATTCAAAGATATATTGCTAAATAATATATATGTGCGCAAAAACTGTACCAATACATTGACACAAAACAATGCAAATGTTCACATGTAAGAACTTTTCATTAATAATCGTGATGTACAAGATTAACAGATATTTATTGTTGTTGAAATATGAAGTTGGTATTCTACGTATTATAATAAGTGGAGAAGAGTTTTTCTTTAAGCATCTTACTACTTATATTATAATACGTGGTGTACGATGTATCGGTCCATGTTTCGACTGAAAATTTTCTTGTATAGAACTCACGTCGCATTCCAAAAATTTATTAACAAAAAATTCCTCATGTTTATATTTAGGAGGACAAGCATCAACTTCCAACTACTTGACAATATGGGAGTAGTACAACTATAAGTACATGCAAAGTTCTTTCTTTCTTATAACTAGGTAGACTATTTTATATATTTTAGTGGACAAGCATCAACTTCCAGCTAATTGATAATGGGAGTACCACAACTATAAGGACATGCAAAGTTCTTTCTTCCTTATAACTAGGTAGACTATTTATTTAAATCATATTTTGTAAATTATATGATGTGGTTGTTGATAATTGCATTATATTGAAATGTTGATTAATATGGTTATTTCATATTAGTAACACATTACATAATTTACAAATATAGTCTAAAAATTATTCTCCTTTTAATCAAAGTATAAAAAGCCAACCTCGTTGTAGGCTTGGATGGAACTTGGAAACATCATTTTGTGGTGTCTATAAACAGATCGATCAGCCATTGGGTCCCATTACTTGCAAACCGCACGAGAGGAGAGGTTGGGCTGGGGCCGAGCCATGATATCTGGGAGCAGAGCGGTCTTGTTGGTTTGCCTGGGTTTCCGTGGTTCATCTGAGGGAGACTGAGACTGATAGACAGCAAATAATTTGAACCAATCCGCAATATTCCAACTGGTTGTTGGACTGAGCCACGTCTACGCACCCATGACCATTCATGGTTGTCATCATAGCTGCAGAGGATGGACCCCGACCAACCTGGGAAAACGAAACACCATCATTCATCATTGGACCCAATTTTCTTCTCTCTAGTCTCGTCCTGGTAAAATTTACACTACACGACCTTACCCTAAGATTTTTCTTCCATGCAAATATTTGGTTTCTGCATGGTAATGGTAATGCGGATGTAGTTGTTATATCTGCAATAACTTCAATACTTAGTTAGGACTAGTCTTTTAAGGTAGCGTAGATTTGATGATGTGTTTGTAGCTATTACTCATACGTCATACCCATTGGTAAAGCTACCTGAGGGCGAGGAGTGGCGGCCGCCCCTCTATTCACCGAAAAACATGCCTAGGAGTGTTCAGCCCCTTCACTCTCGTTGGAATTCATGGCACCTATAAAAATTGGTTTTGGCTGATGCATTGCGCATGCGGGCGCCAACTCTGATTTCTTGTTGGCGACGCATGCCTAGTTGCGCGTGCTTCCCACGCACCTAGTGCAAAAAAAAATAAAATTAAATGGCTTGTGACATCACTCTGGCATCAACATGACGTCGCATAGGTCAGGCCTTGGCTCAGCACATTCTAGGCCGGCCTATGGAATGGCTTGGATTAGGTGACAGCCTATCAGGTTGGGCTGGAGTGATTTGGCTTGGGGCCGGCCTGTTTTGGGTGCTGAGTGCCGGGCAATTCACTCCCAGTGGACTTGCTCTAATGCATCCAGAGGCAGCCTGGTCAATTGGCCAAGCCATATTTTTAACTAAAAAGTCTCAGCGAAGAGTGCACTAATCAAACCCCACTGTGGTATCCACTGTCCCAAGTTCTACCAACATATGGAATAATATTATTGCAGAGAAGATTCTCATATATTTCGTTTCGTAGGCGTCGGGACCATCTGAATAAACTACCTCAGTTTTGAGTACTTTGATTCAATTTATATTAGTTAATTACCTAATGCAATTTGATACAAATATCTGCTTTGCAAAAGTATCAAAACGTGTATATCACATGATATATATTTAAATGATTTATGCACACTTTTTGTTTTAAAAAGAGACTTTAGATCCGTTCCCCAACTACTAACTTTCTTTGACTAAAACCTTAATGATATTCAATTTTTTTTATCAAAGTCCCTTGACTTTGTACACCTTATTACTGCTATTAATATGTATTTTCGTATGGTTGATATTAATTACTTGACATGGTATGTGTGACATCCCACATCACCCAGGGGAGTGATTCTTATATGTATATTCCCATCCCTACCTAGCACGAGGCCTTTTGGGAGCTCACTGGCTTCGAGTTCCATCGGAACTCCGAAGTTAAGCGAGAAGAGGGCTAGAGCAATCCCATGATGGGTGACCCACTGGGAAGTTGCTCGTGAGTTCCCAAAAACAAAACCGTGAGGGAATGGTAAGCCCAAAGCGGACAATATTGTGCTACGGTGGTGGAGCGGACCCGGGAAGTGATCCGCCCTGGGCCGGGATGTGACAATTTGGTATCAAAGCCTAACCCTGGCCGTGTGTGTGCCGACGAGGACGTCGGGCCCCTAAGGGGGGTGGATTGTGACATCCCACATCACCCAGGGAAGTGATTCTTATATGTATATTCCCATCCCTACCTAGCACGAGGCCTTTTGGGAGCTCACTGGCTTCGAGTTCCATCGGAACTCCAAAGTTAAGCGAGAAGAGGGCTAGAGCAATCCCATGATGGGTGACCCACTGGGAAGTTGCTCGTGAGTTCCCAAAAACAAAACCGTGAGGGAATGGTGATAGGAGCATTTTCATGCGACTTAAATGGCTTGTTCTCGTGCATTTACGTTATGTTTCTTTAGTTATTTTAGTACTTTAAGCTATTTTCGTGTGTTTGTAGGTCGAAAGGGCTAAAGGAGCAAAAAGATGCATTTTGGAGACTTTTGGAGCACTTTTGGGCTAAGGACGGATAGCTTATGCTTGAAGCCAAAGTGTTGGACGAAATTGAAGACCTAATTGGAGCCAAAGTGTTGGAACCTTGTTCTCTTTAGTTTTAGGACATTTAAACCTTTCCTAATCCCAATCATGCCATGCATAACACACATCCATTCTAACACATTGTCATTGCACATGCATTTCCTTCATTAGTTAACCCACATGCACTTATCACTTATCATCACCACATATCATATCACTTATCACTTATCACTTAACATATCATCCACCTACTTCACCTACAACATCCACCTACTTCACCTACAACATCCACTTCACCTACAACATCCACCTACTTCACCTACAACATCCACCTACTTCACCTACAACATCCACTTCACCTACAACATCCACCTACTTCACCTACAAATGACATAGCCATATGTTCCCTCCACTACTCCTATAAATACCCTTGCATTCATTCATTCATGGACATCTCATTTTCATACACAACACATTACAAACACATTCTCCCTTCCCTAGCCGTGAACTTCCCATCTCTCCCCTTATAATCCAAACACCATTTTTCCATTCCACACTTCCATCCCCCAAACCAATTATCCCTAGACCTTATGCTATTGTGCCGCAACAAAGAAGGAGAAAGAAGAGAGGAGAAGCCTTGGACGTTTTGGCTATTCAAGCTTGGATTGTTGGAGCGTTTCTAGGTGTATTCAATCTTTGTTTTCAATGTTTAATTTATATTCTCTTTGTTTTGTTGTAAACATGAGGAGCTAAACTTGTTTTAGCTAGGGGAGACTTTGAAACCATGATTATATTTGCAATATGAATTGATTAATTCCAGTTGTGATTTCATAAATTGTGAATGCAATTTACTTAACCGTTTGATGGATAACTTATTCTTGTTTGTTGATTAAGGGTGCACACTTAGTTTGCATGCATGAATTTGGGGCTAGAATATAAGGGAGTTTCACATAATCGTTACAAACTTATATTCACAAGTAGTTAAGGTTGTTTTCACAATCATGTTAAGTAAATTCCTAGCATGAGTATCATGATGTCATAGTTACAAGTGCTTTGTCAATGCTTATGATTTTCATAGAACGTAATGATCTTTGATTGTATCTCTATTATGATGTCATGTAGGGGACTTTTGAAGAATGCTTTGGGTTGTCGTATGATGTCATCCAATCCAATAACTTAAGGAAAATCTGAGGGTTAATTAGTGATGTCACGGTTAATCTAGGGTGTTGAGGTTCATGGTTTATCGAAAAGCAACTGGAAATCAATTTGTATGCAAGTGTGTCATGTGTGGAGAAGGACCCTCTAGCTAGCTAATCACCCATCCATATCCCCAAATTCGTCCAAAGTTTACTTAAGTCTTTTAGTTACTTGTTTTTCTTTTAAATTCGTCAAAAACCTAATCCCCTTTATTTAGTTGTGTCAAATCTGTCCTAATTGTGAGTTTGAGTGTTTTTGAGTCAAAACCAATTCTATTTTCGTCCAAGTCAAGTCCTAGAGTCTAAATTGAGTCTTTTTTATTGTTTTGAGTTGTTTTGAGTCTTTTAAGTTTGTTTTGAGTCATACAAGTTTAGTTAAGAGTCTTTTGATTTTGTTTACGTGTTTTGAAGTATATTTTTACATCTTTGAGTCAGTTTTCATTAGATTAGCAATCCCTCCTAATCCCCGGTCTAGAACGATCCCTCACTTATCCATTCTACTACAATTGTCAAACGAGGGTTTAATTTGTGCGCGTATAAATCTCGCATCAAATTTTGGCGCCGTTGCCGGGGATTAGCAACTTTGCTAATCCCTTGGTTCTTTTCTTTTTTTTGGTTTAGTTGTTTTCGTTTTAGTCTCTAACTTAGTGTTGTTTTCTTTGTTTGTTGTTACTTTTGATATTTGATTTAGTTCTCTTTCTTTGATTTTAGGTACTAGAGAAGTAAGATATGGATTTTGCTAGCATTCAAGCTCAATTGGCAAATCTTACTTCTAAATTGTTGCCATATGCCGAAAGGACCACAATGCAGAGTGTCCCTACATTTGGTGCTTCATATAGGCAAGGATTTCAAGCCAATCAATGTCCACAAAGAGATGGGAGGGATCATTCAAACTCTATATGGTGGGAAGATCAACAAGTTCAACATGAAGCATATTGGCAACCATATGAGGAGTTCTATTCAAGACCTATGCAGCCACCACAACTTCATATGCAATATGCTCAATTAAATTCAAATTCGCCAATAGATTATATTCAAATTCTTAATGAAATAAATTCTTTGGCGCAGGGGTCACAAAATCAAGCCAAGGAGGCTCAACAAGAAGCATATTGGCAACCATATGAGGAGTTCAATACAACACCTATGCAGCCACCACAACCTCCCCCACAACAATTCCAATCAAGTTCAAGTATGTCCATGGATAATGATAAAAATTTTCAATTACTAACATCTTTGACGCAGGACGAACAAAATCAAGACAAGAAGTTGGGTAAATTGGACGAGCAATTTGGGCAGATTATGGAGTTCATGAAACAAATTCAAGAGCAAAGTGAACTTTCCAACTCAACTATTGAAAACTCGAAGGAAGATTTTGAAATCCAAAATGCTATCACTTTGGGAAGTGCTATGGAGGTTGGAGCTGACCTAAAAATGTCCAAACATAGCCTAGAAGTGGATGAACAGCTGTTAATTGAGGAGGAGAAAGAAGACATGCACACGGCAAGGGTAGAACAACCCTTGCCGCAGCCCCCTAAGCCCTCTAAACCACCCACCACCAGTAAGGACGTCCCAATTCCATGTTATTCTGATGTTATTCCACCCAATGTCCCTTTTCCTAGCAGGTTTTTGATTCCCAACCAAGAAGAGAGTAAAAAGGACATCGTGGAAGCCTTCCCAAAGGAGCAAAATGCTATTCAAATTCTTGGTGCAACACAGCAAGTTTTAGATGGTGTTGAATTCTTCAAAGGACTTTGTACACCAAGAAGAATGATTCAAGAGAAGGTAGTGGCTGGAAAAGATGTAGAAGGCATCAAAGAGGACATATTTGAAACCACAATTCCCAAGGAAGTTGGATTTTATGACACAGGACAAGTCATAACTTTCGAAGGGGTGTTTATTCTGGAGTTCATTTTGGAGCACACAGGTAAGCCGCCTCCCCGAATTTCAATTTTCTTTTATACTAACATGTGGTTAATGATTCAGGCACCCAATCTGGAATTTAAACTATTATCGGATCATTTCAAGTATCACCGCCCATTCAAAGATAAATTTCATGCCGTTTGATTTTATTTATGTGTAAAAAAAAAAAAAAAAAAAAAAAAAAAAAAAGATACTAAACATGGAGAAAGGTGGAGCTTCACAAAGGTTGTTTACGTGAAGCCCCACTACGAGGCGCAGAAGCGGAAGGCGCAGAAGCGGGAGGCATAGAAGCGGGAGGCATCGGAGCGGAAGCCATCGGAGCGGGAGGCATCGGAGCTAGAGCATTCCAGGCCTCAATACTTGGCCAAGCGCTGGATGACCCAGGAAAAAGGTGCCTCTGGAGATAAGACGCAAGCCTTTGACGGTCATTGTGAATTCGACCCTCAGATTCTTGCAGCTCATCAAGCTTCCTCTTCATGCCCGTCGAATAGTTGTTGGCAAGTACGTGCAAACTTCTATTCTCATGCTTAAGCAGTTTGATCTCCTGCTTGAGACTTTCCACCTCTGCCATCAATGATTCCACCTGACGGGAGCGGGCAAGCAGGCGTTGGCCCATGTTGGACACAGAACTCGCACACTGAACACTAAGTGCGAGGGACTCTTGAACGGCCAACTCATCGGACCGTCCTGACAGCAGCCTACTATCTTTTGGTGTGAGGAGGTTCCTAGCTACTATTGTAGCTGTTGTGGCGTCCTGCATCACAGAGTCTTCACCTGAAAGAGGACCGTTAGAAGATAAGAAAGAAGGGCGCCATACGTTACCTTGACGCGGCGCGCCCGTATCACTGCTAAGGCTCAATTCCAAGCTAAGGTTCGATGAGTTTGCCATTTTTCAAAAGTGTTCAAAGAGAAGGGATGGAGTTAAATTTCAAAGGGCCGGAGTCAATTTTCAAGAATGGGAAATCTTCAGAGTGTGTTTGTTGTGGTGATCGATAGCTCAATAAAAAAGCCAAGGCGACGCGTCCACCAATTCAAAAAGCCAGAATTTCCGGCGTAATTTAGGCGACGCTTTCTCGGCTTTTCAGAAGGCGCGTTCAACTTTGTCAAAAGATTTCTTCTTTTCAGACAACACGTGGAGGCCATCATCGCAACTACACATCTTTAGCCGACAAGCGCAAAGTTCGGCGACGCTTTCTCAGCTTTTCAGAAGACGCGTGCAGCTTTGTCAAAAGGAGCCGCATCTGCACTACCACGTGTCGTTCAGAAAGCGAAGGGGCGTCGTTCAGAAAGCGAAGGGGCGTCGTTCAGAAATCGAAGGGGCGCCTGCTCAGAAATCGAAGAGGCGTGTTCAGAGATCGAAGAGGCGCCATTATTTCAAAAAGCCGGATTTGCGGGATCAAAACGTTTGTCGACAAAGGTAAAAAGTACCACCACTTGATATTATCTCTATATATGTCGACCTTCGTCTTTTATGGCAGGGCAAACCTGAAGAAAATGCCCAACTCTCCCTCACCTCTGAGGGCGCACTCCCAGCAAAGCCTTTCGAAATACTCAATTCTTTCTTCTTCCCCAAAGATGATACCAGATGCCTGGAGTACATATGACCCAGGAGGAAGCAGCACAACAAATACATGTGCTGATTCATTCACCGCTTCTTCAAAAGCAAAGGTATCTCATATCATCAAGGTCAAAAGCAAAAGTATCTCATATCATGCTCTTTCCCTGTCTTTTTCTTTGTCCTTGTTCTTACTCGCATGGCAAAGTAAAAGAAGCAATCAGCCGGCACTTGGAGTCAGTCTTCCGATCTGGAGCCAACTGCCTGGAATCTATTCCTGATTGCTTACCTAGCGTTGCTCTCGAGTAGTCATCTTCAACGGTTGATACACTTCCGGAGAAGGGACCACTTCTGCAAAGGGGAGCGAGTAAGGCAAGTGAAAATGATACATTGAAGCATGTGGAGACAAACATAGGCTGAGTTATCCTCCAACCCTTTTCAATACGAATTGGAAAGATTGAACAAAGAAACAGACCAAAGGAGTAAGCTCAGACCTTCGGGGGAGACCAAAAGAATCCTGCTGCCCAGTTCAAGAGTAGCACAAAGGAAAATCAACGATGGGAGGAGCCCCTGTGGAATCAACAACATCAAGCCTCAATGAAATCAACAAGGAGAAGATGGAATTTTCATTCCACAACCAGATTTGCGTCTCTAAACTCTTCTCTTTGTTATTTACATTCTGCCATGTTTAGTATGTTTAAATGCTTTTTGTGTGTTTACTTATGCTTTGTATGATTTTAAGCTTAAAACATTGAGGACAATGTTTGATTTAAGTGTGGGGGTAACTAATGTTGTTAATGCAAATTCGTGGGATTTTATCGCCCATAACTTTAAAGGTTGTTCCTTACTGTTTTAAGGTGTTTTTAAGATGTTTTAGAGTGTTTTAGTATGTTTTGTTTTTATAAATCCGAAAATCACATAAAAATTTGAAAAACATGTTTTGAAAAACCTAAAAAGAGTGTTTTGAGTCGTTTTTGTGTGTTTGTGTCTTAGGGTACCTTCCAACACAATGATGAGGATTTGGTTTGTAATTGCATGACTGTTAAAGAGAATTATAAACATGGATGAAAGTTTGATTTACTCTTGGTATATATTTGGTTATGGTTATAATGTATGACTTCACATGCAATCATAAAAGAAAAATTCGTTTTTGTAACATGCTTGAAGGAAGGAACTCAAACAAACGCTACAACCCTGTGAGACTCGAGCCATTACTTTCTTTGGAGAGTTATTTTCTGTGATTCTTTGTTTTCTAAAGTTGTTGCATGATCTCATTATTCCTTGCTTGGTTGCTACTTAGAATGCAATTGTATCATGATAGAACTAAATGCTAGAACTTATATCCGTTTCATTCAAAGCATGATATTGATTGCATAACATATATCAAGATGAAGTTGTGTAGTTGCCACCATAGCCAAATAGCCTTACTTCCCATATTTCGTATATATTGTAAGTCTTAACCCCGTTGAGCCTCGTTTAACCTATTTTCTTTGCTAACCACATCAACCCTTACCTAGCCTAGATTAGGACCATCCGTACCCTTGTTCTTAAAAGATAGTGAGCATGACTTAAATGAATTCCTTTTGAGTACATTATGAAAGAAAATGAGTGTGGGGGAGAGAATGTTTTGTTCTTAAGCGTTTATGTATGTTTTGAGAAAAAAAAAAAAAAAAAAAAAAAAAAAAAATTGTGAAAAATATATGTAAAAGAAAAACAGAAAAGAAAAGAAAGAAAGGAAAAAGAACTTGTTCCCCCTTGATCAAAAGTTGAGTTTTCATTCAAAAGTGATTTCTACGTTAATTCAAATGCTTTGCTCGCTATTTCTTTGAGAACCTTTGTTTTCCATATACCTTCTTTAGCCAAACACCTTTAGCCCCGTTACACCCCTTTGACTTCTATCTTGATCGTTATGTGTTTAATAATGTGGAGTTTGGAATTGATATGAGCTTATGGAATCACTGGTTCTCATTCTAAGTAGTAGCATTCCATTCATGAGATCATATTCATGTCGTTATCGTAAATTCAGAAAATGCTTTCCTTGTTATAACATATGTGAGTGTTCGTCTACATGTTTACATCAATCTTCTCACATATAACTAGTGTAGGGTGTGTAGTCAGAAAATCTATGTGAAAATAGAGTGCATTCTAGTAAGGAATTGAGGGAATTCTCTAAGGCATGTTACTACATTCAAAACATGGTTTTAAATGCTTAATTGTGAACTAGTATGTGGTGACTATGAGTAAGAATGTACTTAAGTGTAAAAATGGCTAAAATCTGTGGGAATAATGATTTTTAACTTGTCATGTGCTTTGGAAATCCCTGAGACGTTTGTTGGAAGGTTTAGGTTGTGTTTTACTTGTTCGTTTTGTTTTGTTTCTGGTTTCTTTTGTTTTGTTTTGCTCGAGGACTAGCAAAGATAAGTGTGGGGGTATTTGATAGGAGCATTTTCATGCGACTTAAATGGCTTGTTCTCGTGCATTTACGTTATGTTTCTTTAGTTATTTTAGTACTTTAAGCTATTTTCGTGTGTTTGTAGGTCGAAAGGGCTAAAGGAGCAAAAAGATGCATTTTGGAGACTTTTGGAGCACTTTTGGGCTAAGGACGGATAGCTTATGCTTGAAGCCAAAGTGTTGGACGAAATTGAAGACCTAATTGGAGCCAAAGTGTTGGAACCTTGTTCTCTTTAGTTTTAGGACATTTAAACCTTTCCTAATCCCAATCATGCCATGCATAACACACATCCATTCTAACACATTGTCATTGCACATGCATTTCCTTCATTAGTTAACCCACATGCACTTATCACTTATCATCACCACATATCATATCACTTATCACTTATCACTTAACATATCATCCACCTACTTCACCTACAACATCCACCTACTTCACCTACAACATCCACTTCACCTACAACATCCACCTACTTCACCTACAACATCCACCTACTTCACCTACAACATCCACTTCACCTACAACATCCACCTACTTCACCTACAAATGACATAGCCATATGTTCCCTCCACTACTCCTATAAATACCCTTGCATTCATTCATTCATGGACATCTCATTTTCATACACAACACATTACAAACACATTCTCCCTTCCCTAGCCGTGAGCTTCCCATCTCTCCCCTTATAATCCAAACACCATTTTTCCATTCCACACTTCCATCCCCCAAACCAATTATCCCTAGACCTTATGCTATTGTGCCGCAACAAAGAAGGAGAAAGAAGAGAGGAGAAGCCTTGGACGTTTTGGCTATTCAAGCTTGGATTGTTGGAGCGTTTCTAGGTGTATTCAATCTTTGTTTTCAATGTTTAATTTATATTCTCTTTGTTTTGTTGTAAACATGAGGAGCTAAACTTGTTTTAGCTAGGGGAGACTTTGAAACCATGATTATATTTGCAATATGAATTGATTAATTCCAGTTGTGATTTCATAAATTGTGAATGCAATTTACTTAACCGTTTGATGGATAACTTATTCTTGTTTGTTGATTAAGGGTGCACACTTAGTTTGCATGCATGAATTTGGGGCTAGAATATAAGGGAGTTTCACATAATCGTTACAAACTTATATTCACAAGTAGTTAAGGTTGTTTTCACAATCATGTTAAGTAAATTCCTAGCATGAGTATCATGATGTCATAGTTACAAGTGCTTTGTCAATGCTTATGATTTTCATAGAACGTAATGATCTTTGATTGTATCTCTATTATGATGTCATGTAGGGGACTTTTGAAGAATGCTTTGGGTTGTCGTATGATGTCATCCAATCCAATAACTTAAGGAAAATCTGAGGGTTAATTAGTGATGTCACGGTTAATCTAGGGTGTTGAGGTTCATGGTTTATCGAAAAGCAACTGGAAATCAATTTGTATGCAAGTGTGTCATGTGTGGAGAAGGACCCTCTAGCTAGCTAATCACCCATCCATATCCCCAAATTCGTCCAAAGTTTACTTAAGTCTTTTAGTTACTTGTTTTTCTTTTAAATTCGTCAAAAACCTAATCCCCTTTATTTAGTTGTGTCAAATCTGTCCTAATTGTGAGTTTGAGTGTTTTTGAGTCAAAACCAATTCTATTTTCGTCCAAGTCAAGTCCTAGAGTCTAAATTGAGTCTTTTTTATTGTTTTGAGTTGTTTTGAGTCTTTTAAGTTTGTTTTGAGTCATACAAGTTTAGTTAAGAGTCTTTTGATTTTGTTTACGTGTTTTGAAGTATATTTTTACATCTTTGAGTCAGTTTTCATTAGATTAGCAATCCCTCCTAATCCCCGGTCTAGAACGATCCCTCACTTATCCATTCTACTACAATTGTCAAACGAGGGTTTAATTTGTGCGCGTATAAATCTCGCATCAAATGGTAAGCCCAAAACGGACAATATCGTGCTACGGTGGTGGAGCGGGCCCGGGAAGTGATCCGCCCCGGGCCGGGATGTGACAGTATGAGAATTAAAATCCCATATTATATGACATATAAAATAAAAAAAAATTACACTAAAAAAGAAAATAATAAAAAATTGTGATTGAATAAATAGATAAAAACAGGTAAAATATAACTTTGAAATAATAAATGTCAAACAAATGTACCATAGTGTTTAAAAAAAAATTGAAAAAGGGTACATTTATTATAAAATATGTCTACATTATAAATAAAAAATAAATCGATTTTACATAAAAAAAAAAAAAGGGGGGGGTACATTTTACATAAAAATGGTACATTTAAAAAAAAATTGGTATTTTATATATAACAAAGTGGTACATTTATAAAGAAAAATTGGTACATTATAAATAAATTATGAGTATAAATAAAAATTAAAAAAAAATATGGGCACAAAATGAAATTAATATATGGGTACAAATTAAAACTATGGGTACAATTAAAACTAAAAAGAAAATTGGTACAAATTGCAAAGGGTTGCCAATTAAAAATGGTACAAATTAAAAATAGAAATATATGATACAAAGTTTAACCATAAATAAAAATATACTAAATGTAATGTTTCTAACACTAAATGAATATATTTTAGACATAAAATTTAATTATGTTGATATGTAAAATAATATATAACTGAAATAATGACATTCATTAAAAGCTAGGGACATTTAAGGGTGGTTCAGTATGGGATACCGAACCGAAACTAGTACCCCGAATCCCAAACAGAAAATTTTCGGCTTTGGGCTTACCATTCCCTCGCCAAACAGAAAATTGTCACATTCCGGCCCGGGGCAGACCACTTCCTGGGCCCGACTCCATCACCGTAGCACGATATTGTCCGCTTTGGGCTTACCATTCCCTCACGGTTTTGTTTTTGGGAACTCACGAGCAACTTCCCAGTGGGTCACCCATCATGGGATTGCTCTAGCCCCCTTCTCGCTTAACTTCGGAGTTCCTACGGAACCCGAAGCCAGTGAGCTCCCAAAAGGCCTCGTGCTAGGTAGGGATAGGAATATACATATAAGGATCACTCCCCTGGGCGATGTGGGATGTCACAGGCATGCCTGACTGTTTTTATCAGAGTCAAAATTCAAATTAATTAAACCCTTTTGGCAATATGTTGAGAGACAAAAGAATCAAGCCTTCTGAAATCATCAGCCATGACAGCAGCAATAATAAAATCCAAATGAATATCAAACAGAACATGAAAAATATGCAAGGTCTAGGGCATTCCGGATTGTAGAGCATGAATTAGAAACTACTAGCATCAATTATAAAAGAATAATATATATAATATATATGTATAAATATACATATATAATAATTAATAATATATATTTTCGGTTTGGTATGGGATTCCTAAAATATCGAGAAGCCAATCCTGAATCCCGTACCTAAATTTCGGGATCGGTTCGGGATAGTATCCCGAAAATTTCGGGAATTTCGGTTTGGGAAATTTTTGGCTTGGGATCGGGATTTTTTCGGTTCAGTTTGAGATTTTCAGGATTTTTTTCCACCCCTAGGGACATTGATAAAAAATAAAAAGAAATAAGGTTTTAATCAATCCAATAGAAAAAAGAAGGATGGAAACCTTATTTTTTATTTTTTTATTTATTTTTGAATATCGAGCCGTATTTGTTTTCCAAATAGAAATATATTCAAGATAAAAATATATTCAACGGTTAGAATAAAGAGAGGTATGCATAAAGTAAAATGGAATGTGCCGAAGTCACTTTCTAACCTTATATAAACCAACATTTGAGTATTGCCAACTTAAAATGATATACAGTGCTTAATTAGTTATTGTTAGTAAATAGGTGGTAATCACGTTGTGTCATTATGGTTCTGTTTTAAATTTAGTCCACGTTAATTGGAATTGTTTAACTAATCGTCTCAAATGACTAAACACAATAGTGGTGCCTTTTGTTGTGTCAGAGATTTGAGAAAGAGTGCATTCAAAGTGTTTATGGGTTGTTTTTATATCCTTCTTGGATTCAGTTTTGTGTTTTTGAATCTGATAAGTATTAAGAAATTTGGCTACATTCATAAACTTTTAAAACAAAAATGTTAGATCCAAAGAATGAATAACTAAACAAATTCAAGACGAACTGTGTTACAGACTTGCAATATCCAGGTTGAGTGATTCTCTTGGGTCCAAATTTGAACAACGTTTCATCTATGGATGAATATTCTCTATCTCTAAAAGTCAAGGATGGTATCACCTCATCACTCCTAGTATACGAAGAATTGGTAAGTTT
Source organism: Pyrus communis (assembly GCF_963583255.1). NCBI lineage: Eukaryota > Viridiplantae > Streptophyta > Magnoliopsida > Rosales > Rosaceae > Pyrus > Pyrus communis. The sequence continues at coordinate 13,533,202 of NC_084806.1, forward strand.
TGTTAACCAGACTCATGAAATGAAGAAAATAACAAGAGAAACAGAATCATGTATTAAAATGAATACAATCATGTCATACAAGTCTACATATTTTCGACGTCCAAATTTAACAAATGCGAAGTTTTTACTAAAGCTCCCAATGCAATTGATAGTGTAATAACCACTTTATGTAGATTACTTAGTTTTGTCAGGTTTGGATGTGGAACTTAATTAATATTCTTCAACAGTTCGTATTAGCAAACAAAATCTGGTTAGCTAACATATAACCAGATTTTGACATCGTAACTTATCTCGAACCGTGGTGGATAATATGGCTGATATGGCAAGCTCTGTTAGTATTTTCTTCAAAAGCACGCAAGATAGTTGCCATCAAACTGTGGCCTATACAACGACGACGACTTAGTTGTCGAGGAGTACTTGACGGACACTGTAAGATTCTCCTTTTAACAGTTTTTGTTGTTTTTATTGGGGTTCACTGTTTTTTCTAACGTGTGGAAAATTTAAGCTCTCACAAAAGCATCTAATTACAATTTAAGTGGCATTGTTTCTCATAAAACCATAAATAAAATTGTGATGAAGGAATTAGTTATAGATGCATGGGGCACCAGTTATCCGACTGCTATAATTCAATTGTTATAATTCAATTGTTATAAATATTAAGGGTACAAGTCAGCAATACAGTTAGAAAGACAGTTAGCAATATAGTTAGTAAGCTTGTTAGTATTTGGTTAGAGTTGTTAGGCTTTCTAGTATAAAAATGGAGTGTGTAATCTTCATTCTTTCAAGTCAATATACAAGTCTCATATTTCTCTCTCTATATTCTCTCTAGTTCATCTTTCTCAGTTACTCTTTCTTCTCCATTTTTTTCTCTTCGATTCTCAAATATTTCAATGTAGTTAATATGGTATCAGAGTAGGTTGTCCCACGTGTGAAGCCAAATGACCACATGCGCTCCACGTCATCCCGTTGTGTTGTCCACGTGTTAGGCTTGAAAATTCGTTACACATAAGGGAACGTGTTGAGAATGAGTCCCATATTGATGGGAGGAGGGACCTTGCATGGGCTTATAAGAGGTTGGGCTACTCCCCATATTGCCAATTGATTTTATGGTGGAACCTCAACTTTCTTCATGGTATCAGAGCAAGTTGTCCCACGTGTAAAGCCAAACGGCCACATGCGCTCCACGTCACCCCGTTGTGTTGTCCACGTGTTAGGCTTGAAAATTTGCCACACGTGAGGGGGCATGTTGGGAATGAGTTCACGTGTGAAGCCAAACGGCTACACATGCTTGATGTCACCCCGATGTGTTGTCCACATGTTAGACTTGAAAATTCACCACACATGAGGGGGCATCTGAGAATGAGTCCCACATTGATGGAAGGAGGGACCTTGCATGGACTTATAAGAGGTTGGGTTACTCCCCATATTGCCAATTGGTTTTATGGTGGAACCTCAACTTTCTTCATTGTATCAAAGCAGGTTGTCCCACGTGTGAAGCCAAACAGCTACACGTTCTTCACGTCATCCCGTTGTGTTGTCCACATGGTAGGCTCGAAAATTCGTCACATATGAGAAGACGTGTTGAGAAGTCCACATGGATGGGAGGAGGGACCTTGTATGGGCTTATAAGAAGTTGAGCTACTTCCCATATTACCAATTAATTTTATAGTGAAATCTCAACTTTCTCCAATAAGGTTAAGAATAATACCTATTATTGCTCAAAAAGAATGAAATAAAATGACAAATCATCTCTTTGGAAAAGAAATGATGGATAACCTCTTTAGGGTTTGTATATTAAAAAAGATAGGGTCCATATGTATATGAATGGATCTAATATTTGATACGACTATCTCCGCCGCACCAGGAGCACCAGAATTCTCCATTGTTGGGGTTAGGTAAATGTACAGTAAAATAGATTTTGCCAAAAGTAACGTGGAAGTAGTCACTTTCTTTACTGCCGGATAAGGACTTGTTTGGGATTTCCAAGGAAAATCTAGGTTTCTTGTATTCTTATCTGATTTGGACTCCACCGCGTCCAAAAGAAGGAGAGGGTGTGTTTTTCCTTTTGTGCACTGTTCCAAGAATATGTGGCCAGGAGAGGACCTGGTCATCAGACAATGAGATAATTATGATAAATATTAGCAAGGTTAAAGAAACAATCCATAATGGGGTTGGGAAGACGTTGACAGGGCAAGGGCACAGACAGGGTTTGGGATGTTTCCTTCTCTGAGGATGTGACCTGTCTCTAAGTCATCTCCGTGTCCTCAAAGTTTTAAGATGAATGATGTCCCAACACTTCCCAGCTACTGATATTTATGAGTCTTACATGCCTATATGAGTCTGTAACATTTTATATTTGAAAAACGATAGGATATGTACAACGGGCTGTTAACTCAGCGACAACAAAGTGCAATAGAGAGTTCTTTAGTTAATTTAATTAGTATTGAATTTACTGTAAGTGTACATATCATCAGCGCACATATATTAGTCCAGCATGAGGCTGCCTCCAATCAAGCGAAGATTGAGTAATGCTAAACCAATTAGTCATAAATGTGAAACTATACTGAAATTTTTTTGTAAAAAGTTATTCTTATTTATTTACAAATTACGTTAATACATAGACATATATAATTCATTGAAAGGAAAAACAGTTTTACGCATTGCTTGAAAATCAGTTATTTATACTTTTACATGTAAAGAGCTGAATAATTTTTTAGAAGTATTATAAATATATTCATTAGTGGTGTTGAAGGAGCCTGGGAGTTAATAAATACTCAGTAGGTCAACCGGAAATTTATTTTAATATATAGTTCATAGTCATGTGCTTGATATTGTGGGTAGCTAGCTTAGATTAGAATCAAATAATAAATTACTCATACATGATGATGTTATGTGACTTCTTCTTTCATGTGCAATTATGCATATTTGCTAGGTTCCTAGAAGAGTGGTGTTGTTATAAACTACTTGCATCGTAATGACACATTTGCTAATTTGCAATGGCTCGATCGTGGTTAGATATGCTCCTCCTAACCGAGGGAAGGTAAGGGCAAGAAGAACATGCATGGTAATGTAAGAAATGGGTTAATAATGTGGTATTTCATTAATTCCACAATCCAGCTAATGACTTTTCAGCCATATTAGCTCAAATTCTATGAAAAGTGGAATGACTGAGGTTGAGGTAGGGAGATTGGTCTAAGTTTAAATTTCCTTGCAATATAAAAAATACAAAAATGGATTATATATAAGCTGATTATCTATTGCTTTCTCTACGATAGGATAAATTTTTTTGGATACAGAAACATATGCTACATGATGTATTATATCCGGTGTTATTATAAAGGTGGACGACTTTGTTAATACGTCTCACTTCGAAGGTATATATATATCTTGAATGTTAATCATGCATCAAATGCTTTATGGGGCAACGCAACAAGTAGATAACCCAGCTAACAGTACCAAGGATTGTTTAAACACCAATCAAGTTAGGTTTGAGCTAATTTGGCTTTTCAATATTGTTGATAAAGACGTCAACGTATCCATCCGTATTTGATTGTTAATAACATCATATTATCACACCACAAAAAAAAAAAAAGGAATCCAAATTGACATACTTTTAAATGTCTTTTAGTCTTTTTCTAAGGGTATAAGTATAAATAAAGTTTAATCCAAAACAATATTATTCATGTCACTTAGTACTATGACCTAATGATATTCTTATTCATTTGCAAGTGAGAGGTCTTAGGCTCGATTCTCTCCAAAGACGAATTTGAACCACATTACTGTTAACTCATTGTGAGGCTAAGCTCCCCCCTCCACCCCCCCTCCCTAAAGTGTAAATAATATCGTTTGTTAAAAAAAATAATAATAATACTATTCATTTTTAGACCACATTACTTTTTACATCATGAACAAATATATTTATACAAAATTAAGACGTTAAGAGATTATGATCATGAAAAATATGTTAAGTGAGTTGTATAAGCAGTAATACGCATATAAATGCGACGTCGACCAAACTCTTTTTCTTTTTTGCTTCTTGGTCGGTTCCGAACATTTGATGTTATAGGAGATTCATGGTCATATTATATAATACTCAAATTAAACTTGTTGCCATGTTCCAACATGAACCCAGGTTTCAGACAATACTTTTATGTCTATTTTTATTTTTTCTTCCCTTGGACCTAAACTTCCTAACTTGAAATAACCAATCAAGGGAGTTGGAGTTAACATTGCCACACGTAGTGGGATTGCATTTGCACTCACATTAAAATTAAGATGGTAAACAAGATATGATAAACCTAGCTAGATGTCTTGGTTGGGAGCATAATTAGCTCTTGAATGATCAATTTAATTAACTATCGTGATACAACAAATCTCAAAACATGTCCTCTTTCTATTTCGGTCAGAGAAGTTTATAGCCCTTGTTTTGTTAACCAAGCAGATGTAAACAGATAAGAACAGAGAAAGAAGAAGAAGTTTAGAGAGAGATTGAGAATTACTTCAGTAGTAAGAAACGAGATTTCACTGTTTTATTAATCTTGGGTGAATAGTACAACTATTATAGAGGTGTATAGTCTAAACTATGATTGCTTACAAAGTAAACAATCCTTACAACTTATAACTAACTAATTTATTGACACTCGTCAACATCACAACCATTAATTCAATTTTTATTCCTAACATTCCACCTCTATCTCAAGAGCAGAGAAATGAAGCCTGAGATTGGAGCATTATCTATTCTAAAACTAGGGAGCAATTGACTGTTCATTGGGCTACAGTCAAATTTTTGCCCCTCGATTTCACGCTATTTACAAAAAAACCATGAGAATTGGGCTGGGTTTGAAGGATATTATTTGAACTGATAAGGGTGATTTTGTCTGGAGGGTTTAGGACGAATTACCCCTTCATTTCACCTTATTTGCAAGAAACCCATTATTTGTGGACTAGGTTGGAAGGGCAATTTTGTCCTCTCGGTTTTGAGTGAATGAAGGGGTTGCCATGTAAGGGTTCCACTTGCTGTCTTTCATTTATGGTTTCGGGGAAATGAAGCTCTCACAGAGAGCGGAAGAAACGGAGAGACAGAGAGACAGACAGAGAGAGAAAGAGAGAGAGAGAGAGATTTCGAGGGGAAGACAGCGCATGGGGGGAGGTATGGCTGATGGATTTCAGAAGTGGGAAACTGGGTAATATCTTCTCGGTTTTGACTGAATTCGAGGGTTGTTGTGTGCTGTCCTTCGATGAGGGTTTCGGGGGGATGGAGACTGTGACAGAAAGCGGAAGAGAGAGAGAGAGAGAGAGAAAGAGAGAGAGAGATGACGATGGAAAGAGAGCGAAGGGGAAAGGTGTGAGTCGTCGATTTCAGAAGTGGGGATACAGATTATCCGGATCTACCGCTGCATGCCTGGATTTCGAAAGATAAGTGCTTTTAAAATTTTTTTTTTTTTCTATCAGCTTAGATCTCCCTGTTTGTTGTGGATTCTTTTCGAATTTTTTAGTGTGTTAGGTCAGATTTTGGGGGAATCATGAGAGATATTTATTTCCCTTATTAGTTTTCTTTTCTCTCATTTTGCACATTGATCTCTCTGTCTGCCTGTTTGTTCTCTGTCTTAAGATCGATTAATTTTTTTTTTTTTTTTTTTGGAGTTTTTTGTATGCCTTTTTTTTTTTCTTTTTGTTTTCCAGGTTATAGATCTAATGCTCTTTTGTATACCAATCTTGGTATACCAATCCAGAAATCACTCACAATCGTCTATGCTCTGTTGTACCTTCAGATGAGTCACTTCTTGCTTTTGATTTTGGACTCAAATAATATTTTATTATTTCTTGCATTTATATCTGCTTGCATGATCAGATGAGTCACCTTGCCCTTTTGATTTTGTACTCAAATCTTAATATTTTATTATTTCTTGCATTTATATCTGCTTGCATAGTCACTTTGTCCTTTTGAATTTGTGCTCAAATCTTAATATTTTATTATTTCTTGCATATATATCTGCTTGCAGGTTCGGTTTGTCATTTTGATTTCGTACTCAAATATTTATATTTTATTATTACTTGCATTTATATCTGCTTGCATGTTGTGATTGAGAGGCCAGAATTAGTTTACAAATCTTTCTGCACTGTTTGGTTGGTTAGGTAGCATGCTTTTGTCTTTTTTTTAATCAATTTGGGGATTTTCTGCCCCTCTATTTATTCATTTGCTCTCAGTTTTGTTTCTCAGGTTCCTGTGTTTTTCTGTTAACTGTTCAAAGGTCCATTTTTTTCCGTTTTGTAGTTTAAATTTTGTCTATTATTCTGTCTGGCCTACCATTTCAATTCCAATGCTCTTAAATTGTATGCATTTGTGTCTCTGTGTGTGCATATGAGGTTGTGCATCGACTTCTCTGCTGCCTAATTTTAATGCAATTTTTTTTATTTCAATTGTTTCAAGACGAGAAAACTCATTATTCTCTTATTTTTATGGATTGCAGGAAACGTCCTGCTGACTTGGGATTTCAGGTTTCATTTGCTAACCCTAACTTTTTAATGTTGTGAAACAATTACTGTTTGTACGTTCATTTGTTGTGTTGTTGTATTGAATATTTTTGTATTGTTCTACAAAATGTTTTTCATTCCGTCTTTGTTTTTGGACAACAAAGTGATTAATTACGAGTCTTTGTAGATTAATCTGTGTTTCATTTCCCCTGTCTGTCTATCTTTTACCGATTGGTTTTAGATATGTATATGTGTGACTGTTTTGAGAAGGGTATTATGTTGCAGTGTATGTTTTGCATCTTTCACTTTGGTTTGACAATTAAAAAAAAGAGGTGACATATGTTATTAGGCAGTTTAGATGTCAAAAATTGTTTCCATACCAAACTTGAGACGTCAGTGCCTTACATTTGAGCAAGGTGTTTGCCCCGGTTAATTTATTTGGTTGTCCATGTAAGCATGGCTTATACGATTATTAGTGTCGTTTTTTTATTAAATTGTTTTATCATTTTGGGTGAAAGGAATATGTATGCATCTCGCCTCCCTTTGAAGTATCAACAATGCACAGAATCCATATGTATGCATCTGCACTCCCTTTGAAATCAAACCAAACCAAAAAACCAAAAGAAAATTTGAACTGAACCGGACCGCACTTGAGCCTCTCTTTATCTATTTTCCCTTCAGTGTGTAATGAATATACTTACAAAACGTGTTTTGCATTGTCATATATTTTTCTTATGTCTTTTATGCAACGTTTGCATATGTACTTACAGTTTTTTCCTCCTATGTGTAGGTTCTCTTTGTGGTTTTCTGGCAGTTAATCGTTTGTTCCTTACTTTTGTGGTGATTACTTACTCAAATTTACCCTGGTTAGATTTCTCATCTTCTAAATATTCATTTGTGTCTTTGATGACGTTTTGCTTTAAGTTTTGTTTCTCAAATGATATATATATTTCTGGAAGGGTTTAGTTGGTTTGTGTTGCTTTGATTAATTAGCAAATCGTTGTAATGGCCGTGTTGTTTGTTCGTCTATGTTGTTTCTTGCATAGAAAGTTGGCTATGTCAGTAAGTAAACCATAGTGATTGGCGTCCGGTTTGTTCCTTCATGTTGTATCATAGCTAGAAAAGTGACGATACCTAGGAGGGTTACTAAAACTGAGCAGGGCAATTTAGAAGTGTTTTGTGTTTTGACATCTTTTTCTTATGTCTTTAACATTTGCATACGTACTTACAATTTTTTCCATCTATGTGTAGGTTCTCTTTGTGGTATTCCCACGCTTAATCATTGTTCCTTGCTTTTGTAGGTGATTGCTTTCTCAAATTTACCCGGTAGGATTTCTCATCTTCTAAATACTCATTTGCGTCTTTAATGAAGTTTTGCTTTAAGTTTTGTTTCTCGAGTCATGCATATATATTTGAAATGGTTTAGTTGATTTGTGTACTGGTTTGATTAATTAGCAAAATCATTGTGATTAACGTATTGTTTGTTCATCTATGTTGTTTCTTGCATAGAAAGTTGGCTATATTAGTAAGTAAAGCGTTGTTATTGGCTTTCAGTTTGTTCTTTCATGTGGTGTCATGCCTAGAAAAGTGACGATATCTAAGAGGGTTACTAACACTAAGCAGGGCAATTTACCAATATTTATTGATGGTGTTAGTCAGGATGATTTTGTTTTGCAAGATGTACCAACCTCTTATGATGATGAGTTTAACAGTGTTTCAGCCTCTTTAGCATTAGATAAAGAGGCGAGCAATCATGTCCAAACCTCTGCACCGGTTTTAAAACAAAATGCCTTTGTGGATTCGAGGGTTTTAATTTCTATCGTTTGTTGCAGGTTGCAAAGCAGGAAGTTCTCACTTGAAGATTCAGTTTAAGGTATTGTTATTATTATTTTTAGTTCTTAGAATTTAATGTTTCGAACTAATATGATAATTTGGTTGTGAAATGTGGGATTTGTGTTCGGCTTCTGTTGCGTATGTCATGTTCTCTATTTTTATTACTGGGTGGAGATTCCATGTATTTTAGGTCTCTACAAAACACCTCTTTAGTTCTAGGGGAGGAACTAAATAACACATTGGTGGACTTGCGGATGTTTTTGGAAATACAAGAATTTTTTTTTAGCACTAAAGTTATATTGGTTGTAAAATGGTTTTGGAAGATGATTGTCTCATTATATAAACTGCATATATAAGGATATGGTGAGAAAACTAATTAAACTTAATCTTGGTGATGATTTTGTTCTTCGGAAGTTGTTATAAAGCGATTCAATTTAGTTGCTTTTTCTGTTTATGCTTCCAAACTCGGTTTTTGAGAGGTTTTTGGTCACCCAATTTTTTTTTTGTTTATGGTTCATTTTTTATTAAAGTTTTTCAATTGTTTTATATTGGGTTGCGAATGTTTATGGAAGTACAAGATTTTGTGCTTTTGTGGATGTGAAGAATTTGTGCGTGCCGACCTTGATAATGAGTCGCCGATAGATAACAGCCCTCAAATTTATCAGAGTTTAAAGTGTGTGCATTGAACTCTTTAACTCAAACCCATAGAGATCTCTGAACTTCGCACCAAAATCCAGTGACCATGATATGGACACTTGGATACCTACGTGTATGTAATTTATTGTAAATATGTTAATCATTGTAAATGTAATTATAAATAAATTTTCACATGTATGTAAATATGTTGGTCATTATAGTTTCTGGTATATTTTTGCTGAAATTGTTTTGGTCCCTCCTACAAAGCCCTGATTTCTGCTATTAATTGCTGCTGAAATGTGACTTTTCCTTTTAGTTTTTTACTCTTCATATTTATGCTGCTTTTAGATTACATTTGAATTAAATAATGTAGTTAAACTTGATGTGAATTCTCCCTGGAACAATATCCTCAAATTTTGCTATATCCTCAAATTTTTTATGATGTTTGTTGTGTATTTTGATGCCTTTTCTAATTTTTCCAATGTTTTATAAACATACGAACAAAAATCAAAGAACAAAAACCAAGCCCATGGATAATCTTTATTTCTCAATTCTTCTAGGCGGAGGACAATAGTCCATAAACTCTTTTTCTAATTATGCTATATGTGGACTCTATTATTAATCGAATTTTTTCTCATGTGCATAATAGCTCACATGCATGGTAATAAAAACAAATGTCATTGCATAAATATTTTTGCCTTTGCATACGTTGCTTTTCTTCAACTTTGGCTTTGACCATCGTAAAACCTAAAAAAACTGGCCTTATTCCTGATGCCTAATTTGACATACATGACAACCGGAGGGATGAATGAGAGAACGAAAGGGACTCATCCTTCTTTAAGTGCTTCAATAATTGCTATTGATAACTGGTCTCTCTCAACGAACTACAAATTATTCAGAAATTTTTTTTCTCGTAATTTACATACTTAATAAAATGAGTATAAATAATCTTATAACAAACACAAATTGGTTATTCAAACAAATTTATAAATATTTCTATTCATGTATTCTTTACTTATAAAAAAATAATTAATGTATTTTCTTTGTTGTTTCAGATTTTTTTAGAATTTAAACAATGTTGCTCAAGTCTACAAAATTTTATCTTTTTAAAAACATTTATTGACATTATATTTAATTTTTGATTCAGAGAAAAAAACATGGTGAAAGAGATCGATCGAAAAGAACAACAAATTCTAGGAGGGGTTTTGGTAAAAGATTTAAGAAGATTGGTAAAAGCTCGAAAAGAAGAACAGCTTCGAGGGACAAAATTGTTTTATTCAGAGACTGCTCCCGGACCCAGCACATCAAGAGCACAAAAAATAGAAAAAACAAGAATGGGTTTACGTGTTTATGGAAAAGGTGTCAATCGAAACAAGTTGGTCGTCCACACTATGTATTCACCTACAAATCGTAGTAATCCACCAAAAGAAAATGTTCAAAAAAACTGTTTTGGGTTGTACAATTGGATTTGCAAGTTTAAACGTCCGAAGAAGATTGGGATGCTCCTTCTTTGGTTCATCTCCACTGTAGTGGTTTTCTGGATTTTAAAAAATATGTAAGGATCAGCTAGATTTTCAATTTTGAAAAAGGTTGTGTGAACCTTTTTTGTTGTCTGATAAGTATAACGATGTAAACAATGAAATGGTTTTTTGAATTGTGTATATGTAAGGATGGTTGACGTATTAGTGTAATGATGTAAACAATGAACTCCCTTATCAGTTTAATAATTAAGTGCTATTACTACTCATTTACACACTTTTTTAGTTCTCATTATTTCATTGCTGCCTTTAACCAAAAAAAATAAAAATAAATCATTTCTACCTTAATGCAATTTTTCCCTAATTTTGCGACTTCATATAATTGATGTTCATATTCCATTTACTATATAACAAAGATAATCACAATATTCAGAAATAATTCATGTTTTGCTTCAACTTTAATTTACCTTTATTTTTATATTGTTTATGTTTATTCGCTGGTTGATCTATTGTTTACCTAGAGTTGTTTTTCTTTTTGTTTATTTCATTGTGTCGTGTATGTCCTTACATTTATAGTTTTGTTTGGTTGTTTATCTTTCTATTATCCAGGTTTTTGCAATTAATTCCTCACACTTGCCAGTGATTCCTTTTGCAACTACAAACTGGTTAGCTTTCTCGCTTTTTACATATAAATTGGTTTTCAAATTAAACTTTGATCTTATTCACTTTCTTTGTTTTCGTTTTAGAGAATTAAAAAATTGTTAATTTTGGTAGATGTGGAGAAATGTTTAGGGTCTTAACATAATTTATATGTGGTTTCTTCGATTTTGCTATTTTGTGCCTAAAACCTTTACAATCTTTGACAAGATTACTAAAATTAAGTGCTCTTTATATCTGGTGTTAGTCAAATTTAAGTAGGCTTTTACTTATGCGATTATATTTTGGGTGCATTTGTGTTTTTAATGCACCCTTTTTTACGTGTGGCGATTTAATTAGTGAGTAAGGTGTAGTCATTCGTATGTTTTTTTTTTTTTGTATTTGCGTAGTGTTATGCCTAGGAAACTCAGAATACCTGGGAAGGTTGCTGAAATTCAGCATGCCAATTTGCGCATCTTTAATGGTGATGTTTATCCAGATGATGTGGTTTTGCAAGATGTCCCAACTTCTTACGATCAAGAATATAACAATGTTTCAAACTCTTTACTATCACATGACAATACAACCAATCCTGTTCAACCATATACATCTGTTTTGAAACAAAATGCATCTATTAGCGATGAATTCAACTCATCTTCGTCTGTTGCTAGCACTTCACATGAAATCACCGTCCCTATTTTTCTTGCGAATGATGCCACTTTGCGTGGTATATTGGTCACTGATACTGAAGCTGGTCATTCTGTTAGAAGCTCACATGTGATTGGTCAAGCCGCTTATCAAAAAAAAAGAAAACGTATGTGCTCTTACAATATATTTATCTTTGCATTTTTTTTGGCTTATTTAAAAACTTAACTTTTGCTCGCTGCTTTGGGGATGATTTTGTCGCTCTTTCTTTTCATAGGTGGTGTTCCAGATTATATTGATTTTGGCCCTAGAAATTTTCAATGTCAATATTGTGGCGCTTTATTTTGGTCTACAGAGCGATTAAAAACAAACGCTTCTTCTACTAGAAGGCCACAATTCACTGCATGCTGTATGAGTCAAAAAGTAAAATTCCCACCTGTTAAGCCTGCCCCTGCTTATTTGGACCATCTACTAAATCCAACAAATTCTCAAGAAAATTCACATTTCAAAAAAAATGTTAGATTGTATAATTCAATGATGGCATTCACTTCAATGGGGGCTAAAGTTGATGCATCAATAAACAAGGGTCAAGGTCCTTATGTTTTTAAGATTAATGGTCAGGTGCATCATTTAATGGGTTCTTTGTTGCCTCTTGAAGGCGAGAGCCCTAAATTTGCCCAACTCTACATTTATGACACTCAAAATGAAGTCAACAATCGTATGAGTTGTTTTCCTCATTTTGAAGCATCTTCAAAACTTGACGAACAAATTGTTGGTGGGCTCATTAAAATGTTAGATGAGTGTAATGAGTTGGTTCAATTATTTAGACTTGCAAGGGATAGAATTAATCAACAGTCAGCAAGTTCTTTGCGCTTGCGTTTGTACGGCACAGTGAACAACCATGATGCGCAATATAATCAACCAACATGCGACGGCATAGGAGGGTTAATTGTTGGGGATATCGGTCAATTTCACACCGAAAGAGATATTATTATTGAACACAAGGCCACTGGTTTACAAAGGATAACAAAGTTGCATCCTAAATATATGGCTCTTCAATATCCTATTCTTTTCCCGTATGGTGAAGATGGATACACCAAAGGTCTTCCTTGGAATCCTGCTTTTAAGGGGAAAAAACCCAAGACTGGTGGGGTGTCTATGAGAGCATTTCTAGGTTACCAAATTCAAGATAGACCAGGACAGGATAGCACCCTGTTAAAGGGTGGCAGATTGTTTCAACAATATTTAGTAGATGCATATGCCACACTTGAAGAAGATAGACTTGATTTCATTAGGACAAATCAAAGTTCTTTGAGAACTGAGCGTCTTAAAGGAATTCATGAGGCGTTAAAAAACGGAAATGCAAGTGGTTCAGACATTGGTAAGAGGATTATCTTGCCAACTTCATTTACTGGCAGTGCTAGGTATATGATAAATAATTATCAAGATGCCATGGCTATATGTCGTCACTTAGGAAATCCTGACTTATTCATCACCTTTACATGCAATGCTAAGTGGCCAGAAATTATTGAAGATCTACGTGAAAGACCTGGTTGTAAGGCTGAAGACAGACCAGACATCATATCCAGAATTTTCAAAGCAAAACTTGATCATATGATTAAGTATATAAAATCAGGAAAACCTTTTGGCAAAATTGAATCTGGTTAGTTATTCACTTTTCCCAATTCTCGAGATTATTTGTTTGTTTTCTCTTATGAGCATAAACCTTAGGCGCTTCGTTTTCATGTTTTTGTCTTATTTTTCTCCGAACAGTTATTTACACAGTTGAATTCCAAAAAAGAGGTCTCCCGCATTGTCACATCTTGGTTTGGGTCAATAAAGAGTATAAATGTCATTCTCCTTCTGATGTGGATTCAATCATTTCGGCTGAAATTCCTAGCGAAGTATTTGACAAAGATGGGTATGATGTTGTTGCACAGTATATGATTCATGGTCCATGCGGTCTTGCAAATGAAAAATCTCGTTGCATGAAAGAAAAAAAATGTTTCAAGAAATTCCCAAAACGTTTTGCAAATGAAACTACTTTTGAATCTGATGGTTTTGTCACATACAAACGTAGGGAAATGGAGAATTGTTTTGTTGTTAAAAATGGAGTCAAGCTTAATAATGCATTTGTTGTCCCTTATAATCGTGAATTATTATTAAAGTATCAAGCTCATATAAATATTGAATCGTGTTGCCAATCAATGCTTATTAAATATCTTTTCAAGTATATAACCAAGGGTGTTGATAGAGCTAGAGCTGTTTTTGAAGATCAAGAGTTTAATGAGATTCTAGCTTATCTAAATTGCAGATATTTATGTCCTTATGAAGCAGTTTGGAGATTGTTACAATTTCATATTCATTTTAGAGAACCAGCTGTTCAAAGATTATGTGTGCATCTACCTTCTGACCAAAATGTTGTCTTTAAAGACAATGATAGTTTAAACTATGTTGTTAACCAACCTGATCTTCAAAACACAATGTTAACAAAATGGTTTGAAATGAATACTCAAGATCCTAATGCACGCCAGTTGTCTTATGTTGAATTTCCTTCGAAATATGTTTGGAATAGTGAGAATAAAGAGTGGACTCGAAGGAAAAATGGTAAATCTCTAGGTAGAGTTGCATATGTTCACCCTGTTGCCGGTGAATTATACTATTTGAGATTATTGCTTAATTATCAAAAAAGTGGCTTTTGTTTTGATGATTTAAGAACAATTAGAGGTGTTCTTCAACCCACATTTCAGGCTGCGTGCAACTCGCTTGGCCTATTGGGAGATGACAAGGAGTGGAACAATGCAATGTTAGAAGCGATGGTTACCGCATCATCGCATCAATTGCGACAATTGTTTGTTACATTAGTTTTGTTTTGTGATGTTGCTGATCCAACAACTTTGTTTGAGGCACATTGGAAAATGATGTGTGATGACATCTCGATAAAGATGATTAATGCTTTTGGCTTGCAAGATATGTCTAAGTATGAGGATGAACTTAAAAATTCTCTTTTGTATGAGTTAGAAAAGTTGTTTGTTGCTTCAAATAGTTCTCTATCTAAGCATCATCTCCCAATTCCAAGCAAAGATGTCATAGATAGACTTAAGAATAGAAGTTTAAGAGAGGAGTTAAACTACGACACGGAATCATTGAAAGAGCAACATTCACAGTTGGTTGCACAATTGAATAGAGAACAAAAAATAGTTTATGATAGTGTCATAAAGGTAGTTGATCATAATAAGCCTGGTATGTTTTTTGTTCATGGACATGGTGGGACTGGTAAAACTTTTTTGTGGACTACTATCATAGCTAAGATTAGATCAGAAAACCATATTGTTTTGGCAGTAGCTTCATCTGGAATTGCCTCCCTTTTGCTTCCTGGAGGAAGAACTGCACACTCTCGATTTAAAATCCCTATTAGCATTACAGATTGTTCACTTTGTGATTTTGTGTGTAAATGCATTTTATAGGGTGCAAATGTCATGTTTGTGATTTTGTTCTCAAAATGTCATTTGTATTTGAAAATTTTACATCATACCAGAATACAAGTTTCATGTGTCAAGCAACAATTGTCAATTACGATCTGACAAATGGATGGTGGTACAAGTCGTGCCCGTATTGCCACAAAAGTGTGAGAAATACAAATGGAACCTTTCAATGCTTTGAGCATGGGCTGCTCAAAAAAATGCATACACCATGGTAATTTCCTAATTTCTTCTTTCTACGTTGTTTACATCTCTTTGCAATCAAAATTTTGTTTTTATTGCAAATTTTTTAAACTGCAAAACACATCTCATGACATCTTCATCTCTTATTTAGGTTTAAGATGAATTTTATTGTGGATGATGCCACAAATCAACTCAACTTTTTAGTGATTGGAAGGACTGCTGAAAAACTTTTGGGTATTTCTTGCCACTCTTTGGTCATAGAAGAAGGCTATGATGACTCTTCTGTCTTGCCACCACAGCTCCAAAAATTGGTTCACAGCACAAAAAAATTCCTGCTCCGTTTTGGAAATCAAAACAATGAGTTTGGCAACACCGACTTTGTTGTTCATGGAATAATTGAGGAACAAACATCAGTTGAACCAAAACTTAGTTCAATTGTACCACGTACACCTGCTAAGAACATTGGAAAACAAGTTATTGATGCAACAACCCCTCTCCCTTTTACTACCCTTGAATCCCAGACTCAACAAATCCAATCAGCTGCAACAAACAAGGGTGTAAAAAGAACACTATTTGTTGAAAATGAACCTTCAAAAGCTCACAGGTTAATTTTTCCTTTTCAAGTAATGTTGGTATTTCATTAAACAAAAACATCATGTATGCACTTTATAATGCTCATTTCCATCTTTTTTAAATTTGACATGTATTCACAGCAAACATGATGAGGGGAGCCAACCACTGTCTACTAATTCAACCAGAATCTCAGCAGAATTCTCTAACTTGGTTGTCCCAAAAGTTGAACCTACAGACAAAAGTCCAATCAGTGCTTTAAGAAGTAGATCACAGGCAAAGAAAATCAAAGACAGGTATAATGACATATTGTTTACAATAATCTATGCCAACTTGGACAATTACTTACTTTTTTGTTCTATTTTGCTGCTCAGTATTGGAGATGTTCATTCGCCAAAGAAATGAACTATGGAAGACATCGTGATGGACTACTGCAAGGGATCAAACATATATATTTTTTGGTCATCCCACTAACATGGACATATACTTTTTGCGAATTCGACTACTAAAGTCAACTAATGTACATACCATAAAAACATGTTTATTATGTTTTGCAACTGTTGGAATGATACAAACCCCTGCAGAACATGTATTTTGTCATGTTGTATGAACAAACAAAATATGTGTAAACTGTATGGTACTTCAGTCTCTAATGCAAGGACACTATATTTCATCCTTGCAACTATTGTCAACGTAAACTTTCATTCAAGTAATTTTGATTGCATACTGACTCTCAATATTGACTTAATACATAAGCAATGTAAATGAAATTACTTTTTCTATAGATCAATTCACCCATATCTTGCTTTTTCTTTCATTTGGAGATAATTGTATAAATATGTGGTTTTGTAAACGTTACTCATGTTAAACACACGTTCTCTAACTTGCTACATTTATGAATGCAATTATATTATTAAAGCATTTTCAATCAATTTTCTATGAATATTATTCATCATCTAAAAACCCGCAGCAAAGCGCGGGCATTCATCCTAGTTGTGTCTAAAATAAAGGAGTAGAAAACCCTTTTGTCAAAATGTCAGCAAAGTATTCAATTGAGGAAACAATTTGAACTTGCAACAAATGTTTAGCAACTTTTTCCTCACAAAGTCAACATCAATTTCATTATGTTTGGTTCTCTGATGCATAATTGGATTACAAGTAAGGACTATAGATGAAAGATTGTCATAGAAGAGTGTTGGAGGAACATAGAAAGGAACATAAAGAAATGTAAGCAACTTTTTGATCCAATTAATCTCAACAACAGTGGTGGACAAAGCCATGTACTCTGCTTCATTAGAGGATCTGAAAACAGTTTGTTGTTTCTTTAAAGACCAAGAAATGGGATTGGAACCCAGAAACACAACCATCCAAGTAGTAGACCTTCTGTCATTAGGATCACCCGCCCAATCTGCATCACTGAAAGCTGTCAAGTCTAATATTCTCTAACATAATGTATACCATAGCCCTTTGTTGCTATTAAGTACCTAATAATTCATTTGACTGCTACAAAATGAGAGTCCATGGGACATTGCATAAACTGACATACCCGATGCATTGCAAAAGCAAAGTCAGGTCCTGTAAATGTCATGTACTGAAGGGCTCCTACCAAACTTCTATACAATTTTGGATTGTTGAAAGGTTTACCATCATCCTTCAACAACCTGTTATAAGGTAAATATGGAGTGGCACAAGGCTTGGACAAAAGCATATTAGACTTGGTAAACAAATTAGTGACATAATTGTCCTAAGATGGAATAACGGCATCCTGTTTTTGAGCAATATAAATACCCAAAAAAAAAAATGTAAGGGCAACAAGTCTTTAACATCAAATTCTTTGGTAAAAGCAGTGTTAACATCAACTATAACAGTAGTAGCACTTCCAGTAATGATAATATCATCCACATATAATAACCACAAAATGAGGAATAAGCTTGAGTAGTATGAGAATCCAAAGAAGAAATAAACCTTGTAAATCTTTCTTTCCAAGCTCTTAGAGCTTGTTTCAACCCATATAAAGACGTATGAAGTCTACAAACATGGTCAGAATGATGAGCATCTACAAATCCAGGTGATTAAGCCATATATACCTCTTCTTGTAACACACTATGTAAAAAAAAAAAAAAAAAAAGCATTTTTAACATCTAAATGTCTTAAGGACCAACCATAATGAGGAACTAACCTCACAATTGTAGGGTTAACTACTGGACTAAAGGTTTCACCATAATCAATTCCCTCTTATTGGTTAAACCTTTTAGCAACTAATAACCTAGCCTTATATCTCCCAATTGTACCATCTGCATTCTTTTACATCTTAAAGACCCATTTACAAATAACTAGGTTCCTTCTGAGAGGAAGTGCAACCAAAGACCTTGTTCCTTGAGAATATAATGCTAAGGGTTCCTCTTAGATAGCAGCAACCCATATTGGAGATTTCAAGGCTGATTATAAGTAGCACGTTCAACCTTAGTTAAACACCCCCCATTTTCATGAATTCAAATATCAGTGCAATTTTCTTTGAAATTCCACTTCTGGACCTTGTTTGCATATGATACAAATTGAAAGATGGAATGGATAAGACAACTTGTAAGCTCTTAGGATGGAATTCAAGAACCACGGAGATATGGGAGGAAGATGATTGAGATGCAGATCTTTTGTTGTAGTGTCATGGCTAGATGTAGTAGATGGTATAGGTATAGGAGCCAAACTAGACTCAACAGCTGTATGAGGTACAAACTGAATGGAATCATGAGCAATTTTAGTAAACTTATTTGATTGAGGAACAACCAAAACATTACTATGATTTGAAATTGGTATTAAAGGTTGGATTGGTTGATAAGGAAGATGTGATGCTTTGTGTGAGACTTAGTTCACTAATGTGAGATATGGAAACTCATACTCATCAAATAATACATGTATAGAAATGCACACTCTCTTTTTGGATACCTCATAACAAACATAGCCTTTGAACTTAGAGGAACATCTTAGAAAGACACATTTTGTGGTTTTAGTTTGCAACTTGGTATTATTATATTGTCTTAACAATGGAAAACATGAACAACCAAGCACTTGGAGATGATGAATTTCAGGAACAGACTTTAACAAAACCTCAAATGGAGATTTATGATGTAAAGTAGATGATGGCATTCTGTTGATAAGATAAACAAATGTTTGGCAAGCAAAAGACTAGAAAAAAAGGAGGTACTGAGGCTGTTTGTAAAATTGTAATGGAATTTCAAAGATTTGTCTATGCTTCATTTCAACTTTCCTTTGTATAAGGACAGGACGTATGATGACTAATTCCTTTATCTAACCAAAAGGTTTTGAAAACGTTTCCTATGTATTCACCTCCCCCTACACATTACTATAAACAACCTTAAATGGATATAAATGCTTAGACATGTTAGTATTGAAAGGAAGCTTTGTGAACTTGCCTTCCAGACATCTGTGACACAACATAGGTATAATATCTTAGGCAAGACACACATTTGATTTTCTTAACATTTAAGAGACTGAGATTAAAAGGATGACCTAGCCTGTTATGCCAAATACTGGATGTAACTTGCTGTCAAAGATAAGCAGCACCAAATGAGTTGATGAAGGTATATGGTACAATATATTACTACACAGTTCTTTGAAGAGAATCCTCCTTATGGTTTTCTCTTGCATCTAAAAGAAAAAAGCATAAAAGATTAACTAGTAGTTATATCCAAACATATTCTATGAATTGAGACCAAATTCTTTGGCAATTTAGGCACATATAACGTTGAATTTAATTTCAAAGGCTGCAATGAAAAGTTAAGAAGGGAGGAACCAACATGTGATTTTGATAAACCTTCACCATAAGCTGTTTGGATGATCTCATTGGATAGGTATGGAGTTGGAAGAGACAAGTTATTCAAGTCAATTGTCATATGGTTTGTCATTCCTAAATAGGTGATCAACACATTTTAAGAAGTACTAGATGACATTTGGGGAAGTGCAGAAGGATAATGATTATTGACATGCAATGCACTCCTAGGAGAAATGTTCTTCTGAAAACAAAATATTGCATCATAATTAGGATTTCCACAAATATAACAACCTTGAGAAACTGCATTAATTCTGAATTGACAAGTATTAGCAAAATGGTTGTTTTTCCCACATATTTGACATACTTAAGAAGTAGCAGCATTCTTGAATCTACAAGTATCGGTGACACACCCCGACCGAAATTAGGGCATGCTAGCCGTCACGTGAGGGTGATGTAGCCATGTGCACAGTGCGGAAGCTAAGATAATAATACAAGTATGAATAAATAAAAACCAAACTGCACACAGAATAGTTAACACACAAGTGCAAGTGTAAATGTGAAAAAAAAAAAAAAAACAATATTCAGAGCACAGGAAGCCTAGTGCAGTCCAGAGGAACAACGCTAACTAAACATACCTAAAAGTGGTTCTACATTGGTGATAATCTGTCAGATATGCCGTGGATTCCTCGTAAGCCACCAAAAGAGCAACCCAAACTAGAACCTGAAGGGGCGCAATACAGAAAGTGTGAGTGGGCAAAAACAAAGCTTTTCAAAATCATTTCATTATCAAAAGTTCTAACCCCTCGCTGTAAAACCTGTATAGTTTCCCAGAAATAGAATATACACATATATCTAAAACATGCTCAGAAATATGTCATGTCGAATGCCTCCACATAAAATGTAAGTAACCCAAGTAATATCAATCAATGCAAGTAACATGTCAACCGGAGTCACCTAATGTGACATGTACGGCTGAATCTAGAGCTCAAATCCCCAACTCACTAACTATACCTGTACACGAGTCGGAACCACCTAAAGTGGTTTGTACGATAGAACTGGCTGTAAATGAATACACTCAAGTGCTACGATCACGTGAAGACTGGGCGAATAATCGCGGGTCACTTACGAGTTGGAACCACCTATAGTGGTCTGTACGACAGGACTGTGCACCTAACTTGGATCCAAGATGAGCGTGTGGTGCAGGAGGTGAACATCACGTGAAGGACTGTGCCCTACTCTGGGCGGGAGCATTAACACCGGGGGTGCAGGTTATGAGCTCTCTATGCATCTCACATAACCATTAATTCACAATCATAATCTATAAACTTACCTGTGCGTCCGCAGCACCAAACACACATATATGCAACTACTAATGCATAAATAAATAGGCAAACGCAATGCATGGCTTTTAAAACATATAAACATTCCATTTCATTTTCTGGGAAAAACCACAAGTATATAGGTATATACGGAAAACCAAAAGCCCACTCATTAGTATGTGGAAGGGTCGTAACCCCCTTGCCTTGAGTGACTACACTCGTCCTTGGGATAGGTCGCACCTATATGCGAAACAATTATAAAAACGTCAATTTAAAGCACATAACCAAAACTAGGTAATAACTTCTCATACAATACTCAAATGGGGTGTGTGAATACACCAACGTGATCTACTCAACCTCACGAACATCCCCATATTTTTAAAATAATTTTCTGATTTCACAAGTGCCCTTACGCAGCGGCCAAGGCACGGCCAGACGCGCCGACCACGCGCAGGCACGTGCCTGGCACACGGACGGAATCCTTAACGGCGTTAGGGAATATTCCGTACAAAAGCAAGCATATTCCCTTAAAACTAACCTGACGCCGTTAAGAATATTCTGTTAACTTAACAGAATATTCCCTTGTCTTCTCCGGTGAGTCTCGCCAGCTGCCGCCGTCAAGGTTGTCGGAAACTGGAAATTTTTTCAAAACTTCATATCTTCTTCATTTTTCAACCCAATTCCATGAAATTGGTAGCAAATTGAAGCTTACGACGAGTAGAACAAAACCTTACCACTTTGAAGCCCTAAAACCAACGGAATCTCGCTGGAAAAACCCACGATATTCCGGCCAAACCTGCAACTCATGATCCCGACGTCCAATTCCTTCCAACTTTCTTCTCCGAGCTTCATGAGGACCTCCTAAAGTTCCCAGTGGCCTTAAAAACTCCTAAAAACGTCATGATCACGTGTGCATGAACAATGCATGAAAACTGGGGTTAGGGTTTTTCGAAGGTTTCAAGTCTTACAAATGGTATGGATGAACTCAGGAACTTGCAAGGAGTTTGAATCTTACCTTCTAGACGTCGATCCGTGCGTGGAAGATTGGTTTCTGAAGTTCATCCGTACAATTGCAAAGAAAATAGGATGAAGTCTGAGAGAGAAGAGAGAGAGAGAGAGAGAGAGTCACAGGAGTGTGTGTGTGTGTCCTGTAGAGTCAACCACCAAAACAACAAAACAACACCCCACAACACCAAGGGCATTTTAGTCTTTTCGCACCTACGGTACGGGCTGTCACAATTGGCAAGTTTATTATTTTTGCCATATATTTGACAATTATGCATAGGAGGGACATCATCTGTCTGCTTTGGTGGGCAAGTACCAAGAACACTACTACAAAACCATTTATAGGTGTCGCTATGATAACCGACAAGAAACATATATTACTATAGGATATTAAGCAAAATCTAACAGAAAATGGATGTAGTGCAAGCGACAGAATTGCCAGCGTTAGGAAATGAATTTTCGTACAGAAAATACTCTAAAACCGATAGAAATTGTGTCAGATATAACTGACAGAGAATATATTAATAATGAATAAATAAGAGCATTCTCCGTCGGATAAAACCGACAGAAAATACTCCTAAATCAACAGAACTTATGTCGGAAATGACTGATAGAGAATTTATTAATAATTAATAAATAAGAGCATTTTCTGTCGGATAAAACCGACAGAAAATATATTAATAAAAAGAAAAATATAAACCACTTTCTAAATCATTTCTTTCCCTTTCAAGTTGGCCTCCCCGGCATTCATTGCATTTTCCAACTTTGAGATGTGCAACGTTCCTCTAAGGTACACCATATTATTCAATTCTTCAAGTTTGTTTCCTGTTTCGCAACTAACTTGAATATATATATATATATATATATATAGTTAGACAAAAGTTTGACCCCCAACAATAAGAAAAGGATTGGAAAGACAGATAAATATATTTGAAAAAGAAAAGAAAAGACGAACCGGAAATTTATGCAAGTTGTGCAACCGCCTACACTGCTCCTGGGGATTATAGTTCAAGCGGTGCTCCTGTTCTCCAACACTCTCCTTTCTTCACCACATTTATCATCACATACCTTGTCTTCCTCATCAGCTTATTGTCTTCTCTCATCATGTTTCTCTCAATCTTGACATGTCAGTTTGAGTACAAAAACTTCCATTAATCTCTTCCACTTAGGATGCATTTAGGATTTGCCTTACTTTTCTTCTTGCTAGTGATGACCATGCTCTCGTTCACTATTACAGTTGTGCTCTTGATTCATCTCGATGAGGAATTGACAAGGTCTTTCCTTTATGTTGTTGCCTTTCTTCCTGTGTCTGTATTTGGGCTCATACAGCAACTTCCCTTGTATGCGGGATTTTCTCATCCTTGATATTTATATTTAAGAAATTTAAGAAGTTTATAATTTCTATTTAAAACACAAATTAAACGTAATACAAATAATTTAAAACGTACTGGCTTCGGAATGTTGCTTCTCGAATTGTTCATCCATGGTGATTGAAGTAAGAAGGAGAAGGGGAGAAGAAAATGAGAAGGAAATGAGGAGAGAAGAAAAGGGGGAGGGAAAAGGGGAAGGGAGAAGGCATCTGCGCAAGGATGAGATGAAGGGGTTTTATTTTGAAAATTTTTCATTACTGTCGGTTAAAACCGATACAAACATTTTTCAAATAAATACCGACAGAAAAAAAATGGCAGCAAAAATCCCCCCAAAATTCCCTCCCAAAATTTTAAATTCCCTACCAAAATTTTGTTACGATTTTGAAAAATAAAATAATAATTGTTTGGTTTAATAAATAAATAATATGTATTTAAATAGAATACGTTTTTAAAAATTAAATAAATAATTGTTTCGTTTAATAGATAATAACTCATGTAAAATATGCGATAAAGAAACAAAAAGATAATTGTACAATGAAAATGTTATCACACAAACTAAATATTGTCTAATCAATACTTGAAAAACATAAATAAAAATTTATCACAAATTACTTTTCCCACTTCAAAATTTAGGCAAATTTAACGGAGATATGCATTATACGAAACTAGTTTCCATGATCTAACCGTCAAACTTGTTTGTAGATACTACAAGATCACATACGTAAAAAATCACAAAACAAAAAGAAAAAAAAAATAAATCAGAGATTAGGTAACAGAACAAAAGTTTTTGACGGTTATAAACAAAAAATCACAATTTAACGGTTATTTCAGCTTCGGTTTTGATGATTTTTTTTATAGCTACACTCATCGACCCTATAAGAATACAATGAATAAATTCGATCTTCAATTTAAAATATTTACACTAGTGGATACCACAAAATCTTATTTTATACTTAATGGAAGTATAATATTAACTCTAGGGTTTTGTTTAATCTACTGTTTTAACGCGATATGCATTCTACGAAATGTTTTTCAATGATCTAACCCAAGATTGCATACGTAAAAAATCTTAAAAAACAAACATTCAGAGATTATGTAACGGAACAAAAAATTTTGACGGTTATAAACGAAAAATCACAATTTAACGGTTATTTTAGCTCGGATTTTAATGATTTTTTACAGCTACACTCCTCGACCCTATAAGAATGTAATGAATAAATTTGATCTTCAATTTAAAATATTTACACTAGTCGATACCACAAAATCTTATTTTATACTTAATGGAAGTATAACTCTACCGTTTTGACGTGATACACATTCTACGAAACTTTTTTCAATGATCTAACCGTCAAACTTGTTTGTACACACTCCGAGATCGCATACGCAAAAAATCACAAAAAACAAACATTCAGAGATTAGGTAACAGAATAAAAGTTTTCGACGATTATAAACGAAAAATCACAATTTAACGGTTATTTTAGCTCCGATTTTGATAATTTTTTATAGCTACACTCCTCGACCCTATAAGAATGCAATGAACAAATTTGATCTTCAATTTAAAATATTTAAACTAGTGGATACCACAAAATCTTACTTTATACTTGATGGGGAAGTATAACATTAACTCTAAGTGTTTGTTTAATCTATCGTTTTGATGCGATACACATTCTACAAAATATTTTTCAACGATCCAACCAGTAGACTTGTTTGTATACACTCCGAGATCGCATACGTAAAAAATCACAAAAAACAAACATTTAGAGATTAGGTAACGGAGGAAAAGTTTTCGATGGTTATAAATGAAAAATCACAATTTAACGATTATTTTAGCTCCAATTTTGATGATTTTTTTACAACTACACTCCTCGACCCTATAAGAATGCAATGAATGAATTTGATCTTCAATTTAAAATATTTACACTAGTGGATAAATCTTATTTTATACTTAATGGAAGTATAACATTAACTCTTAAGTGTTTGTTAAATCTATCAATTTGATAAGATATGCATTCTACGAAACTAGTTTCAACAATCCAACTGTCAAATATGTTTATTTATACTCCGAGATAGTATGTGTAAAACATCGTAAAAAAAGATTAAAAAATTAAAAAAAAAATTAAAAAAAAAAACATTCAGAGATTATTTTGGCGGCCATCCAAAATTTTGTTTTGTTCGTGTCGGTTATATCCGATAGGGCCTTGAGTGAAAAAAAAAAAATTTAAACCATGTGTTTATTTATTTATTTTTAATCAATATAACATTTTAAGATCCCATGGTAAGATCCCAACGAAGATCGATCTCTATATGCAAAAATCTCACTAGAAGCTTACCTATTAACCTCACACATATGTGCATAACACAATACAAAGCTCGACAAACAACAGAAGCTAGAGAACATGATGGGCAAGGTACTATAGATTCTTGGCACTAGAAGATAAGACTAAATATATTTATGTACACTACAAAACGTGAGACAACACAGAGACATGTTTGCTTGCAAGTTGCAGTGGCACACCAATTGACCCTATGGACACATCTGAGTGCGCATCACGGGCCATACATGAGGAGCAAACATCTAAGTGCGCAACACAGGGCCATGAGTGAAAAAAAAAAAATATTTAAACCATGTGTTTATTTATTTATTTATAATCAATATAACCTTTTAAAATAGTAAAATAGTCAATTTCTGTCGGTTATAACCGTCACCAATAACTTAAAAACCACCGGAATATGTTAAAAATATTTATAAAAAATTCAAAAATACTGGCGGTTATAATAATTTTATGGTGGTTGCATCTGACACTAAATATCCGCCAGGAATTTATGTCGGATATAACTGAAAGGATTTCATTGTTATCCGACACTAACTGAATGATGTGTTGGATATCTTTTATCTGACATAATGACTTATTAAACCGCCACCATCATCCGACACATAAAGCTAATATTGTAGTAATGGAATTCCAGATGTTGAATTAGAATAGAGTGATTTTGAACAACCAAAGAACTTGTAACCACCAAAATTGAAGTTTTGAGAAAACATGTCTCTCTCTTTGTTCTTGTTGTTAGCGGACTTGTAACCACCAAAATTGGAAGAAGAATGATTATGTTGTGTACTGTAAGAACCTCTAAACTTAGAATTAAACTCATTTGTATTAGCTACTAAAGCAGAAAGCATTTGAGTAGCAGATACATTGTCAACATTGAGATAGAAGATCCTTAAAAGAAACGACAGCTTTGCGCTCTCTAATTACAGATCTAATTGTATTATATTCGGCAAACGGCCCATTCAAAGTGACACAATATCATCATCATCAAAACATTCTCCAGCAGCAGACAGATAATCCATAGCTTCTTCAATTCTTTGTAAATAGACAGTGATAGAATTATTACCCTTCTTAATCGTTTGCAACTCAGATTTCATCTGGAAATTACTTATTCGAGTAACTATGGAGACTTGTTCCTTGAGACGATTCCGTAAGTCTTGAGAACTGGTGCTTCCAATTGCACATGAGATAGCAGCATGAGATAAATTTGCAATAATCAACTGCATCAAGACCTTATCGTGCATCTTTCAAATCTTGAAACCATCAGATTCACACCGAGTAAAAGATCCCTCAGAATTAACTTCGGAATCACCAGAGTTGGTATCAAGAAATCGTTTAGGATAAGGAGTAGAATCATCCACAATCCACAAACTAACGATGCCATAACCTTCAAGCAACAATTGCATATGGAAATGCCAATGCAAGTAGCCAAAATCATCGAGCTTCATAGTAACAGGAGTCAAAATTGAAGAAACAAAGGACGTATTGGCGATTGCAAGATGAGATGTCGTCACCATTGTGATAGACAGAGATCGAAACCAAAGAAAGAATTGACTGAGAACTTTTATCAAACACCTTTTGTGCGTAAGAGAATCAAAAGATATTTAGAGGGAAATAGCAGCAAGGAAGTAGAAGCGAAGAATCCAAGACCGTAATACCGTCAAGCTTGAAGCATTTTCGACAAAGATACCATGTTAACCAAGCAGATATAAACAGATAAGATACATAAAGAAGAAGAAGTTTATAGAGAGATTGAGAATTACTTCAGTAGTAAGAAAAGAGATTTCACAGTTTCATTAATCTTAAGTAAATAGTAAAACTATTACAAAGGTATATATCCTAAACTATGATTGCTTACAAACTAAGGAATCTTTACAACAACTTGTAACTAACTAACAAATCTATTGACACTTCTATCACGACCATTCAATCTTTATTCCTAACATTAATTGTGGGGTCTAGTTACAATCCTTGCACGTCTTAAGTACAATAATTATCTAACAGTGAAATATAATTGATGTAAATATGTGTATTCAATATAATCACTATCTAACCGTTGAGATGGTAATTATATTAGAATACATGTAAGTAGTTTAGCTAAATCCCTAATTATGATCAACCAGAGAATTTAAACTTTGAACTTCCAACACTAAAAAGATAAATACATTCAAATAAATAATATGTTGTCATGCTTTAGAATATTGTCATGATTCCATAATCATAGTTATTTTGATTTTTGTTTTTGTCAATAAGAGAAGGAGTTTAGAATTTGGGAAACTTTAAAAGTTGAGGAGAGGTATTACGAATGGATTAGATTTTTAGCCAAATATGATATTATTATATAGGTAATGCTCGGGAGACTAAAATTTTAAATTAAATTTGTAAACTAAATGATGTATCACCAGTAGGAAGTACGTAACGTTAATTAACTCTTCAGTAATAATCTAATCATCAACAACCACATCATTAAGTTTAGCAATTTAGTCTCCCTAGCATTACCCTATTATATAACAGGAGATGGATTGAGGTTCTCGAAATAATGGTCTCATTTTTTTTGTCAAATCGAGAAAAATTAAGCAAAATTAGCTTTTCGACAATGATCGTGTGCGAGGAACTTACCCTCTCCCGAAAGGGTGAGGACCTTTACACCTAGAAACTCCCTGACCATCCATCCTCCATCAAATTTATTGATGATATATGAGCGTAAACAAAAAAAGATACAAGTGAGGGAACTACGCTAAGACCCATGAAGACAAAATGATTAACGAAAACGATAATAAGTAGAAAACAAAATGTCATGAGCATGGGTAGAGGCTACAAAATTCAGAACCGTAGGTCACCACTTATTAGCCTAAATATCTTCCTCGAATGAAGCTAAAACATCTGCAACATGATTTCCTTCTCGATAAATATGTACAAATAAATTGCATTTGACAAAATCAACAAGGAATTTTTCGAATCCACTATAAGAAACCAAGGGGCCTCATTAGGAACCTTGAAAAGATAATAAATAACCGACATGGAATATGTTTCAATCCATAAATGTTCCAAATCTTTGGCTCAAGTTATACGCACAACCTCAATGAAGACAATAATTTTTGCAGCAATTGAACTTACAAATTTTGTGTTTGATGCAAAATCACCTACCACCCCACCTCCAAAAAGCTAAAGATCCCTCCTAATCTAGCACGTCTGGCACAAGACTCATCAATATTAACCTTGAGTCATCCAGGTATCGGCAACTTCCAATGAACTGGAATAAAAATAGAGCCACAATAGAAGGCGACGAGATACCGAATAATGAGAATATAAGCAACATTGAGAGGAGGAACTGCAACTTGAGAAACACATTAGAGTCAAGTCACAAAACTGAGCCGCTAGCCAACACTTGGAATAATCTAAAGAAGGAGACTTGCTCTCAAACCGAACTCATTAACCTAAAAATTTTTATGTGTAGACTAGAGGTGATATGATATGATAATTATTTGATTTAACTTAATCTAAGATATAATTGTTTTGACTAGCTTCTCATTTGGACCAAATAAGTAGTGCCTTTGTGGCCCAACCTATTGAGTTACGTTTTGAGTTTGTAGATGAATTCACTTATTAGCGTTCGTAGACAGATTCCCTTACTTGTGTCCATTGAGGGATTCATTTACTTGAATCTCTGTTGTGGGCAGATTCACTTGTGCATCTGTGGCTGATCTACCAAAATTGCGTATGTGGATAGATTCATTTACTTTTGATTCCATGTGCCACATTCTAAACTAGATTTCTAAATGCCTAAGTGATTGGCACCCTCGAGTTACATGCAAATGGCAAGGTTGGAATCAAGATGTATCAAAGCGTAAAAACTATTCCCACTTCATTTTGATTCTACGCCGAGGTTTTACTAGACATACATTGATGCGTTAATCCGATAATTCGGTTGTAAATAGATACATAATAAGATTGAGGTCATTCCACAAAAATTGAATGTGGTTGTGGTAGCAAAAATTTGCTTTCTTCAGTTTTGTCGAATTTGTACCTACAAAACAATTAACGTCTTTGATAAAAAACCAAAGCCTCATGCACCCACGACGTGGGGGATGGAGGGGGGGGGGTGGTTGGCCAATGGATCTCTAATGCCTAAGTAAATACTTCTAAAAAGAGTGAGTGTTTAGGGCTTCTATGCGTAAGAAAAAGCTTACCAAAATGTGGTGGAGATGAGGTATTTATAGGAGAGGTGACCAGCCATGGGGTTTGTTTTTGCCCTACACACAACGGCATTCTATTGGTTAAGGTGTGTCATCTATTGGATAAATTAGGAAAGAATATTCCCAAGACATTAATTAGGAGAAAATATATTGGGATAATGGTGAAAGTATCCCTAAATGATTATGATAGGGATATCTTACTTGATTGAGTAGTTCAATTGAAAATGCATTAAATATATGATTTAGTAATTAACCCTATTTTTAATGGCTTTGATTTTTCTATGCCAGACATAGGGAAGCCTTGAGCAACGTCGTTAGTTGCTTGGACCTTCAAGAATGCTCAGCTAGCCATGGGAGCAGTTAAGGGCACTCACCCATTTAATGAGGGCAATCTTATTTTTCTCAAGAAAAAATTCACATGTCGTTTTCTATACTTTTGAGATTATTTTGGCTCCACAATAGTTTTTAAAAAGGAGGGAAAAAATTGTAATTCTGATCTATTCTAATTGTAAGTGAATTTATCCGACTGCTGGCTCGCAATTAATGCATGTGATGGATGACTCTGAAACCAAGACAACAAACAGCTAGCTAGCTTAAAGGATCAACAATGAAAAAAGAGTGAGAGCCATATTAACCACTACCTCCAAATCTTACCCCGTCGGCAAATGATTGCCAACAAGTCTGCAGTCTGCACGGTAACTCCACAACATCAACGATCCAAATTCCTCCATTTGTCCAGTCATCATACCATCAGAAACTCGATCTGACATACATACACATGCAAACACAGACACAAGCGTCCCACGCGGTTATATTATTGTGTGGGGGTCTCCCTCTCTCTTTGCCCAAAACCAACACAACAACGCAACAAGACAGAAGAAAGAAGAAGCAGCAACGAAAGCAGCTCTACGCATCACCACCAATATAAGCACAAGCTTAGAGACCCTCGCAGGCTTTTTATATACAAGCACTTTCTTCAAAACTTCTTTATTCCTGTTAGCCGGAAGATGACGAGCATGCTTGGAGTTGAGTGTGATTTGAACCTCAGAGAGACTGAGCTGTGCCTAGGGCTGCCTGGTGGTGGTACTTCTACTGTGGCTGAGCCGGAGACTAAGGCTACCGGAAAGAGAGGCTTCTCTGAGACCGTTGATCTCAAGCTCAACCTTCAGTCCAAGGAAGATCTGAATGACAATGTAAAAAATATTGCTTCCAGGGAGAAGAACGACCTCCGTTCTTGCACAAAAGATCCAGCAAAGCCTCCAGCCAAGTAAGCAGGAGTCTATATTGTCCTCTCCTTTTTTCTTTTTCCTGGTTTTGGTAATAATTAAAAGTCGAAAAGGAAGTAGTTTTGTTCATAAGCACATCATATAGATAAGCACAAAATATCGATAGAGGATCCACCCTCTAATGTGTAACCCCCAATTTTCTTTCTAGAGTAGGTTCACCCAAATTGCGAAATTATGTTTCTATGCTTCTTTTCTTCCCTTTATTTGGTTTTGTGGATATCGTTTGATATTTTAAACAGTAATTAGGGATTTTCTAATTTTTGTAGGTAAATTTACATGCACTAATAAGATGATTGTCTGACAAATATATGTATATATATTGGGGGTAATTAATTATTTTTAAACCATTATCTTCAGGGCACAAGTTGTGGGTTGGCCACCAGTTCGATCATACCGAAAGAACATAATGGCGCAGAAGAACACCAGCGAGGAAAACACTGAGAAGGCAACCGTCGGTGGCGGAGGCTGCAGCGCTGCATTTGTGAAGGTTTGCATGGATGGCGCTCCATATCTTCGTAAGGTGGATTTGAAGATGTACAAGAGTTACCAAGAGCTCTCTAATGCCTTAGCCAAGATGTTCAGTTCCTTCACCACCGGTAAGTTGGCAATATATGATTGATTCAACTAGTTATTTTATCTCTTCGACTTACAGTACACTGAGAACTAATATTAAACCAAAACCCAATTTGATTACTTAGAAAAAACAAAAAGAAAAATGGAATTTAATAAGTAGAAAAGGAAAACTTCAACAAATAAGTCAGCTAAATGTTTAACTTGTTCATTTAGAAATTGTAGTACTACCTTTTTTCAGATCTTGATCAGAAGTTCAGAACTGTAGCAATTTCCTTATGCCAAAATTAGTCTTAGTGTATATAGTGAAATTATACTTTTTTTCCCTTTTCTATACAGCAATTTTGTATATTAAATTTCTTTAAACTATAGAAAAAAAAATATTTAAACTTAAATTCAAGATGTAGCATATGTAATAAAGTTGACTTGATTCAGGTGTGAAGTCGTTGTTAGTCGATGATCATTACAACCTAGCTAGCTTGTTAATTGTCACTTCAATGTTACAATATCTTGTTAACTTTTAATTACTTATCACATATAATATTTGATTGAAGGTTACTATGGGGCCCAAGGAATGATAGACTTCATGAACGAGAGCAAGTTGATGGATCTTCTTAACAGTTCCGAGTATGTGCCAACCTATGAAGATAAGGACGGTGATTGGATGCTCGTGGGTGACGTTCCATGGGGGTAAAGTTGTTCATACCTTATTTGTATACAAACCCTAAAACAAATAATAATTACAGAAAAAAAAAAATAGAATCCAAGAGTAATGCTCGTTTTCAAATAATGAAGCTGCTACACTTGACTGACAAATATATTTCCCTAATTTGTATGCAGGATGTTCGTTGATTCATGCAAGCGCTTGAGAATAATGAAAGGATCAGAAGCAATTGGACTTGGTAAGTACCCACATAACATTCTCGCTTTTAGGCTAATTTATTTTTCTCATAGCATGGTCTTTGTAATTTCCCTATATTTGTATGTAATATTTACCTCTTTAATTAATTCGATGGAAAACGCAACTCTATTCATCCATATATTTCTTTCGGTTACTTTTAGCCCCAAAAGCTATGGAGAAATGCAAAGGCAGAAGCTGAGCTCGATCCTCAAGAGAAAATGGATCGATGGAGGGAGAGCTGCAGGGTGTGTTCTTTTGGACGTGTCTGTACTTTATGTGAGGATGGTATGTAAATGGTAAAGATGCTGGACATTTGTAATAGACAAGAAGCAATAAACTTAACCTAGTGGTCTGGTCTGCTGCCTTGTTTATTGCTATTTGATTTCTTTATAATTACCCAATTATTTTTTGTTGTTGGCCTTGTTGTCATAGTTGGTGTGTGTTTTTATTCCTTCAAATTAATGCTACTTTTTTATATATTATTTTTTCATCAAAAGATTCTTGATTAATTTTATGATCAATTTCCTTTCATGTGTTCAAATCAATAATATAAGGCATTGTATATTTGTATTGACTTTGTAATATTTTTCTTCTCTGAGGCAAGTGAGCGAAGGGAACAAGACCATGTGCATGTCGATGGGGGCTTTCATTCATGGCCTTTAATTATACTCCATTTGTTTAATTATAAATTCGGCTAATAAAATATATGTGTATCTGAATCCGACTTGTGAATGTAGGCTGTTAAGCGAACGTGGTTGGTGTTCCATTATTATTATTTTTTTTTTTTTCAGAAGGTGTTCCATTATTTGGGGTATGGTAATTAGTTATACGTATATATAATTATACAGTAGAATTTTTTTGTAAGTGTCGTCTGTATGTTGATTACTATGTAATTGAATTTTATGGGATCACTAACATTTGATTTGGGCCAATAATTATGTAGCACTTATCTTTTCAAGATAATGCAAATCACAAGTCTATGGGTTCTCTCTCTATCACATTATAAATGGATTTTCTTGGATCTGACATTTTGGCAGCCCCAAGTTTCATCTTTTGCATGGAAAACAATTATTTTAGACAGGTTGGTTTAGTATAATAAAATTAAAAACTAGAATCGAATGATCGGAAAGGAAACAAACCCGGCCGCTATTTCCTGAACGAGGATATTTAAGATTATTAAAAAAAATTAAAAAAATATATATATATATATATAAATGATAGAATTTTATTTTCTAGAATTTATGAATTTTCTTGTTTGATTAACCTAAAAGAACTAGAGACTTGAATACAGAATTTTTATTTTTAGACTCACTTATAGAAATTTAGAATAACACCTATTTACATAGAATTTATGTCACATCCCAGCCCGGGACGGATCACTTCTCGGGCCCGCTCCACCACCATAGCACGATATTGTCCGCTTTGGGCTTACCATTCCCTCACGGTTTTGTTTTTGGGAACTCACAAGCAACTTTCCAGTGGGTCACCCATCATGGGATTGCTCTAGCCCCCTTCTCGCTTAACTTCGGAGTTCCTATGGAACCTGAAGCCAGTGAGCTCCCAAAAGGCCTCGTGCTAGGTAGAGATGGGAATATACATTTAAAGATCACTCCTCTGGGTAATGTGAGATGTCACAATTTAAACTTGGAAATTGGAGGACTCAAATTCCAAGTTTATTTCCAAGTGGATGTTTAAAATTTCTATGTTTATGAATCCAAACAAGAAAATTGGTGCATGTCAATTTATATATTCTAATTTTTGTCAAAATTCCAAGTTTTTTCTCTCATCCAAATATAGTGTAAGATTATGTATGGTGAGGAATTCGTCAGTTTTTTCTCTCATAACGTACATAATAAAGGCAAGCATGAAAGATTTGAAATGACTCATTCGAAGTATGAAAACCTGCAAATCTCGCCCACATGCTTTTGTGATGCTTAAATGGTGTATATTTTTTTTTTTTTAGTACAATGATATATTTTACACTAAGGGGATGGGAAGTTCGGCTAAGCCACACAATGGGCAACCTAATTTGGTATCGAATTCGCCATCCACGAGATTCAAACCTAAGACCTCTCACTTACAAGTGAAGAGAAATACCACCAGACCGTAGTACTAAGGGGCTCAAATGGTGCATTTTTAATTTCTCTTATTTAACATTTTGTAATCCATTCTTATTTACTTGGCATCAATCCCTTTATACTTGAAAATTCTTCAAACTTAGCCTCATGTTTTGATGAGGAACTTCCAAATTCCAAGGGGTTAATACAAGATGAGGAAGAAATGGATCACACAAAGTTAAGTAGAAGGGACTAAAAGTTGACCACATGAGCATTACAAAGATGCATGTGTAAGAATGATCTATAAATGACTTCTTTCAAGTAGTCATTTGCAATTTTCTCTTACATGCATTGGTAATGCACATGTTGTGCATTTCTAATCTCTTTCATCTAGCTATTTGTAATTCATTTCTTCTTTATTTTACTTAAATATCTTGAAATTTGAAGGTCTTTCGCTCAAAACTTCCAAAGTGGGGATTTACAAATAAAAGCTAAAACCCCCGATTTTGGTATAAAAAAGTGGATCGTATTGAAAGCCCTTATTTTGAGGACCAAAAGAAGCTGCTAATTATAGGGTAACTAAGTCATTCAAATGCTATATATATTGAATGGAAACTTAGATGTAAAAGGATGGAATGGGTTGGTTAAAGAAAGAGTCGAAAGACAGAAAAGTTATATAGGGAAAATGTTTAATACTACTTTTTTTTATTTATCACAAGTTTGTAAGCCAGTTTGCTTGTTTTGATCTTCTTATAACAATTTTTCTCTAATCCTAGAAAAAACTAATTATTTTTCTGGAAATCGGCATCGTTTCTTTTCCCTCTAATCGTAGACAGTTTTGAAACCTGCTAAAAATCTTGCAAGTAAAATGTGTATTTAGTTATCTGCGCCGGAGAAGTCCTTGTGGAACTACTCGAATATCAAAATCAGAGGACCAAATTCATTACGGAAATGGTTGCACCTATGTTCAATGGGGATCTTCTATACTGATTACTGAGAGGTGTTAAGCATGAAGGGTCGCCGTTCGACAAAATCATACGTCTAAAACTCAAAAACTTTGACACGGTCTAAGAAGGTCGAAATATCATTAGACCGAATTACAAAATCGCTATTTTAAGAAGTATTATACTAGTAAGTTTTGGATCCGATTCGTGATATTGGTGAATTACACAACGGTGGTCAGAAAGGCTCAAAAGTATCTGTGAATCATCCTATGGTTGTAAAAATATAGTTCATTGAATTAATAATTTACAATCAGTACAAAACATATAGGGCTTGACATAATCCATATGTGGAAGGAATCTTAAAATAGTGAAATTGCATTCCTAAATCACGA
This sequence comes from Pyrus communis, assembly GCF_963583255.1. NCBI lineage: Eukaryota > Viridiplantae > Streptophyta > Magnoliopsida > Rosales > Rosaceae > Pyrus > Pyrus communis. The sequence goes on from NC_084806.1 coordinate 13,569,296, forward strand.
AGAGGGTTCCGGTTATTGATTCTATTCTAACACTAGTCAGTATCCTCAAGCTTTGTACGTTTCTCTTAATCAATGAATATCGTACTGTTTCATAAAACATTAGTCCGTATTTAAATATTATCCAATAACAAATATCTCATTCCACAACTTCTCTAATTACTATTTAATATAAACTACATATTAATAGAACCCTCTTTGTTAATTAAAAGAAAGTGAAAAAACTATTTAATCTTCTATCACAACAAAAAAAGAAAGGACAGTAACATAGTCTAAAGTGTGGGATGAGGTGTGTGAGCATGTACTAGTTGTAATTAAGATTTGGGGGGGGGGGGGGGGGGGGACCCTACCAAGGTCATTGTCAATCCCGTATATAATACACACAACGACGCAAACAACACAAATTGATACCATAACAATGTTATGTTAACATTTGGACAATAATATAGCAACGATCTATCAATCCCACAACTAATCGATTCTATAACAGTAAACACTAACCCACCTCTTCATCTCTTTTTCCTCTGTTAAAACTGGTTGCGTGTCCTTCTCTACGGGAAAGGATCCTCTCCGGATCCTGAAGTTTGGCTGCAAGCCTTGCCTCCAACACAGCCTCGAAGCCATTGTAGCTTCATCTTCTTCCTCGAACAGGTCCGCAAAGCCACGATCTCAACTTGCCTCGAACGGGATCGTGAAGCCATCGATCCAGACTACGATCCCGAAGGCGGTGCCGTCATCTCCTCTACCTCCGCACCCTCTCAACCCCTCCCGCCGTCAACACCATCGCCGGGGATTCGATGCAGAGGATGCGATGTAAATTTCAAGTGCTTCTAACAATTACTTGTGTGAAATTGTTTCTGTAAAAGCTAAAATCACTTTTTGACAACTAAAAAGAATTCTGATGCACAATTTTCTATCCTCGTTCATGATAGTGATGGAGAAAGATGACAATGAAAACTTACAAGAAATAAAAGAAAATTAGTACAACGCTTATGAGCAAGAATATTTTCTTACAGAACGAGTCAAACAACAAAATTGGTTTTTGCAACACTCCTAAACCACGCCCTAGATCTTCAACGAGCAAATTACATTTCACAACAAATAACTAATGTGCCTGCGTATACAAGTGAAGCCCAAATAAATGGGTTTGGGCCTACCGGGCATTGTTTCCTTCTTTTTGTGAATACAAAGAATAATACTTGGGTATTGATAATATACTGACTTTGTGATGTAATCAAAAGATGTTACGTGTGTTTTTTTTACAGTCCAAATATTATGTGTGTTTAGAAGTTCAAGCAAAATTAAATATATAAATTATTTTTGTAAACAATAAGTTTAAAATATTATTCGACCAGATTACTAAATCAGTATTATCGCCAATTTCGCAATCTTTAAGCAACTCTATTTTGGTCAAAAGAGCTTATTCTTCCCCGATTCCTGTTTTAGAGCCGAATCAGAATATAATTGCACGCTCGAAGTGGAATTCATGATATTTTTATCCGGGAACCTAAGCACGTATGTGCGCTGAGAAGTATCACACTCAAAAATAATTTTTTTTTTTTTTTTTTTTAACAAACGATATTATCCACCCTAAAGGAGGAGAGTGGGCTTAGCCTCACAATGGGCTAGGAATAATGTGGTTCAAATTCTCCTTTGACAATAATCGAACCTAAGATCTCTTACTCACAAGCACTGTTCTAAAAAGTTGTTGATAGGCGCCTTATTTATCATATTTTCATGTTAATTATCCATAAGTTTTGTTAAAGAATTGATTATAAAAGAGCCTTATTACTTCCTTTCCTTAATTTCAGCCAATCTGCACACTTAGAACGTTTTTTGTGATAATTCGACTTTTCGGAGGAGTTTTGGTGCAAGGCCAATTGGGGAAGGAAGCTAAGAGGCTGAAGCTCATCGTGTAAGAATTTCATAATTTTCCATGGAGCCATATTCATTCCGGTTTTACAAATCAATCCTGCATAAGTTGTTTTCCTGTTAGAATTGCGCAATTGTAGGAGATTGATGATTTGAAGGCTTTCCCAATTTTTCATAGAGGCGTGCAATATATTCTTGGAAAGATAAGAGATAAAGCTACGTTTCTCATATTTTTACGCAATTTTCTAGAAGATAAATTGACTCCAAATTTGGCGGGCAAGACAGATGACGTATTCCCAAGTCAAGAAGGATTCTTTCCTAGTTTGTGTCATTAATTGTTTAGGAGTTTGTTTTATTTTAGGAGAGTTTCTCCCAGACCTTTTAGGGTTTTTCTAGTATAAATAAGGTGTCCTGAGCTCTCTCTAGAGCATCCTCTCGACATCACCCCACACCATACTACCATTCACCATCGCCGTAATTTGTGAAGAAGAGCTTAGGGACGTGCTTTGCCATGGACTCCGGGTTCTATCTTTCTTTTATTTTTATTTCTATGTATAACTAAGTTATTTTCTAATGTTTATGATGAAGCCATGACATGAATATTTGCGAAGTACTTTGTTAATTATTATACAATTATGTGCCATGATATATTCTTAATCTTTGTGTGTAATTTATTCTAGATTCAGATTTCTAATGATTGATCACCTTTAGAAATTTTGCATCTAGATATTTAGATAAATCTATGAGGATGGCCAATCAATTAGGTTTATTGGAATTAAGATTAAGAAGATTAGACAAGCTAGTGAGGATGACCAATATCAAGCTAGTCCTACTTGGTTGACATGATTCTTCTACGGTTAATGGGTTTTTATGTGTTTAATTGTATGCCTAACCAATAGGATAGAATTATCATATAGAGATACAAGAATTGATGTCTGACCACAGATTAATTCATACCTTAGAAATAACAACCTTTAACATTGGCATGGTAATTGGATAGCAGTTGGCTCTAGGAAAAGTAAATAAGATTGTTATTGGTGAATTCATGACCTTGGGTTCTTTTGTGTCGTGTGTGTTTATTTAAATCAATTGTCTTCTCCTTTTTTTTTTTCTTGTTAATTTTAGTCTTACTCAATTATTCAATTCAATCTATCATTTGTTTGTTTAATTAAGCCTAGTGTGATTAATCGGTTAAATTGGTGTTAAAGCAATCCATGTGGGATCGACCTCATAATTGCATATATTACTATAATTGATTCTTGCGCTTGCGAGTTTAATTTGGTTCAAATTAATCTATTATTTAGGTTAGTTTAAATATCCATTAAGTTTTTAGTGCCGTTGCCGAGGATTGCCCCCTAATCCCAATTCAGCTTGTTAATTGCGCTTTAATTAATTCTGTTTTTCATTCTCTATTTTTATTTTTGTAGTTATTGTTTTCTATTTTTTATTTTCTGTTTTATATTTAAAAGATTAAATTAAATCGGTAGTCTTCTTTATTTTCCTATTCGATTCATAATTGAAGTCCTTTACTTAATTAGAGTCTTCTGTTTGTGTAGTTAGTACTCCGTGAATTATTAGGAGTATAGTTCTTTAGTTTAATTTATCTCTTCCGTCAACTAGTTTTCTTTCTTCACTATTTTCAATTATTTGAATTGGTTATTTGAGTTGTTTTATATGGTTAATCAGATCCTTACATGATCATTCTCAAGTTTATTTTATACAAACAACCAATGTTAGTATAACTACCTCTTAACTTAGAGAATTATATGTGGATTTTAAGTGAAAACTTATTGAACCTTTGTGAGATTTTGAGCCTCTTGCATATTCTTTCTTGTGATTTTCATGATAGCATTATCATTCACTAGAACTTGCTTCAATATCTCTTGATGCAAAATCCTAAGTCATGCAACATTAGGGAGATGATTAAGGCTATCTTTAGACCGTTTGAGCTTTTCTAGCTAGCCAACCCATTCATTATTTTTCCTAGTTAGCCCCCTTGAGCCTTTATATAAGCTTTTTTGTTCTTAACGTGAATTTTTCTTACCTAGCCTTACATAAAATTATCCTACCCTTTTCAAGAGAACTAGTAGATCAATACTTTAAGGAGAGTTTTGAAGAATGCAAGGTTTTAGACGAAGTGAGGAATAAAGTAAAATGTTGAACCCCTTGTGATGAAAAGAAATACGTTTGAGGGTTTTAAATAGTAAAAAAAATATGTTCATAAAAGATATAATGAAGTGTGACCCAAAAAGTCATAGCCCTAGGGTGCTATAAGGATGAATCAAGGAGATCCAGGGTAAAGAGCTGCAAAATTGGGCCAAAATAAGCACAAAGAAGGTGCTATGCATGTGTGTACATTGAAGATCTGTTAAATCATGCCTTGCGCGTTTTAATGTTTAATATCTCTAAAGTTCATTATGTGCTCATTATTATTAGTTCTCTTGACTTTGTGTTTTCCATACTTTTTGTTGTTTAGCCAATTACGTTAGCCTAATGTTACAACGTTTGTCAAGACCTTTGATCTTTGGTGTTGCATTGATTTACATTAGTAGAAAGATGATATGAAGAGCAAGCTTATGGGGTTTTATATTGCTTATTATGATATGAGTGAAACACTTTACCTTTAATGTGTGATTTCTTTCTGAGTGATATTCATGGTAAAGGATTTGAAGTGGAAGCTTTGGTTTGCATATACTTATTCGGGTTGAGTAAGTTGTATTGATATTGGTTATTTCACTCAATACACTTGAGAATGTTGTGTAAGGTTTGGTTAATTATATTTTGAAAGGTGTTTAATTCTCTAAAGTTTGGTGACCGTTTTTAGATTGCACTAAGTCTAATTTATGGAAAGGTCTATTTTCTCGTTGTCTTTTATTTTTGTTTTGCCCGAGGACTAGCAAAAGCTAAGTTTGGGGGTATTTGATAGGTGCATTATTTATCATATTTTAATGTTAATTATCCCTAAGTTTTGTTAAAGAATTGATTATAAAAGAGCCTTATTACTTTCGTTTCCATAATTTCAGCCAATCTATAGACTCAGAACATTTTTGGTGATAATTCAACTTTCCGGAGGAGTTTTGGTGCAAGGCCAATTGGAGAAGGAAGCTAAGAGGCTGAAGCTCGTTGTGTCCAAATTTCATAATTTTCCATGGAATCCCGCAAAAGTTGTTTTCCCCTCAAAATTGCGCAGCTGTAGGAGAATGATGATTTGAAAGGTTTCCTGATTTTTCCTAGTGGCGTGCGATATATTCTTGGAAAGATAAGAGATAAAGTTACGTTTCTCATATTTTTATGCAATTTTCCAGAAGATAAATTGACTCCAAATTTGGCGCGATAGACAGATGATGTATTCCCAAGTCAAGAAAGATTCATTCCTAGTTTGTGTCATTAATTGTTTAGGAGTTTGTTTTATTTTAGGAGAGTTTCTCCTAAACCTTTTAGGGTTTTTCTAGTATAAATAAGGTGTCCTAAGCCCTCTCCAGAGCATCCTCTCGACGTCACCCCACACCATACTACGATTCGCCATCTCCGCAATTTGTGAAGAAGAGCTTAGGGACATGCTTTGCCATGGACTCCGGGTTCTATCTTTCTTTTATTTTTATTTCTATGTGTAACTAAGTTGTTTTCTAAGGTTTATAATGAAGCCATGACATGAATATTTGCGAAGTACTTTGTTAATTATTATCCGATCATATGACATGTTATATTCTTAATCTTTGTGTGTAATTTATTCTAGATTCAGATTTCTAATGATTGATCACCTTTAAGATTCTTAATCTTTGTGTGTAATTTATTCTAGATTCAGATTTCTAATGATTGATCACCTTTAAGAATTTTGCATCTAGATATTTAGATAAATCTATGAGGATGATCAATCAATTAGGTTTATTGGAATTAAGATTAAGAAAAGTAGACAAACTAGTGAGGATGACCAATATCAAGCTAGTCCTACTTGGTTGACATGATTCTTCTACGCTTAATGAGTTTTTATGTGTTTAATTGTATGTCTAACCAATAGGATAAAATTATCATATAGATACAAGAGTTGATGCCTGACCACGGATTAATTCATACCTTAGAATGAACAACCTTTAACATTGGCACGGTAATTGGATAGTAGTTGACTCTATGAAAAGTAAATAAGATTGTTAATGGTGAATTCATGACCTTATGTTTTCTTGTGTCATGTGTGTTTATTTAAATCAATTGTCTTCTTCTTTTTCTTGTTAATTTTAGTCTTAATCAATTACTCAATTATTCAATTCAATCTATTCTTTGTTTGTTTAATTAAGTTTAGCATGATTAATTGATTAAATTGGTGTTAAAGTAATTCATGTAAGATCGGAGCTCATATTTGCATATATTACTATAATTGATTCGTGCGTTTGCGAATTTAATTTAGATCAAATTAATTTATTATTTAGGTTAGTTTAAATATCCATCAGCGATCTAGGTGGCGCCTAGGTGTTGAACAGCGGTGCTCCGCCACGATTAGCCCAAAATCATTTGTTAAATCGACAAGGATATTAGGTAGTGTAAGGCGGCCGACTTGATGGGCTGGGTAGATGCTAAGCAGTCTGGGAAAAAAATCTAGCGATTATCACAGCCGTCTGTCTCCCCTATCTCGTCGTCTCCCTCCCGGTTTGCAAGAAGAGGAGTAGTGAGAGAGAGAGTTGTAGTCTTGTAGATGAGAAGTCTGTAATTGCAGAATGGGTGACAACGACAGTTTTGGAAGAAGTTTGTGCAATTGCAGAGATGGATACGGTGGCAATGGCTTTTAGCGGTTGCAGCTTTAGGCTTTAACCAGCTTTAAGTTAGGGTTGTAGGTGCTGTTTTGTTAACATAAGGAATGCAAGCCCAACCTTCTATTTAACAAATTTGAATAAAGGCCCAGTAATATGGGCTTAGAAAATGGCATAAAAAATAGTCTACAATTTAACATATAAGCTTACATATGTATTTTGATTTTTAAAAACAACATATTATTGAATGTTTATTTATACACCATATAGTAAACTTAATTAATTTATAAGATTTTTAGTAAATTTACTTAAATCTACCTAGTCCACTTAGATTCCTGCCTAGGCTGTAACAACCCGGAATAGAAGGGCAATTTTGTATTTTCACTATGGTTGGGATAGATATTTTGAAATGTTACTTTTTGGTCTTAATTGGTGTGACCAAGGGGGCCCACCCTCTTGGTTTTGTCCCCGACCCAATTCCACTTTTCTTATATCTCTTTCTTTCTCCCTCTCCGAGTGGCCTCTCACTCAGGTCTTTCTCATCTTTTCCTCTCACAAGTCTTTTTCTCTACACTCACCTCTCATCTTCAAACCACAAACACACACAAACAATGACGACGACGACGACAACACCACCACCATCACATTCTCCCTACTCTGCAAGTTTCACGAAACCCGGAACGATGAAGGACACTCGTATATCGTTGCACCATGGCTGCGCCACTATACACTCCTCCGGTGAACCCTCAACATAGGTAAGCCCTAGAACCTATTGGGTTGTGTTTTAGGGTTAGATTAAAGTAGGTTTTAAGTTGTTTCCCTCGTTAGTTGTAGAAAACACCTCGTTGTGACTTTCCCAGATTTCGACGAGGAATGCTGTGACTTCCAGGCCGCTTTCCGGCCAACTCCGGCCACACACGACTCCAAATTGGTACGAATCTCTTCCTCTCTCTTTAAGCTTCATTTCCATATATTGTATGTTGAAAATGGTGTAGAAATGAGCTTAAACAGAGCTCGGGAAACCTTGCCCAGATTCTGGACAACCCACGGCCTAAAACCAGGTCAACCTAACTCGATACCCCTAAACCCGAATCCAAGCCCAACTATTACCTAGCCCAAACCTTTGGGCCATACTACTGGCCCAACCCAGAGTTTCAGCCCACTAAGCCAAGTCGAAACCCAAACCTTTGGCCCAAGCCCAAAAACCGGCCTAACCCAGACCAAGCCCAACCTAGAACCCAGATCTGACCCGATTCGGTCGGATCCCAGATTTCAGTTAGCATGTAGGTCCACATATGGAGCACATGCCCTTCACTGGAGGTACTGTGCTCCGCTTCTGTCCACAGCATCGCCGACCACTTTTCTGGGCAACTTGCCGGCGACTTAACTTGGCATGTGGTGACATGTGCGGTGGCTCATGGCTTTCCGGGCTGCTGCCCCGTGGCAACGAGTAGGGGTACTTGAGGTTCCTTCTTAGGTTTTTCGACGTCCTGAATCCGTTTATGACGTCCGTTTTTCAAAATTCAATCATTTTAGTATAGTTTTATTAATTGGTCCATTTATGTGCTTATGTGCATTTGTTAATGGCGTTTCCGTCCACCCTAGTTCGTACATCTCTTTGACGACGGAGTATCTATGAATGGACCCTTCCAAAATGCATGATTTTACTATTAGAAATGCATACATGAAAAACATGATTTTACGGATACGTTTTATGAAACGTTTATGAGAAAATTAGATTCATGCTTTATGAAATAACATGCTTCACTGGATTTATGCTTATTGAGATATTCATGAATATGATTTAAGGTATGATGTTTGAGCTATTGAGATCCATTGAGATTAGGGTTGGAAAAAATTCCCAAAAATCCCAAACGAAACCAAAAAAATCCAAAACCCTAACCGAAAAATCCCAAACCAAAACTATCTCGAAGTTCGGTAATCCAGACCCGAACAATACTGAAGTATTCGGTATGGGATTGGTTTCCGAATCCCATTTGTTCGGTAATCCCAAAATCCTGAAATGTTTTGTTTCTTTACCTTTCGGTTCCCACTTCCCAACTCAAAAGCAGGAGCCTTTTGGCTCCCACTAATAGAAGGAAAAAAAATAATATTAAAAAAAAAAAAAAAAAAAAAAAAGGAAAGGCAACAAAATTGGCTTTCTGGATTTCCATGATCGATTTCTGCTTTGCATGTTTGATTTCTTTTCTGCTTTGCGTGCTCAATCTGCAGGTTTGAATTGAATTATCAGCTTTTTCCATTAACAAGAAGCCAAATTTCTATTGAATTGGAATCCGGAAACCATACCGAAATCCCGAAATTCAAGAATACCCAAATTTCAGTTTGGGATTGGGATTTGGATTTCCATCCCAAAAAGAATCAATTTGGGATCCAGGATCTCATTTTCGGGTCGGGATTCCATATCGATCCAGCCCTAATTGAGATATATATATATATATTTTGGAAATATTATGTTCACATTTTTATGTGCTTATTTAGTGGTTACTCATACGATCTGCCTGCGGGCGAATGATACTGCCTTCGAGCAAATGATATCATTATATGGCTTTGGTAGGGTGATGTAGGGCCTACAAGTGAATGATACTGCCTTCGGGCGATTTTGATACCACTACTAAGCACATTATATGATATATGTTTTACGAAGGTTTTATGGCATGCTAGGGTTTTCGGAAAACCTATTACATATTATGCTAGATGAGTTTTCATAAACTTTGGGGGTTAGTACGTTGATGAATAATTGTTTTAGTATTACTTCTATATCAACTTGGTCCACTCATGCTTTGTTTTGCGCCCCCTCAGGACTTAGAATCGAGGCGTACAATCCTGGCGTCGAGGCACTCTCGCAGCGTATCTTCGAGTCCTCTCGATGTAGGACCCATTTCTTGTTCATACCTTCTTTATAATATTCATTTTTCAATGTTTTGGTTTAGTTGTATGCTCTGAACACATTCCAAAATTGCATATTCATTATAATTAAATTTAAGAGTTTTATTTATGTTCGTTCTTTCTTCATAGTTCTAATGCATGTAAGTATGGCTTCGTCACTTTTAGGTATCGGCTAGCACGTGACTACCTTGGTGTTTGGAGGATATTGGGGTCAGTCGTGTCATAGGTCCCGCTTAGCTGCCTAGGCGCTAGGCTCCAGCTCATCGTCTGACTAGCACCTAACATCCTTTAGAACCTTGCTCACAAGTGAAAAGAAATATCACTAGACCGTAATACTAAGTGGCCACTAAAAAATAAACTTAAAGTACACTAATCAGTACCAAGAATTATTCAATAACAAATATCTCCTTCCATTGACTTCTCTAATTACTTTTTTTTTTTCAATTAAGATTTTGGGAGGACTACTCTACCAAAGGTCATTGTCAATGCATATAAGAGAAAGAAGCATCCACGAAATATTCCAAGCCCTCAAGGTCACACTCACTAGGGGCTGAAGTTGGCAAGGTCTCTTAACCACTCCAAGTTTGTTTTAGAGCGTGATGTTTCCCAAGTGGTATCTCCCATCTCTAATCCACAACATGACTCTTTGCCTTCGGTTTGTTTGATTAAGGACGCTAAATCTTGGGCATCGGAGTTGCAGGGATTGAATTTTCTGCCTATATCACGTCATTGTAAAGGTGTTGCACACCGGTTAGCTAAGTTTGTTTGTCTATATAATTTGGTTTCAAGATCCTTGCAGTATTATTTAGAACGTCCTCATCCAAGATCTTAATTAAGTGTACTTCTGCACAAGTTTTAATAAACCCATTTTCGTTTCAACTCACAAAGAAAAAGAAGAAAATGTCACGCTGATTATTTCTTAAATAGTGATATAACTGCTTCCAGGGTAAATGTTGTGTTCTTTTACCAAACTGGATCATTTTAATACAAGGTTTTATCACACCAAAAATATGAGGAGGGTGTCCATCCTTTGTTAAACCACAAATCTTACATCGATATTATCGTAAATGTATCAATATAATGTTCGTATGTTTTGTTATTGAGATATTATTATAATTGATATACACATCGATCACTCTGCACTAATTAGAGAAAGAATATGTATCCTCATTATATCTTTCTTTGTACACACAGAGATGTTATGAACTCACCATAGTGCAAACATCTAGTGAATGTAGGGTCTTTATTTGTTAATGTTTGTTGGAATATTTGAAAATACATAATTATATAGGAGCATCTTCAGTAAGTCCCCATTTTAGAGACTCCACCACCATTTTTGTGAGCTTAGTTAAAAACTTAAAAAGAATCTTAATGTCTCTAAAGAAATATTACCTCCAACAAAAAGGTTCATACAATAAAACCTTGTTATAAATAGGCAAAAAGTTAGAGAGATAACCTTTCTAAAGACAAGAGTGAAGCAGGTGTAAAATGTCACACTATAACTTTAGTAGCTATAACACAAAAAAAATGACATATAAAGAGGGAGGGATACTGATATTATTTCTCTTGCTTTCTTTTGCAATACATTTGATAACAGACGGAGTGCTCTATTTATAGAGAGACTCCCGTAACTACAACCATCCACAAAACAATGATGATACTTTTGAAAGTATCAAACACTATTCCTAAGTCTTATTCTTTATTAGTGGGCATTCATTCATCCATCAATTTTACAACACTTCCCCTTGGATGCCCACATATCAACATCAGTTGCCTCGTTAAAACCTTGCTTGGAAAAACCCAGTGGGAAAAAATCATAGTGAAGGAAAAAGAGTACAACTTTACATGGACTGTTGATATAGTGTTAAGGATTGTTGATATAGTGTTAAATATGTTTATGTTGTCCCGTTAAAACCTTGATAGGAAAAACACAGTGAGAAAAATCATAGTCGAAGGAAAAATAGTACAACAAGCATGTATCATGGATGCTCCCCCTGATATTTATCTCCCCCTTATTCCACATTCTTCAAATTTAGCTGATTGGTAAGTCGACATAATCCGATACTCTGCACTAACTTTTGAAACGTGCACTTTGGTAGAGATTTAGTGAACAGATCTGCCAAATTTTCATTGGAACGGATTTGTCTGACTTCAATAACTTTAGCCTTCTGAAGTTCATATGCACTGAAAATTTTTGGAGATATGTGTTTAGTCTTATCGCCCTTGATGAATCCTTCCTTCATTTGGACAACACAGGCTACATTATCTTCATGGATGATAGTTGGATTATCTGTCTTCGAAGGTAGACCACATGAATTCCGGATATGATGGATCATTGATCTTAACTAGGAACATTCACGACTTGCTTCATTAAAACAAGTATTTCTGAGTGATTTGAAGATGTAGCAACTAATGTTTGCTTTGTTGAGCACCATGAGATTGTTGTATCTCTATTAGTGAACACATATCCAGTTTGTGAGCGGGCTTTAAGCGGATCAGAGAGGAAACCAACATCTGTATATCTAGCAAGGATCTGGTCATTTGTGGATTTTCCTAAGTAGAAGAGACTCATGTCTGTTGTCCCACAAAGGTATTGTAAAACATCTTTGACTCATTTCCAATGACGAATTGTTGGAGCAGAGCTATACCTTGCTAACAAGTTAACTGAAAAAACTATATCTGGTCTAGTACATTGCGCTAAATACAATAAAGCACCTATTGCACTCAGATATGGTACTTCTAAACCAATGACCATTTCATCATCTTTTTTTGGACGGAATAGATCTTTCTTAATGTCCAAAGAACGAACGACCATTGGCGTGTTGAATGGATATGCCTTGTCCATGCCAAATCGCTTCAGGATTTTTTCAATGTAAGTTGATTGGTGGACCAAAATTCCATTAACACAATGCTCAATTTGCAAGCCGAGACAATATATTATTTTCCCAAGGTCTTTCATTTCAAATTCTCTTTTCAGATATTCAGCAGTTTTATTAAGCTCCTCAGGAGTTCCAACTAGGTTCATATCATCAACATATACTGCCACTATAGCAAATCCAAAATTGGATTTCTTAATGAACACATAAGGGCAAATGATATCGTTGATATATCCTTCTTTGATCAAATATTCACTGAGACAATTATACCACATTCGTCCAGATTGTTTAAGCCCGTACAATGATCATCTTAATTTGATTGTCAGCATACCTCATGGTTTGTTAGTTGTTTCAGGCAACTTAAGTCATCCTGGGAGCTTCATGTATATGTTAGTATCTAATTCTCCATATAGATACGCAGTGATGGCATTCATAAGTCGCATGTCAAGCTTTTCTGAAACCACTAAACGTATTAAGTAACGAAACCTAATTGTATTCATTACAGAAGAATATGTCTCCTCATAATCAATTCCAGGTCTTTGTGAAAAGCCTTGTGCAAGGAGTCGTGCTTTGTATCTTGCTATCTCATTTTTCTCATTTCGTTTTCTTGTGAATACCCATTTGTAACGCACGGGATTTACATCGGGCAGAGTTTGGACTACCAGTCCAGAAACACTTCGCCTTTCCAAGGAATTTAATTCTGCCTGGATTGCATCTTTCTACTTAGGCCGATCTTGTCTCTGTTTGCATTCATCAACAGAGCGGGGCTCAATATCATCACTTAATATGATTTCAGTGGCTACTGCGAATGCGAATATATCATCGATGATTATTGCATTCCGATCCCACAATTCATTTGTACACGCATAATTTATGGAGATTTCTTTGCTTTCATATACTGCTGTCTCTTCAGGGACATGTGTCTCATCAAGGATATTTTTTTTTTCGGGAAGTACAGAATCATGAATTGAGGATTTTTCATTCATTTTCTCTTCCTGAATGATTTCATTTGGATTTAGCTGTGCCCTTGTCTTTCTCTTTCAAGGGGCTTAATCTTTTGAACCTGGGGGTCTACCATGCTTTAGGTGTGCACCAGATGAATCATTTGCTGCCACTTTATTTTGTCCAACAGGGACATCAATTCTTGATAGTGTATTTGTAGCTAGTATATGTGATTTTGTCACTTTCATAGCATCATTAAATGCATCTGGCATTTAATTGGCAATACTTTGAAGATAAACGATCATTTTCACTTCATTTTCACATTGAGTGCTACGTGGATCAAAATGAGACAAGTTGGGTATAACCCATGTTAGCTCTTGCCGTTCTCCTGGAACGGTCTTTGCTCCCCCGAACGATGAGAATACTGTCTCTTCAAAGTGACAATCAGCAAAACGAGCTGTAAACATATCACCTGTCAGAGGTTCCAAATATCTAATGATAGATGGTGAATCAAAACCCACATAAATTGCTAGTCTACGCTAAGGTCCCATTTTAGTGCGTTGCAATGGTGCAATAGGCACATAAACAGCATAACCAAAAACTCGTAAATGTGAAATGTTTGGCCGATGTCCAAACATGAATTATACTGAGGAGTATTGGTGGTTGGCTATAGGTCTCAATCGAACCAATGATGTAGCATGTAAGATGGCATATCCCCATGCAGAAACTAATAATTTTGTTTTCATGAGCAGAGTGCGATCTATTAACTGAAGCCGCTTGATCAATGCTTCTGCTAAACCATTTTGAGTATGGACATGAGGAACAGGGTGTTCAACATCAATGCCCAATGTTATGCAGTAATCATCAAAGGTTTGAGACGTAAATTCACCAGCGTTATTAAGTCTAATTGACTTAATGGGGTAATCTGGGAACTATGCTCGCAACTTGATTATCTGAGCAAGAAGTCTTGCAAAAGCTACATTTCGAGTAGATAAGAGACAAATATGTGACCATCGGGTAGATGCATCAACCAAAACCATAATATCGAAATGGTCTATAAGATGGTTGAATAGGTCCACAAATATCCCCTTGAATTCTTTGCAAAAATTGTGGGGACTCAACATCAACCTTTAGTTGAGATGGTCTAATTACCAACTTCCCTTGAGAACAAGCCTTGCAAGGATTATCATTTGAGATAGCAATGTCTCTACTCAATAATGGATGTCCATTAGAGTTGGTATATGCATCATGGTGTATCCTGGATGGCCCAAACGGTCATACCAAAGCATGTAATCTTTTGAATCAATGAACTTCTGGTTCATGACAGCATGTGATTCAATTTTCCTTATGTATGTATAATACAATCCACTTGACAAACCATGCAACTTCTCCAATATATGCTTATGAGTATCGTTAGAGGTAATGCATAGATACTCCACATTTTCTGCACTTTTCGTTTCAATGTGGTATCCATTTAAACGTATGTCTTTGAAACTCAACAAATTTCGAGTAGATCAAGTAGCATACAATGCATTTTGTATGGACAATATTGTTCCATTTCGTAACATAATCTGAGTTTTCCCTGAGCCTTCAATTACATCCAATTGACCTGATATTGTTGTTACCCTTACTCTTGTAAGTATCAAGTTTGAGAAATACTTTCGATCACAAAGTATTGTATGTGTGGTTGCGCTGTCAGCAAGACAAATATCTCAACCATTTCTCATGTTTTGAGAATAACCATAGCTTTTATCCATGCTGTCTGAGTAAAGGGAATTACGATTAAAAATAACTTAGAAATTCAAATGCCTCTTTTATTGAAATGCGAGTTTTTAAACTACAAGTTCAGAATAATAAAAGTACATCAAATATAAATGATTTAGTCGAACAGATACACTTCATTCCTCTTTTCCACAATGAAGTCCGAGACATCTAGGTGGGTTGTGTTCAACTGTCTTGAGAAGTCGCACACTGGATCAGGTATATCCATTGGTCTAGCCTGGTCGAGGAAATTAGTCTCGACACCCTTCTCCTTGAAGGAGGCTTGAAATAGATCCACCAGATGTTTTAAGGTACGACAGGTACGTGCCCAATGCCCATCGCCACCATACTTATGGCAAGCTCTATCAGAGTTTTTAGGAGCATTGTTCATATGAGCTTTGCCTTTGTGGTGATTTCCATTTTTAAAGCTCGGGCCTGAATTTTGCCTTGGAATATGGTTGTGAAACTAACCACCATGATTCTTACCTTTCCTGCTCCACCGACCTCGCTTATGGCCACATCTTTGTTTATGATTATCGCCACCAGAGGATGTGGCGTTCACTTCAGGGAAATAACATTCACTTATGGGAATAGTGTAGATCCAGTAGGTCGGGACTGATGATTTTTCATCAGGAGCTCATTGTTTTGTTCAGCTACCAAGAGCACATATATTAGCTGGTTGTATTCAGTGAAGCCTCATGCTCTATACTGGTGCTGCAGGAGCACGTTAGATGCATGAAATGTGCTGAAAGTCTTTTCCAGCATATCTTCCTCAGTAATGGTATCCCCACAGAGCTTCATCTGAGAGGTAATTTTGAACAACACAGAATTGTACTCGGCCATTGTCTTGAAATCCTGGATCCTCAGGTGAGTCCATTCATAGCGAGCCCTTGGAAGAATCACTATTGTCTGGTGATTGTATTTGTTTCTCAATGCCTTCCAGAAAGCTAATGGATCTTCAACCGTTAAGTACTTGCTCTTTAGTCCCTCATCAAGATGGTGACGAATAAAGATCATGGCATTCGCTCGATCTTGAGAGGATGAGATGTTTTCTTCCCTAGTGGTATCTCCAAGATTCCCTACTTCCAGATGGATCTTGGTATCTAGTACCCAGGTAAGGTAATTCATCCTAGTAATGTTTAGGGCAGCAAAATCAAGCTTTGCCAAGTTCGCCATTTTCTTTTCTTTCTGAAAGAAAAGTGAGATGCGTAAGAACTTGTAATAATATGTATTCCTAGAGGAATATAATGTTAGAACTTCTGGTTCTTACAAATTTTTCATTTTGATCTTCAGGCCAAAAATGATAAGCACTCGAAACTTCAAGATCTAGATTTTCATGATTAATGAGAAGGGCGATTGTACCGCACCATTCTTATCGAAACAAGCATAGAATGGGCGATTATTCCACACCACTTGAACATCAGGAAAATTTAAATATGCAGAGTAGTTTAAATATGTAGGGCAGGGTAGGCGATTATACTGCACCACCTAAAATTGCGATAAAATTATGCAGAACAAGATATAATCGATTTGAATATGCAGAGCAAGGTGGATAATTATACCGCACCATCTAAAATTTGCAGTAAAATTAAATATGCAGCTCAAGATGGGCGATTGTACTGCACCATCTTTGATTGCAATGAAAATTAACTTTGCAGTTCAAGATGGGCGATTGTACCGCACCATCTTTGATTATAGTAAAATTAACATAAATAAACAATGGGTTAGAAACCAGGAATTGCACCAAACAAGAAATCAAAGATACAAGTAACTGTTAAATTTAGAACGAGAAGCAGACATGGTGTTAGCAGTTTATCACGAGGGTGCATCACGTAGATGAAGTAGAAGAAGAAGAAAAACAGGAAAAACCTTAAAGGAAGCATTTTTTTTTTTTCCTTTCGGTGAAGGGAGATGCGAACTATTCAAGGTTAGAGAGTTATGTTGATAATGTATTATAAATAGGCAAAAGTTAGAGAGATAACCTTTCTAAGGACAGGAGCGAAGCAGATGCAAAATATCACACTACAACTTTAGTAGCTACAACACATAAAGGATGATAGATAAAGAGAGGGAGGGATACTGATATTATTTCTCTTGCTTTCTTTTGCAATACATTTGATAACTGATGGAGTGCTCTATTTATAAAGAGAGTCCCATAACTACAACCATCCACAAAACAATGATGATACTTTTGAAAGTATCAAACACTATTCCTAAGTCTCGTTCTTTTTGAGTGGGCATTCATTCATCCATCAATCCATCAATTTTACAACAAACCCTAAATTTGAGGTTTATATAATCTACCATGCCTCATTCCTTGTTGATATGTAATAACTAATCAATACCTTTGCTACAATTAGAAAACAGGAAATGACAAAGAAAGTGTTTTGGTCGGTTAAATTGCATTTGATAACAGAGACATGTTAAAAAGATTCTCTCACATAGGACTCTTCTATCATCTTACATTTTAATGTAAATTTTTATACTTCTAATATAAAATTTTTACGCCAATTTTATAAAATATTATAAAAAATAAATGAAATGACAAAGAATTCATAAAAAAGGTATCCCTCTTGAGAGAATGTCCTTCACATTTCTCCTGAAAACAAAGGTCCAAAAGGTTAGAATATTCTAATCCAATGGATTGTAGTGATCCATAAGAAAAACGAAAGACCAAAAATAGTTCCCCATTTATCATATTGTTTGCCTTTTTTTTTTCACAATGATCCGAAACAAGATAACTGATACGACAAGATTACCTAGTCACCGTGTCTAAATTGTCCATCATCTAGAACCAAACACAGATTTGATTTGCTCTTCAAAATGCCTTCGATGTCATTGATGACAACTACCTCATCTTTTGTGAAAATTTTCTTTCACAAAAAAAAAAAAAATATATATATATATATATATACAAGGTTCTGAAAAACGATAAGTGCTAGTCGGGCAACGGGCTAGCCCCTAGGTGGATAGGCGGGGTCTAGGCAGATTTAGGTAAATTTCTTATATATCTTGTAAATAAGTGCATATTGACACTTACAAAAAATTATACTTCTATAAAATACATAAATAAAATAATAAAAGAATGATAAAATGCAAATAAAATATCTAGCAAGTCTAGAATTTAAACACATATTAAGCATAAATACCATATAACTTAAGACATTTTAAATGACTACATCTAATTTTTAAAGATTAAAAGTAAAAATCCGGTTAGGTGGTTCATAATAAAATAATTCTGAAAAGGTGCATATGCATCCTTTCCCATTTCATAAAGCACCACATGTATGGTGTGATCCCTTCCCTCCAACCCTAGTTCCCAACTTCCCATGCCTTACATCAGCCAAGACCCATACCTCACATCAGCCAAGATCCATGCCTCACATCAACCAAGACAATTAGAGACTCCCAAACCAAGGAATCCATTTTGACGCCTTGAAAACCAGAATCTTCTGTTCTTTTTTATTGTTTTCCTTTTCCTCATCCTCTTCATCTTCTTTCGGTTCCCTTTCTTCTTCTTCTTCTTCTTCTTCTTTCCATTTTCCCTTTGTAAATTCTCCCTTTTTTCTTTGATTGCTCCGCCTAATTTCCATCTTCTTGCTCTATATAATTTTCCAAAACCTAATCATGAGTCCAGTCAATTTCCTCAAGCACAGCGAAGAAATCTGGGCTTCCAGGTCAAAGTTCTCATTTTTTTCCTGCAATTGCACTGTTATTCTAATTCCTTCTACATATCTCTCTCAAGTTTGCTCTTCCCTCACGCTCTCTCGATTTCTCTTTCGTCACCATCGCTGTGTAGTGAGACAGAAAATTTTAACAAAACCGCCGCGGAGGCCGCTTAGCCTGGCGCCTAGCCCGCCTAGTCGGCCGCCTAGGCACCGCATAATACCCATGCCGATTTCTTGAACGTTTTTGAAATAATCGCGGCGGCGGCCTGATTCCCAGCACCTAGGCGGCCACCCAAACCGCATTTTAGAACAATTTATATATATATATATATATATATATATATATATATATTTATGCAATGGTGAACTGTCAATTTAGTTTCTGAATTATCACCTCAGTGAAAATTAGGTTTCTAAACTATCTTTTTTTTTTTTTTTTTTCTCAGAAAAATCAATCCTTGAATTATAAAAATCTGCTAATTACATCCCTAATATTATATTCGAAGCTACTATATTCAATTTTTCGACAATTTAAGTCATGTTATTTGCATGTGATACACATTGGAGGGTAGATTGATAATTTTTCATAAAGAAATAGTGTACGAAGTTGACTTTGGAGGGTAAATTGGTAGGTTTTCATAAGAAATATTGTAAGTTAATTTTGAAGAGTAAAATTGACGTTAGATTCGTAACCTATATGAAATGTTAAGGACTTATACGCGAGAAAATAACAGTATTACACTTTAAAGTGTGTCAAGTGACTTAATTTGACAAAAAAATTAGATAACATAGCTTTGAATATAATAATAGGGATGAAATTAGCAATTTTTAATGAATTTAGGGACTTATTTAAAAAAAACAATGACCTAATTTTTCCTAAGGTGATAGTTCAGAAACTAAATAGGCACTTCACCCTATATGTAAATGTGCAACAATTTACCAAATTAAAGCTCCCAGCACAAGTGGTCTTGTGCTTCTTTTTATTTTTTATTTTAATTTTTTTCATAATTAAAAATAGTGTTAATCTCAATTTACTATTTTAAAATTTTTTTAATTTTCAACATTTCATATATTTAGTTTTTTTATCTCAATTTGGTACCTAAAGTCATAATTCTGATACACTTTCATACATCTGATAAAATTTGCATCGAAACTTCCGTTAACTAATGATGTGACACTCACATAAATCATAAGTGGACGTGTCAATCTGGCCCACGTGAACATTAAAAAAAAATTAAAATTAAAAAAATTAAACCGAAATCTAAACCCTCCTCTCCCCTTCTTTCCTCGACTCCGTACTCGGATCTTCTCTGGAACATCCACTGCGGAGCCTCCGGATCTTCTCCCCCGTTCTCTCTTAATTTCAGTCAATTCCCCTCGGTCTTCCTGCTCTCTTTCCTCCATGTCAAAATTTCACCGAAGAAAAACTGAACCATGATAGTGCCGAATTACTATTGACAAAAGATTTCAATTCCAACCAAATTAAGACAAATAATTGATGACCCAATTTGAATTTTGATCCAAATTTAACAACCCAATTATTGAATTTTTGTTTTAATTTCTTGAATAGGTTCTTCTTTTCTGGTAAAAACCCTAAGTTCAAGCGAAAGGAAATCGAGGTTTTTTCATCCATGGCGGCAATTTAGAAAGCGGGATCAGTGGCTTCGCCGCCACTAGTCATTGAAGCTAGTGTGGCAGTCCGTGTTCAACAACAACTTCAGGGGGTTTGGGGCTTATGGACCACTTGGGCGGCTGGAACACGGTGCTGATGCTCGAGACAGAGGAGCAACTCGCCATCGTTGACCGCGAAGCAGGCGGTAGTTTCGACGCCTCGCCTTCAGCTCTGCCTTCTCCGGGTAAAGCTGCAGTTGCAGCAGCGAGGGGA
Organism: Pyrus communis; assembly: GCF_963583255.1. NCBI lineage: Eukaryota > Viridiplantae > Streptophyta > Magnoliopsida > Rosales > Rosaceae > Pyrus > Pyrus communis. The sequence continues at coordinate 13,589,946 of NC_084806.1, forward strand.
GAAAAGGGACAAGGGAAAAGGGAAAGGGAAAGAAAAGGGGGAGAAGTTTCGAGGCTCTTCAGCCACAATCTAGAGAGAGAAGGTGAATTTACAGAAAGAAATTGAGGAAGAAGGAAGGTTATGCGAAGATTAGGAAGAATGGAGGTATAGGTGCGCTTGTTTGGGGGGGGGGGGGGGGGGGGGGGGTGGGGTTTGTGGGTGGGTGGGTGCGGTACTGGGTGAGGTTAGCTGTTGTGGGAGTTGAAGACGTAAACGGAAAAGGAGAGAGAGGTTTAGGTTTAGGTTTAGTTCTTTATCTTTTTAAATTTTAATTTAAAATTTTTAAAATTTTTAATTTTAACAAATGTATGAAAGTGTCATAGAATTATGATTTTAGGTACCAGACTAGGAAGAAAAAAACTCGATGCATGAAATGTTGAAAATGAAGAAACCTCAAGATAGTAAACTAAAATTAACTTCTAAAAATAAGTTTCGAACCCAAAAGCATAAGGGATGCAAGTAGGTACCTAGCCACCACACCATGCGTTATTTATAATTCTTTTGAGTTATATTAGTTTATCAGAAAAAATAAAAAATGTAAAAGAATATGTATGAACCTATATATATTTTAGACCTAAGGGATATTCCTACAAGTGGTAAGATGTACAGTCGACTCACTTGCCGTTTGTGGGGCTCCGGATACGAGTGAGCGAAAGGGGAGGAGGAAATTAAGAAATTGAGGAGCAATTGACTCAAAAAACTAATTAGTCCCCTTCTAGCCTAAAAAGGGCACCAATAAGTATGGAAATTTCTTGTTGAGTTATGTAGTGAAAAGCAAACTAACTTAGTTACAAGAAATATGCATTTAACAATGAACAACAATGCCACATTCACGAACAGACGGTGTCACCATAATAATTTTCCTAAACAATGTTCACAACTTTAATTTTAAGGTTCTAAAAGACAGTAGACACTAGTCAAAAGGCAGGCTGAGGCCTAATGCCTAGGCAACTGGGCGATGCCTAGACCGATTTAAGTAAATTAGTTATATATCGTATAAATAATTGTTTGCTTATACTTAAAAAGTACATAATTTTATTGGAATACATAATTTTAAAGTATTAGCATAATGAAAATATAGGGAACATACATATAATTTGTGTTTATCTGAGTATTCAACAAGTCTCTTACAATTTATTGAAAATTAAATGATTTTTTATCTAAGTAAGAGTAGCTACCTAGGCGGTTGTCTAGATGGGTCTAGACACACTATTTTAATTTCAAATATATAGGACGATGGTTAGCCACCTAGTACCTAAACGGGACCTAGACGACGCTAAATGAGAATTTTAAGAACAGGGTTTAGTTTCCTTGTTTTTTTTTATTTTTTTTAATTTTTTTTTGTGAGATCAAAGTCCTACCCTAGAAAGTAGAAACAAAAGATCCGCGAGTTCAGAAATCCCGTAGTCCAACCTGCCTCCAACTCTCTTTCAAGCATGCCTTTCCTTTTTGAAACAAACCTTTTTCTTGCGTATCAAGTTCCTCCACTTCCTCCCCTAACAAACCGCACACGGCATCCCCCGTGAACCCTAAAACTCCCCTGTCTCTCCCAAAAGCACAAGTGCCTGCCCCAATTCCAGATTCAAATCCCCAAATTGTAAAAGAAATATTAATAAAACATCAAATAATCATAAACGAATCACCGTCCCAGGCATTCTTCACGCCGTATCTTCAATGTCCATTAAAATTTTCGATGGTGCAAACTGAATCGGATTCAAATTGAGGTTTTGATTTGTTAGGTTTTTTTTTTATATTAATGTTCGATAGTGAGAGATGTGAGTGAAATCGGGTTGGAGCGGTTGGGTCCAGTCCGGTGGTTTCCGGGGATGGTCAGATATGGCTCGAGAGGGGGAAATGGTGCCGGTGGATCCACAGTCGGCGGTGGCGGTGAAGAAGAAGTCCTCTCGGAGTTGGGTTTTATTGGACTGTACTGGAAAGGCTACAGTCTTGGACGTGGATAAGTATGCCATCATGCACAGAGTTCACATTCACGCTCGCGATCTTCGCATTGTCGACCCTTTGCTCTCTTACCCTTCCACCATTCTCGGCCGTGACAGGGCCATAGTTCTCAATTTGGAGGTGGTGCTTATTTTGGGTGTTTTTTTCTTTTTAATTTGTTAATTTTTTATGTTTTTTTGTTATTGCTGATAAATTGAATTGGGTTTGTTTGTTTTTGGCTGTGCAGCATATTAAAGCAATAATCACCGCTGAAGAGGTTAGCCTTTCTCTCTCCCTCTCTCGATAAATTCGTTTTCTTTTACGACGGAGTTAATTTGTTTTGGGTTTTGAGGAATCACAGAGTTTGAATTGGCTAGACATCAGCATTAATTTTGTACTTTGTTCCGCGGATAGAGATTGCTGATTTAAGAGAGAAGCAGTAATTGTGTTGTATGACTAGTTATTTGATACCCAAAATTAGTATTAATTGTTTTGGGGGAGAAGTAAGTAATGGGAGTAACTAGATAGGTTGTGCAAATTCAGACTATAGAAAATTCGTTTCCTGTGTAGGCCATCTTTATCTTCTAGGAAAAAGAAAAGTATATGCGGTCCTTTCTATGAGCTGGAGCTCTTTTGCAGATGATGATTGTTAGCTTGTTATGGGACAGGTGCTGCTTCGGGATCCATTGGATGAAAACGTTATTCCGGTTGTTGAAGAGCTTCAAAGACGGTTGCCTCCTGTTAATGCCAATTGTGAAAGTCAAACAGATGGGAAAGAGTTCCCTGCTGGGCAAAATGATATTGAGGCGGGTGATGAAGATGGTATGACATTGATTTCAAAGATTTTCATTGAAAATTGGCTTCTGTGACAGTCATCAGTGTTCTTGGAAATATACAAAAGTTTGCATTCATCATTCTACACATCAAAACTTTTGATTTGTGGTCTGTGATATCTGAATGATCTAGATTATGTAATGTAGAGTCTCCATTTGAGTTCCGGGCCTTGGAGGTAGCTTTGGAAGCAATTTGTAGTTTTCTTGCTGTACGTACGACAGAACTTGAGACTGCTGCTTATCCTGCCTTAGATGAACTTACTTCTAAGGTAGGACTTGAGTTTTCTCTTATTTTTGTTTTGTTTCTTTGTGTCGATTCTTTGGTTGCTGCCTGTCTCTGCTTCTTGTGGCCTTTGCAACCGAAATTTAAATAAACAAAGAAAATGAATGAATTCATTCACTGATAGTAGCATTCAGGCATGTCCTTTGTCAGCATAGGCTATGTCAGAATATTTCCTACTTAAGTAGTATATAATGAAGTCTAGGATTGTCTACATTTTGGTGTGAAGTTGAGTCAAAGAAGAGATTCTGGATATTATGCTTCACACTTTGGTTAATTTTGGTAGGCCTCTGGCTTTGCATTCTGGCTGTTAACCTGAATATTTGGCTTCATAGAAATATTCGCTTGCATATTTGCCTGCATGGTTTTGTAAGCTAAGCATCTTTAGCTATGAGAGAATATTTCTCTCACTTGTCCTCATATTAAAGAAAATAGTCTCTCAATTATATTTCTTCCTCTAGTTGGCACTTTTCTTATTTAGTAAAATATCCACCCCTTCTGCCTGCAGATTAGCAGCCGCAATTTGGATAGGGTTCGTAAATTGAAGAGTGGAATGACGAGGTTGACTGCTCGGGTACAAAAGGTATATGAACATTCTGTATAATGTGCATAAATGAATAGTAGTTCTTGCCTTTGTGAGGGTTATTGAATTAAATGCAATAAGTAGGAGATCATGATTCCCTTCCACCTGAATCAACACTGGTTATTGTGTTATAAGTCGCTGAGCATGTTAAAGCATTTGGATGAAAATCTAAAACGGTTATCAAGATAAAGATATGTAAGTAAATCAGAATGCCGTATTAAGTATCAACCGTTGTTGAATTTTTATCCAAGGGCTTAGAACATGGTAATGTCTTCATATACTACAGACTAGCAAGTATTTGAGCACTTCCCTATAGGTGACTATATATACATAATTACAAATTATGTAAGTATGTGTGTGCATGCTTTTGCACACACCAAGGTTCTTAGATGAGGTCCCTACATGTTGTTTGGAAAAGTTCAGTGTAGGATAGCTTTTTCTGTAAAGTACTGATAACGGGAAGTTTACTATCTGGGTTACATACAGGACATGGGTGAAATCTAGTTAAACTTGTATAGATCAGAGTGAAAATTTCACAATCAATGTAGAAACTTCTCAGTGAACATCCCGTGCAGAAAACTACTTCAGACCTTGGAGTGTAAATTAGTTGCATGAAAATGCAGTTTTTATTATTTCTGTAAATCACATTTTTTCTGTTGTGTATCTCATATTGAATTTGCAGACTATGCTATTAAAATGATTTTTGCAGTGTGGAATTGAACAAAATTTCTTAGTCAGAGTTTGATTGTAGACAACTTATCATTGTCCTCTTTAGTTTTTACTTCTAAATCAAGGTTGGAAATTCTGTATTGCTTATTTAGGTGAGGGATGAGCTTGAGCAGCTGCTGGACGATGACGATGATATGGCTGACCTTTACTTATCAAGAAAGCTGGCTGGTGCATCTTCACCAGTTAGTGACTCTGGTCCTGCCAATTGGTATCCTACCTCCCCCACCATAGGCTCAAAAATATCGCGTGCAAGTAGAGCAAGTATGATCACTGTTCATGGAGATGAGAATGACGTTGAGGAACTTGAAATGTTACTTGAGGTAGGTAATAATGTTGCATACTTCTTGATTGCCTTCTTTTAGTGAAGCTATATACTAAACTGGCAAGCAATACCTTTGCAGGCTTATTTTATGCAGATTGATGGCACCTTGAACAAATTAGCCACGGTATGTGCTAGTTTAGAGGCAAACTTATATTTTTTTCATTGGCTTATGAGGAAAAATTAACCTTAGGATCTAGATTCATTCCACCCTATCCCATGCCAATCATAATTTATAACACTAGAACGAGTCTCCCCCACACAAAGTGCAGTGAAGTACACCATAGTCACAAACTGTCCATGCCCCCAATGGAATTAGGTGGTCCTTAAACACAGTACACTGTACATATTACCTTGAAGGGCAACCCTAGTAACAATGCTGTGAATTATCTATTACCATTGATTCCTAGGTCAGCTTGAAGGGCAAATCAAAAGCAAAGTTATGAGTTATCATGACTTTGACCTATCAAAGCAGAATTATCATGAACGTGAACCTGCAGTTGAGTATGTATGAAATAATCTGTACAAGCACACTACTAAGGAAGCGGCACAGGAATTGCATGTCAAGATCTGATTTTTGATTAAGAGGGGAATGATATTTAGTCAACAAGTGAATCATTAATTTAAATTCACTAAAATCATCCAAGGGTTTTCCATCTGGTCTTTATAGAAAAACTCTTGTAGACATCAAAATCTTCGATTAGTCCTTTTACGTGGAATAGATTTTTTTATCAACATTAACTGCTTAAATCTGAACTTTTGCAGCTGCGTGAATATATTGATGATACAGAGGATTACATTAATATACAGGTGCTTGATTTATGAATCTTAAATTTTTATGATAATATGTTTATGTTTTTATCTAACTTATGGTTTTGTTTTGCAGCTCGATAACCACAGGAATCAGCTGATTCAGGTGCTTTTTTGTCTTCTGATGTAGTGTATCATATTACTGTACTATGCTGGATTCTTTTTCGTTTAATCTCTTTTCTTCTCCTTTTGCTTTCTAAATCTGGAATATCTGTATTTTCTAAGATTACTGTTTATTTTCTTCACATTTCATGGTTGCAGCTTGAGCTTTTTCTTAGTTCCGGGACTGTATGCGTCTCCATGTTTTCATTGGTGGCTGGAATTTTTGGCATGAATATTCCATATACGTGGAATGACGGTTATGGATACATGTTCAAATGGGTACGCAAAGTATTTACTTGTGCTGGTAATCCTTTCTAGTACAACAGTAAAAACATGTCTGAGAATTGAACATTTTTCAATTGACAGGTTTGCATTGTCACGGGAATTTTCTGTGCTGTTGTCTTCGTATTAGTCATATCATATGCTCGCTACAAGGGTCTGGTCGGATCTTGAACATCATAAAGGAGCCCTGCAATTGATCTTTTGAATCTTCTGAAAATAAATAGGTGTCGAGGATTATCCGCAAAGCTATGTGGAGTTAAAATCTCTTGCTGAGTTTGGTGAATTTTTTCCCTTAACCACTGCCGATTATAGCTGCTACGATTATGGAGATTGCAAAGTTTTATAATTGTCAAACATAACAGGATTCCGTCACGAACGCAGACTGAAAAACGAGTCTACAGAATGATTCATATTTCTCGATTTTGGTCCATGATTCTTGTTCTGTTGCACCTAAGTATTTTGATCAAACAGATATATAATGTTTAACTGTAATTAGCAACAATGTTATATGGAGTGATTAATGCATTCCACAAAACTGATCATTTCTCTGAAGAAATATAGGCACTATCAGCTGTAGTGTGACATGATCTGGCAATATTTTCTTATAATCTGTTCGGGCGGAGTTTTTGCTTGTGTGAATTTTCGAGTTCTCGGATTGTTTTGATCTCATTCTGCGTTCGCAAATAGCCATATTAAAACAATAAAACTAAATCGCAAAGTTCTTGCCATTTATTATTACAGTCTACTAGTATTCCTCTTTACTTGTAAGTGAGAGGTCTTACGTTCAATTTTCGTCAAAGGCGAATTTGAACCACATTATTATTAACCTTTTGTGAGGCTAAGCTCACCCCTCCCCCTTAGTGTAATATTGTTTCTTTAAAAAAAATGGTAAAGCCCTTAGGGCAACCCGTACAAGAAGAGCCAAGCAGAGAGTATGCCTAGCACGTGAACGAACTGGTCTAGCAATAGCATAAGTGGAAAGGTTAGAAATGCGTTAACACTCTCTCATTCTTGTCAATGTTTGGAAGTGAAATGCATCCTAAAATTTTGAAAATTCTGAATTATATTGAGGATGTAAGCTTGAACTATTCATAAGTACTGAAATATGTGACCCAATCACCAAAGAAATATATGAGTTGTTCCATGAAAATTGACAGCAAGTGAGCACTAGTTATATAATGAGTAGGTTCTTTGGGCTTTTGGTTCGAGTTTTCCTATATCACGGCTAATTTTAATCTTTCAGATTTTTTTATCATATCCCAAACTGAATATTTTGAAATCTGATCATTCTAAAAAATTAAGAGAAAAAAAAAATGCATACATACTCCAAAAAATTGATGATTAGCTCTCAAATAATCCTAAATATAACTTGAAACCCAAATGCCTTGAACCAAGAACAATATTGCTTTTTCAAGTGGTGAATTACATTGATGGTTAGTGTGAAGACAAAAATCAATCACATTCAATAGGAGAATGACACATGGACTATTAGTTGAATATGGTGGATTTACCCTTGGTGTTGTGAGTAGGGCTGGGCACAGGTCGGATTGGGCCTAATTTTGAAGGGAGCAGATCGGACCCGGGTTTAAAAGAAACAGGCCGGGCCAGGGCAAGTATAACAAATTTTAATACAAGAACAAGACCTAACCCGGCCCGTTTGAAACGGGCTGGTTCAGGCCGAGTCCATGAGTCCATTTTCATTTTTTTTTTGGTTAGAGACGACCTCGTTGAGATCGTCTTCCTCAGCACAAAGGGGATCGAGCTCCCTCATTTGTCCCTGTCTCTCTTGCTCATCTTTCCCAATCGCATATCGAGATCTCTGTCTTTTGACTTCGATCGACGATGATGGCGTGAGGCTCCATATTAGAATATGACAGATCAGATCGACGTTGACGCAAGGCTCCAGATCAATTCAGTAGAGATTTTACACAGTCGACGCAATCAGCGCAGTCGATTCAAGGAGTGGGAGGGAGAAGAGAACGAGAATGGGTAGTGCCGTCGAGGAGGAGATAATGCATGAACCAAAGATCTAGATGCCGGTGATAGGCTGGTGGTCGTCGCTGCGGCGATGATAGGATGACGATGGATTAGTGGTCTGGGTTTTCGGTGATATCGTCGATGGAGATGGAGATGAGTATGAAAGATGAGATTAGTGTCGGTGTTGTGGGACTCGGGAGGGAAGGAGACTAGGAGGGGGACAATCAAGAAGATTGGTTGTGGTGGTTGCCAAACTCGTGACGTTAGTGATGATGTTCTAGGTGATGGAGAAGCTGATTGAAGAAGACGAAGAAGGTGGGTGGAAGGGAGAAGATGCAAAAAGAGACTTGGGTTTGATTGAGACCTAGGGTAAAAGCTGACAGTTAAGATTGGAAGATATTGTGATCTTCAATCTCCTTCGTCAATTACAATTACAAACATGCCGGTCTGGGGCCTCGTTTTTCTATATAGCTGGACTGGACTCGACCCGTCCCGCCCCGTTTTTCCTCTTAAAAAAATTAGAACCGACCCGTACTTGCCCCAAACCTGGATTACCTACCCCGACCCGTGGTTCCTATATTCGTTTGCCCACCCCTAATTGTGAGTATACCACATGTGAAACCTTAGTGAGCTAAGCATTTGCCTGTCCTCTAGGTCTAGGCTTTTGGGTTCAAGTACATATTAACTTGTATTTTCTATGCCCATGATATCCTCACTCCTCCCACTATGCCCTTTCTAGGCCCAAGGAGGCATGGGTCAGCTTATTGAAGTCTTGCTTGGGTGTCCCTTACTTCAGTGAGCCCATCTACAAAAAAAATGCGCCTACCACCAAAGATTTTCCTCAAGTGGAATGTTCAGTGTCAAATCCCGTCCCCAAACTTCACTATTTTAAATTTTAGGGTGAAGTGCTGATATAGTCCCTAAACTATCACCTCAGTGAAAATTAGGTCTCTGAATTATTTTTTGGTCAAATAAGTCCCTAAATTCATTAAAAATTGCTAATTTCATCCCTACTATATTCAAAGCTATTTTATCCAATTTTTCATCAACTTAAGTCACTTGACACACTTTAGAGTGTAATACCGTAATTTTCTGACTTATAAGCCCTTAATATTTCATATAGGTTGTGAATCTAATGTCTAATTTACCCTCCAAAGTTCACTTACAATATTTCTTATGAAAAACTACCAATTTACCCTTCAAAGTTTACTCCATACGCTATTTCTTTATGAAAAACTACCAATCTACTCTCCTACGTGTATAACATGCAAGTAACGTGACTTAAATTGACGGAAAAATGAATATATTAGCTTTGAATTCAATAATAGGGATGTAATTGACAGATTTTTATAATTCAATGACTGATTTTTTTGAAAAAATAGTTTAGGGACCTAATTTTCATTGAGATGATAATTCAGGGACTAAATTGGCAGCTCACCCTAAATTTTATATTTCATATTTACACACATTTATTTTATTATTAGTTTCGTTAACTTTAGAATTTTCGTTGAATAGTTACAAAGTTTGAATTTCCGTAATTAAAAATTGAAAATTTGTAGACCATTCAGGGTCGCTTTTAGTATTTTCGAATAGGGCTTAATCGCACGAATGCGTGGACGAAAACTGTTCATGAAACATAATTGCAACGAAGGAGAAATAAGCGACCTTGTGTGTTGAACCGACCTGAATGAGACTCGGTTATGCAGAAAATTTCAAATGTCGATTCATGTCGTTTTTCAACGAATCAAACATCACCACCACCACCAAAGTGTAGCCCTCAAACCCTATATCACAACCCACCCAAGGTTGCCTTAGCATGGCTTCTTAAGCGGTGTTTCTAGACCGCTATTTCGTTGACTAGCAGCGGGCTTCTCACCATTTTTCGATGAATCCGTTGAACGAAGATGGTCATCACCATCTGATTTGGACTCGCTTCAACCCTGCTTCAAAACCCGATCTCTAATCGTGCATCGAATGTTGAATAGCAATGCACCTTGGGTGTGTAACTCAAAACTTACCAAGGCTTCTCCGGAGGTTTTCACCGCCTTCCAACCATATTTGAGAGTTAGCTCATGTATAAGAATTTTCCCCTTGTCTTGTTCTACATGCCTATGAAATTTGGTGATGTTTGGAGTTAGTTGAAAATTTGGTTTGCATTTGCCGAAAGTCACCACAAGTGAAGGCGTGTGTGGCGGGCCATAGCCAATGACCTAGCTTTGTTTTCCTAGGCTAATTTTGATGTCCTAAACTAAATTTTGATGTTCATTCGATAGTTTACCCCCTTTGACATTTGTTGTAGACGAAGATCCAACCATTGGATTGTTATGAAATTTAGCATGTTGTTATGAAAATAGTAAGATGCCCTTAGAAATTGATAAACCAAAAGTACAAGGTGCGAATCTTCTGAATCAGAATAATCAAGGTTTATGACCTAGGGTGGGACCACTTTGACCGAGGGTTGATTTTTATTCAACATGTACCTGAATCATTCTTGGATATATATTGAACTTAGCATTACTAGAGACTTGAAGAAGCCTAGTGGACATACCTTGGTCAGCGTGCAAGTAGCACACACTTTACTGGGACTATTAGAATTTTAGTAAAACCAGGATATAAGGGTACTCCGTGTATTGTTTTTTGTATGACTAGATACTTGTTTGATATTGTGGGATCGACAACGTATGCATTTTTTTTATGTAAATCATGTTGGGTTGATGCATGATGTGTGATAATGATACTTCACCATGTAGCAGTGTGGTACATGGATGGTCTTACCTAGTTAATCCGCTTTGGGGGACCATAATATCATATGTATTCCTATAGTCATGCTTGGGTAATCCGCAATTGGGGACCACACTAATAGATGTAAAAGATGTATGCCTATGGCTTTGCTTGATTTACGCATCAGGAAACAATACGCATTTTAGGGGTGACTTTACTTGGTTAATCTGCATTGGGAAGGGGGAGGGAGGGCACTACCTAATGTTATTGAATATGGTTCTTCCTGGTTATTCCTTATTCCTCATTGTGGGACCACGCTATTAGTTGTATGCATATGGTTCTACTTGTTTAATTCGCATTGGGGGACCAACACATTCTAGGGGTGGTTCTGTTGAGTTGTTCCAAAACCCTAATTCGATGGACATTGAGTTGCTCCAGAGTCCTATTTACTTTATGGTTCCGTTGAGTTAGTTTGAACCTTATATTCCTCTAGATTTCTTTGAGTTGGTCCGAAATCCCATTATGGATTTGGTTACGTTAAGTTGGTTTGAAACCCTATATTCTTAGGATTTCATTGAGTTGATCTGGAATCCTACTTTGCTATGGTTTCTTTAAGTAGTCTAGAATCTAATGATTCATTCATATCGAGTTCCATTGAGTTATTTTGGAACTCTATGTTTCCTTGCTAGATAAGGCTATACAAAATTTTGGAGTAATTGCAAATATAAGATGCTTATGGGGCTTAACAAAAGGGTGAACTACGAATAGCTCAATCCTGTCTTAGGGTATATAGGCAGTCTAACCTAAAGGTTAGATACAAGCATGAAATAAAAAGAATTTATTAGTATTGGGCAATTCAGTTCATAAATTTAGTCAAGTCTCGAGATTAATTTTTCGGAGTGTGATAAGAATTTTTTGTATCGCTACCGTTATTGTCCTACCGTCACACTTCGATCTGGACGTATATCGGGAATGGGGCCTGACATTTAGTAAGGTCTGCACCATCCTGGTAGAACACCGAGGTCTGCCTACCATGATATGCAACCTTATTGTTAGGCTGTGTATGAGGAGTCTCTCCTATAAATAATGAAGTCATCCAATGAGATCGGTACTTGTTGCTTGCTATTCAAAACTCTCTCAAGTTCAGTTTCTCTCATACTATTCTAAGTTAGACATCAAAGACCCCTTGGTAGATACCTTCCCTATTTTCTTGGGTGTTTGTTATTTAGTCTAACGGTGTTAACTGTTTTGTAAGTGTGATTTCGTAAATCTATCCTTGGTGAAAATTTGCATCCACAATTAAGACCTTCCTTTTCAACCCACTACATCTAGGATTCAAACCCTTTCCCCTCCTCCTTAGTGTTAATTAGTGTAGAATATCGTTTGCAATGAAAAAACACTACTTCTTACTTTCTTTTTTTATTCACCCGAGCGTCATTCACTAAATCTAAATTTAAGATTTCTTTCAACAAGGTGAAGATTGAAAATGACTAGTAAAGGACTCTATTTCAGTAATATCACTAATCTTTTTCACTCAAGTTATGATGTGTATACAATTATAATAGGGGATTGTCAACAACGCAAATTGGTTATTAGAATCTACGAAAAACAAGAGTATTTGTCATGGTTTTAATTACTGGCTTTATTACCTACCAAAACAGTCACACGTAGCTTCAAACATATCCAGTGCTCCTGAAAAAAGAAAAAAAAGTGCTTATATACATTCACCAACTAGAGTAAAGAAAATTGTAAACAAAACAAGACTGAAAAGATTGAGAGTTCTGAGAACAGCATAAATCATTTCCAGTCTGAAGGGATTTACAGCAATGAGCAGAGCGTAAATTGTATCAAGATGTGAAGGTAGAAGGACGAAAAATTGATTCAAATTTAGGTAATCTATATCTTTTCCTCTTCATGTTTGTGGGTGTGTATCAAGAGTAAAAAAAACATAGATATGGAAGATCGATCGTGAACTCGATTTGCATGTACTCTATGACTCGTTTCTTGTTAACTTTCACATCCAAGTTTTGCTTTGTTTGGTTTTGGCTGCAAGGCCATCAAAAGATGATTTTGCCCCCTTAAAAAAAGAATTACAAAGATTTCTGGAAAAAAAAAAAAAGAAAGAAGAAGAGTAAATTCAATTACCTTCTTTTTCTAAAGAAAAAAGAAAACATCGAATTTCGTTGATACAATTGATGTGCCACATATTACACTATTTTTCCTCACAAATTCTTCAAAATTCCTTAGAAAACTCGAGATCTGGCTATAGGCTCCCCATTGTTGAAGTTCAGTTAGATGATAATCACATCGGATTATTTGATTCATTGTTCCTATCACAAAACTTCATTTTCGTTTGCTGTATTTTAATAAATTCCTTATATATATTGATGTAATTCATTCTTTTAGAAAAAAGGGTTATGAATTTTAATTATAATTAGCCAACACACAAAAATGTTTCTTTGTTCATGGTTAGTGAGGTGAATTAAGTCGAGAGGATTATCTCAGCTTTGAACCAGAGGCTGACAGATATGAGTCAGTGGGCTGCCACTTGGGCACGCATTTTTGTCTGCATGTAACGAAAACGCTTGCATGAATCACATTTGCAGTCCATAACCGTCCCACTTTTGCATCCTAATCAATTTGTCTCCTTTTTCTTTTTCTTTTCCAAATGAGGTAAAAAAAAATATTTGTTCAAATAGATAATTTGTATATATTGGCTAGAGACCAATTTTACCCTCTTTACTCTCTATTTTAATCTTGCTGTACTTTTCATGCTTTCCCCATATTTTTTTTTTTTGCTTATTATGTAATTGACTTATTGGCATGAAATTTCAAAGTTCAGTTTTTTTTGTTTGTTTTGCTAATGAGTTAGAAGTTGAGTAATGTGTTCTGTCATACTTTGTCATGTTACATTGTTGAAATTAACAATAAGTGTTGTATAAGTGGTAGAAACATACAATTAAATGCGTAACTTCTATTATTTAGTTGATCACATAAGGTGTTAAATTGTCTAATAATAAAAAAGAATTTTTATTAAACTGTCTAGAGCTACACAAGTCATTCAAATATCTGATAGCTAGTCTACCACAATGTAATCATATCCAATACACAATTCATGTTGTGAAACACTTTTTATAAGTTTTTTATTAAAATATAAAAGGAAACTATCTTCTATCAAAGATGGTAATTTCCGCACTTTCTTTTCTCTTCTTGTATTTATCGTTTTTCTTTTAAAAATTAAATTAAATAAATCAAAAGAGAATTAAGTGCTTAATGAAAAAACTAGAGTGTGAAGATCAATACCTATATCAGTAGTGCCACAATTCTCAGTCCCATCAAATTTTACAGAAAAGCTACTACTCCTATCACTTTCCTTTAATTTCTTCAATACTTGAACAGTTTTTTCATGGAATTAACAAAAGGATTTGGTTGAAGAATAGTTTCCCTTTCCCGGTACTGGATTTTGCAGGTAGCTAGGATAATATTGTTGTTTCTTTGGTGTGGATTAATTAGAGATTGAACACTATACATTAGGTATTCTTTCGGGTGGATGATACAATGAACCAAGTTTACTCTTCAAAGTCACAAACTAAACGCACACAAATTAATATATAGATTTTGAACAAATTAATATATAGGTTTCTTGGGGGAAAAAGGAAAAATCCTGCATTTTTATGCTCGCTATTTTCAAGAAAATCATGCATCTTTGTTTTCGATGTTCCACTTCCTTAGTCATTAGTGGACTGGAATTGCATGAAGCAAGGAAAAACAAAAACACAAAAAAGTTAAGATAATGAATGGAAAAAGAAACCTATATATTTAAATCAGGGAGAATTAAGTGAAATCACACGTTAAGACAGTCAGAATTATAATTTTGTATTGAACTTACTATTTACAAAACTAATACTAAATTTGAATTATATGTAAAGAGAAAAACCATCGCACAGTAGTGTGACATCCTGCATCCCAAGGGAACGAATTCGGATCTTTGTCGGATCCTCTTTATGAGAATTCTAGGATCCGTGAATTGTGTCAATTCATTGTATATCGTACGGTTATAAATTATTTTAAATCTTTTTATTTAAAAGATATACATGATTCACGGATTCCTAAAATCCTCTCTAAGAAAATCTGGAGAGGATCCTGTTGACAAGGGAACACTTAATAGTGAAAATTGGACAACCGAGGGGAAAAAATCATATTTGGTTTTTGGTTCCGATAGTAGAAAAATAGAAGGTTTAGAAACAAAATAAAACTTTTGGGCGCAGTTTAAGCCCATAAACACCACCAGCGTATCTTACCATGGCGCCTTAGGATTTATTGTGCATATTTGTGTCTGTTTGATCAAACTCACGCATAGTTATAGTTTTTCATGCGTGCGTTTGTGTTTATGTCTTTTTGTTTTATGATTTTTGGGAGGAGGTGAGATTATAGCTGTTGTGCCTCGAACAGATCATCAATCCAACCCCAATCCCATTGTCCAAATCGAACAAGAACCCTCTTCGAATACTCCAAAATCTCTATCCACTCTGGTTTTTTTTTTCTTTTCCTTCTGTTTTTTTCTCGCCGACCAAACACGTCCCAATAGCTATCATCATTCATCACCACATAGAATCAGGAAACCCCGTACTGGGTTTTGTTTGCGTGCTCGATTTCTCTGTGATTCGATTCCTGTCTCTTGATTTTCTGGTCGAGAATATTGAAGGTGACATGCACCAGGTGTACGTGAGTTACAGAATAATTAAAGAAAGAGAATAGCACTGGTTGTGTTCGTTGACGATGAGTGGTCAGGTGGTCAAGAGAAAGAGAAAGAAGATCGAAGATTGCGTGAGATGTCCACTCTGCAACATGCACTTCTGCGAGGCCACTACCATATGTGAATGCCTTCATACATGTCAGTTCCCTTTCTCTCCCCTTCATGTTTCATCCAATATTATGTTTTTTTATCTGATTTCATGTGTTTTCTTGACGCTCTCCCATTCTTTGATACAGGTTGTTTATTGTCATGTTTTCATGATCTGGGTCTTTTTTCAATTTTGCATTTTGATTGTCCAAGTTTTTGTATAAAAACATAAGAACAAAACTGCACACATGGAGGAGTTTATGTACATTTTGGAGTGTCAATAGCAGTTCACTTTAGGAATATGTCAAACTATTAATAATTGTTGGTATTTCCTTACATATGTGTGTAATGAACGACTTGGACTTTACCATAAATTAATTTACTTTCTGATTTTGTTTTTTTTGTTTTTTTTCGTATTTTTCGACTACATATTATTGCGAGCTTCCGTCATGGTGGTCTATAAATTTATTGTAGTGTTAATATCTAGGTCAAGTTTCACTCTGCACTGGACAGGACAACCTACTAGCAAAGAGTTCTGGTTAATTTCCCAAATTTACTTGCAATAATATATACAAAGAATCACAATTTATATTTTCCATCTCATCTTAGATTCCTGTTGTTTCCTAAAGAACATGGTGTGTGCTAATTACATGTAGCATGCAAGAATCCACATATTGTGTTCGCCCATAAGATCTTTCATTGCTCATTCGTCCCATACCGTCTTGGGTTTTGTCTAAATTTATCTGAATTATATGGAGGGAGCTGCATTATGTGTTTTATTTTACACCAGTCTCTCATTTAATCATCTGAGCTGCATATTAATTTTTCTTCTATCAATCTGACTCCTCTCCTTTTGTTTCGAGAACAGTTTGCAAGAAGTGCATATACTCAAAGATAGTAGATGAAGAGTTGGATTGCTGCCCACAATGCAATACTCATTTAGGGGTTGCCCCATTGGAAAAACTCAGGTATTTGAATTTGATCATCAATAATAGTCCTATGTTTATAAATGTTTAAATATCGGTTACAAATTCATGTTCTAACCTTATATCATGCTAGAAGAATAATTAGACTGTAAATTGGATTATTAGTAGCAAACTTCATTAGCACAAAAACAAAAGAGATTTGATGCACAAACTGCTCAATTGGTAGTATAGGCTCTGAACACCACATAAATTCAAAAGCCTATTTTAACTAATACAATTTCTAGTGTAGAACCATTTGTTCACACCAACTGCTGTTTTCGGAAGGATATTGTGTATCAACAGTTTGTTTCAAACTATGTGTCAACAAAGAACAGTTGCTAAGCATAGTTTTTTTTTTTTTTTTTTCCTTTTTTTTTTTTCCACTTCTGCTTTTTGTTACATTCAACGCGTAGTTACCCTTTTTTTAATTTCTTGATGACCAAACATACAGAGGCAAGCAGGCTAACATTTGATGAAGAATTCATAGATTGCTGATATGGAAAGGATTATTGAGATCTGTGTTGGTTTACGCTTATCCTTTTTCTTTCCTTGTCTGCAGGCCAGACCGCATGTGGGATAATATAGTGGGCAATATCTTCCCTTCTGACAGAGAAAAGGTCAACGTACCTGCAGACAACAATGCGCAAGATACAACATCAAAGCCCCTTCCTTCCGAAAGAAAAATGGTTAAGGAACCTGCAGACTGCAATGCGCAGGATATGACGGCAGAGGTTCTTCCTTATGAAGGGAGAAAGATTAAGGCACCTGCAGACTTCGATGTGCAAGATATAACAGCAGAGCTGCTTCCTTCCGAAAGTAGAAAGTCTAAGGCACCTGCAGACGACAATGTGCAAGATGTAGAGGCCGAGCCCCTTCTGTCCGGAAGGAAAAAGGTTAAGGAACCTGCTGTGCCCTCAACTTCAATCCCAGCTAAAAGAAAGGAGATATATCTCTCTTCATTGTTGATAAATTCACCTCAAGGATCAGGTGGGTCTGAGATAAGTGGACAAAGAAGGTATCCTGCACGAAGGAGATTTCCTCTACCAGAGTCACCTTCGATTCAGAAGCCTGAAAAGAATGAGGATGTTTTCCATGAGAGACTTAAGTCACCTCAGACACTAAAAACGGTTGCACTATTTATCAAACAGGTAAAAGAGGCGAAAAAAAATAATCGTTTCAATGCGTTTACTTGTCCATTTTTATCCTTTCAAACATGTTGAAATATGTTGATGCAGAACTCTGCTGAGGGATCATTGAAGCAGCACATGCTTAACAAGGGTGTGGTCGACAATTCTCAATCAGGGGATGTGAAACCTGAAATTTGGAAGCCATTAAACCGCCTGGTTGAAGCTGCAAGCAAGACAAGTCCTGATAAGATTAATCTGCAACTGCAACTTCCTATTTCCGAACCTATGTTGCCTGTTGCGCTCAACAACGAAGCATGTGAGGTTAAGCCCGTTATAGAATATGGTAGCAAATCCAAAGTCGGTGGTAGTGTGAATCAATCTAATCTTGCGCCATCGGGTTTGGTGAGTTTTAGGAAACCACAACGCGGACGAAAAAGAAAACCAGCTGTACCTGACGGACTCAACATTCCAGCACAATCTGTGGCTGATGCAAATGATAAGTGTGACAGAATATTACGTCCAATTTGGTTCTCGTTGTTTGCTTCCGATCACCAGTGAGATTTTGTTCCCATTGCTTTAATCAAGAACTGATTTTGATTCTTTTTTTCCCTTTTCATAAATTGGGTTTAACAATTTAGAAATTGATTATTGCAGGGAAGGCTTTCCACCCTTGCCGCAGTTACCTTCATGTTACTTGAGAGTCAAGTAATTTTCATTAACCTTATGCCCTTCTATTTTCTAGCATTTACTGTTTGCCGATCCCTGCACCACAAAATTTTCAGTCTCGATGTAAAGTTCATGGCAATAGATCATATCTTACAAGCAAGAAGCAACTAGATTTTTCACTCTTCATTCATGATATATATGCTCAACTCAATCTGTATCATTTTCCAGATGTCCAAAAAGAAATATTATTTCCATTTTCGATAGTTGGTTCAAAACTGTACTGCCTTTCCATGGACCGGCGTTATGAAAATTTTGCAACTTGTTTGATGAATGCATGCACCCTTATTCTTTCTCATGCCCCCTTTTCTTGAAGAACACTTGTGTATTTTACATGGCAGGAGCATCCAAAATTAATTCTGTGGGACAGAACTGACCGTTGGATGAAAATGCTCTCTTGCAATTTTCTGGCTATGTTTAGCGTAATTTATTCGTTTAATTTCTTGTAACCGCAGATATTAACTTCAATTATGTTTTTCGAAATTCCATAGGGATGGTAGCTTTCCCGCTTCTTTCTTAAAAAAGTACCTGGTGAAAAAGCTGAATCTTACCTGCGAGGATGAGGTAACATCATCTTTGTCCCTTTTCAGTTACTACTATTTGTGCATGTATGAAACATCAGACTTATGATGGTGAAGAAAAAGGGGACGGGAAGCATTTTTTCATGGATCGAAAATGAAGATTCCTTGTCCTGCGAAAACCAAATTCATCTGTTTTATTTCTTGAAATGGAAATAAGTGAATCAGAGATTACTCCTTTTGTTCATGAATTCATACTGTTCAATTGGGATTTTGGGTAACTTGGGCGATAGTCATCTTCAGTACATAAACTACTGGCAAGCAGGAGAAATCGCTAAATTCGTGAATTGTTTCGTTCTGCTAATGATATTTGAAACTGATATTTTTGTGGTCAGAACTAGGTATAGTTGATTTATCTGATCACTTATTTCCCATTTCACTTGTCCGTTGTTGCCAACCCTAGTGTTTCTAGTAAGTTAACCGGACTTGATGATATTAGACGCTCAAAAACTCAGTCGATTTGGGTACTAAAAGCAGAACTATTTTTTGCTGCAGACAAGTAAATTTATTTTTCTAATCAGACCTTTAAACTCATGAAGTATGCCTATATTTGATACTGAATCTCACTTCGTGCCTAATGCAGGTGGAGGTCACATTGCACGGAAAGCCAATACTTCCTACATTGGAGGTGCATAACTTAGTCGACTTGTGGTTACAGACAACAGCATCGGCATCTCCGAGGATACAGGCGACCGTAGGAAGCTCCGCAAAGGAATACGTGCTGCCCCTCACATACGGTCGAAAAATGCTGCTCCGTTAGGCTAGCTTTAGCTATTCCTGTAGTCGCGGCCCTGTAAAAGTGATCAGTCCAGGCAGCCGCAGTCTGGGATGCCTTCACTGTGTTGTTCACCGTATGCAAATTTCATTTGTTCTTTCGTTTCATCCCTGCTTGCACATGCTTTGCTTGCAGTGTGGTGTTCTCGGTACTTCTTACCCTAAGCAGGTTTTCGAGTTTTACTTGAACAGGACGTGTTCTTTAGCATCGTACCTCTGTATCCTTGGTTTCTAAGTTTTTATAGAATTTTCTCATTGAAAAACAACAGATTTTCAGAACAAATTAAGCCGGTTTAAATTATAACTCTTGGAGAATGCAATTGGCAGACGTTTCGGAACGAAAGTTAGATTCACCAATCGAGAATACGATTGTGAATACTCTGTAATTGCTAAAAACGAGCCGCTCCAGCCCCATGGACAAAAACTGATGAATAGTTTTTCTCAATTTTCACCACTAACGAAAAGGAATTAGCTTTGCATACATAATCACTCCGAAAAATGCTTTACACAACTTGCACGGTTTTACAATGCATGAACAGATACGGTTACCCATTTGTTCCACATTTACCATCAGAAAAAAAACTGATATATACAAGTTTCTCCGTTAAAAGCACTGAGAAGATGATTTGAATCGGGAACGAACGCTGAACAACAAGTAAGGTGAGTGAAACAATTGCAGACTTCAGAAGCAAGGCGCATCATCTCAACTGGATCTGCAATAATTGATTGCTAGTGATTGCAGTCGAATGTGTTTCCGTAGTGTGAAGTAGGTCTCAAACTCTTGCATATCCTGGAAACAAATTCGATACTAATAACTAGCAATCAAGCAGGAGCAAATGATCAATTACACATAACAATTCATATAAACAAAATGAATGTTTGGGTAAAAAGCACTCGGCTCGATTCAATCCTGATACAGAACTTTTCATAAATTATTTTCTCAAGAGAAAAATAATCATGTCACTGCCCTATGTACATGTGATATTGCCTAAAGCATACGACACAGACAGATCAATTCTCAAGACCAGCGGTACTGCACAAACCGGTAGCTCCACAATACGGATGGAGAGCGACAAAACAGAAAGTACCTCTCAAAGATGGATGATGCATCATTTAGACCCAAAACTGGAAAACCTTTTCTATCAGGAATATGTAATAGGTGGAACGCTTGATGGAATTACTAGTACTAAACCACGCCCGTCAATATGAACGATGCTCACAACGGAAATAAACTTGGTTTCATCTCATCTCATCTCATCTCATGTCCCTAAAATTCAATGGATTAGACTTTAACAAGCAAAACTGTCTGCGCGATGCTCCAGGTTTACAACTCTAGTTACACACAATTACAATGATGTTTACAACTCTATTACCACATATGTACAACCACACACACACACACACACACACAATCATATTTACACGTATATACTGTGAACACGAAAGATTCCTTGAAACAAGAAACCAGAATAACGTGTACAAAATAATATTTTTGTGTTTATGATTTTGGGGTTACGATCTCTCTCAAATTTGGTCCTCTGATTCTATCTTCGTAGGGTGTAGGTTTGTGGATGAGTTGTTGATCCAAAGGGCCGTCGGGGCTTGATCTAAGGATGAACAGTTGATGAACGGATCTTCAAGGGGCGTTGGGCTTGATCTTGAAGAATGGGTGTATGGATTTCTTCAAGGGGCTTTTGGGCTTGATCTTGAAGGTTGATGGATGAGCAGATCTTCAAGGGCTTTTGGGCTTAGTCTTGAAGAACGATTGGATGTGTGGATTTGTTTGTGCTGTTGATCCAAGGGGCCGTTGGGGCTTGATCTTAGGATGAACGATGAACACTTTCTTCAAGGGCCGTCGGGGCTTGATCTTGAATAATGGTTGTGTGGATTTCTTCAAGGGCTTTTGGGCTTGATCTTGAAGGTTGATGGATGAGCGGATCTTCAAGGGCTTTTTGGGCTTAATCTTGAAGAACGATTGGATATGTGGATTTGTTGAGGTTGTTGATCCAAAGGGCCGTTGGGGGCTTATGCTTAGGATGAACGGATGAACACTTTCTTCAAGGGCCGTCGGGGCTTGATCTTGAAAGAGGATTTAACGAAGAACGAAGAGAGCTTTCTTGATCCTTCGAAATTCTTGGGAATTTGGATGGTTGGAAGCTTTGGAGTTTCAAAGCTTCAAGGATTTGGGGAATTCTCTTCTAATTTTGGAGTAAAGAAATGTATTTGTGAATTCCTTGATGCTTGATACCTTGATGGAGAAGCCTATTTATAGGCTTTGAGAATGAATCACCACCACAAAATATTTTTTTTCCTTTCCAAGCACCATTGCCTAATTTTCCCACTTAATGCAATATTGAAATTGAAGTGGTGTAACTTATGGCCTAATTTCCCACTTAATACCATTTTAAACTTGAAGTGGTCTAACTTATGGCCTAATTTCCCACTTAACACCATTTTAAACTTGAAATGTGTATGCTTTGTCATTGCCCAAATGAGAAAAACTTGCTTTGATCCGTAATGGATTGAAGTGTGCTTGCCTTGTCATTGCCCAACATGAGAAGAAAAACTTGTTTTGATCCTCAATGGATTGAAATGTACTTGCCTTGTCATTGCCCAAAATGAGAAGAAAAACTTGTTTAATCCTTCAAGGGTATTTCTTCCTATTTTGTTGAGTCACACGCCATGTGTACAATTTGTACAACACGTGGCATATGCCATGTATGCCTTGACACGTCAAAACTTTAATGCATTGGTGAACATTTGTTTTACTGAAATTTCGATGTCTACAAATGCCCCCACTTCAAGGCGCGTCGTAGACATAAGCTTGTCACGTGTAGAAGATGCGTTTTGAAGTCCCTTAATGTAGATGTCAACCCAAGGGTCGTCGAGGCTTGATCTTGAATTGGGCTGGAAATTTCTTCAAGGGCCATTGAGGCTTGATCTTGAGTTCGACTGGAAGATTTTCTGGTTTCCTCCAATCGTTGATTTTCCACAGGCTTAGTCTTGAACTGGGCTGGAAATTTCTTCAAGGGCCATCGAGGCTTGATCTTGAGTTCGACTGGAAGATTTTCTGGTTTCCTCCAATCGTTGATTTTCCACAAGCTTAGTCTTGAACTGGGCTGGAGGATTCTTTTGGTCTCCCCCGAAGGTCTGAACTTACTCCTTTTATCTGGAGTTGAATTTGATTCAAGGGTGGAGAACACTTGATTTTGAATCGGGCTTGTGATTTCTTCAAGGGCCATCGAGGCTTGATCTTGAGTGAAAATAGGACCATGAGCGGTTTCAGGATTCAGACACATGGCAGGCAAGCACGAGGTGGAGGTGATGACCTGTTTCTTTGTTCAATCTTTCCAATTCGTATTGAAGAGGGTTAGAGGATAACTCAGCATATGCAGTTGTTGCGTTTGCTGACTATCCACAAGATTGATGTTTCATTGTCACTCGTCTTAGCTGTTCTCCAAGCAGATGTGGTCCCTTCTCTGGAAGTGTATCAACCGTTGAAGATGACTACTCGAGAGCAACGCTAGGTAAGTAACCAGGGAATAGATTCCAGGTAGTCGGTTCCAGATCGGAAGACTGACTCCAAGTGCCGGCTGATTGCTCTCTTTCACTTTGCCATGCGAGTAATAACAAGGACAAAGGAAAAGACAGGGAAAAAGCATGATATGAGATACCTTTGCTTTCGAAGAAGCAGCAAATGAATCAGCACATATATTTGTTGTGCTTGTCTCCACATGCTTCGATGTATCATTTTCACTTGCCTTACTTGCTCCCTTTGCAGAAGTGGTATTTCCTTATGCAGGTTTAACATCTTCTCTTGTAGTATTTGTCCTCTGATGCAGGAGTTGAATGCAAACCTTGCATTTGAATGGACCCTCACTTCTTGGTGGCAGCGCAAGTTTGAGTGGAGGTTCCGACATATTGCTTTCTCTGTCCTTGTCTTGGCAGGTGAGAACAAGGGCAAAGGAAAAGACAGGGAAAAAGCATGATATGAGATACCTTTGCTTTCGCCCTTGATGATATGAGATACTTTTGCTTTTGAAGAAGCAGCGAATGAATCAGCACATATATTTGTTGTGCTTGTCTCCACATGCTTCGATTTACCGTTTCCTCCTGCCTCATCTGTACTCCAGGCATCTGGTATCTTCTTTGGGGAAGAAGAAAAAATTGAGTATTTCGAGAGGCTTTGCTGGGAGTGCGCCCTCAGAGGTGAGGAAGAGTTGGGCATTTTTTTTTTTTTTTGCAGGTCTGCCTTGCCATAAAAGATGAAGGTTGACATATATAGGGATTTCCCAATAGCAAGTGGTGGTACTGTTCCTTTACCATTGTCGACAACTGTTGGGTAATTGAACAGTAAGATTCACGCGTTCTCATCTTTGTCAGAAATCTTTGACAAAGTTGCCCGTGATTTCTGCAAAGCTGGGGTTGCATATAAAGGGTGATGACAAATCTGGAAGAGCCCAGCTTTTGAAATTCAGAGAGTGATGACTCTTCGATCCTTGAATAAGCGGCCCAGCTTTTGAGGTTCGGAGGGTGTTACCTCTTTGATTTCTGAACAAACGCTTCTTCGATTTTTTTGAGCAAGCGTCTCTTCGATTTCTGAACAAATGCTTCTTCGATTTTTTGAGCAAGCGCCTTTTTGATTTCTGAATGGCAAACAGTAGTGCGGATGCGGCTTTGTCAGAGATCTTTTGACAAAGTTGAACGCGTTTTCTGAAAAGCCGAGAAAGCGTCGCCTAACTTACGCCTTTTATCTGGCTTTTGAGATTTTGAAGAGTGGTGTCTCTTCCATTTTTGAATCGGTGGTCGTGTCGCCTCTCCTCTTTATAGAAGTATCGATTACCTCCAACATGCACATCTTGAAGGTTGCTCATTCCTGAAAATCATCTCCGGTGTATTTTGTTTTAACAGCCCCTTGAGATTTTTCTCCATCCGACCCTTCTCTTTTAACACCTTTGAAAAATGGCCAACCCATCTAACATTTGCTTAGATTTGAGTCTCAGCAGTGCGCCGCGTCAGGGTAAGGTATGGTGCCCGTCTTTTTTTATCTTCTAATGGCCCTCTTACAGGTGAAGACTCCGTGATGACGGATGCAACAACAGCTACGATAGTAGCTAGGAACCTCCTTACTCCCAAAGATAGTAGGCTGCTTTCAGGACGGTCCGATGAGTTGGCCGTTCAAGAGTCCTTAGCTCTTAGCGTTCAGTGTGCGGGCTCTGTGTCTAACATGGGCCAACGCCTACTTGCTCGCTCCCGTCAAGTTGAATCGTTGATGGCAGAGGTGGAAAATCTCAAGCAAGAGAATAAAAGTTTGCACGTGCTTGCAAATAACTATTCGACGGGCATGAAGAGGAAGCTTGATGAGCTGCAAGAATCTGAAGGTCGAATTCAAAGTGACCGTCAAAGGCTTGCGACTTATCTCCAGAGGCACCTTTTTCCTGGGTCATCTAGCGTTCCACCCAGTATTGAGGCCTCGAATGCTCTATCTTCAATGCCTCCTGCTCCGATGCCTTCTACTCCGATGCCTTCCGCTTCTAGAGTTTTGCCACGTAGTGGGGCTTCACGTGAACAACCATTGTGAAAGCTCCATCTTTTTTTTTTTTTTTTTTTTTTTTTTTTGATGATGTAATAAAATTGACTTTCTTTAATGAAACATTTATTTATTTATTTTGATGTGACTGTACTTGAAGTTTTGAAGTTTCAAGTTGCCTACGTACTCTTCCAAAGAAGGGATCAAGTCATAACGTAGTTCAAATGAGTGATGGTTTTGATAATGATTTTGCCGTACACAGTTTATGCTCTTGCGGGCCAGGAGCGTTTGGTGCCGTTTGCAGTTTCAGCTCGTGCAGGCAAGGAGCGTTTGGTGCCGTTTGCAGTTTCAGCTCGTGCAGGCAAGGAGCGTTTGGTTGTCACCTTTTAGGCTCGTGCAAACGAGGAGCTTGTGGACAAGATGTTTGCTGCTTGTCCAATTTCTTCGAAGCGATCTTCGAAAGGCATTCCTCACAATCTTCATAGCAAGGAGCCTTGATCGAGAAATTGAATAAGTCTTCGATGAAGAAGAGATCGCGCATGAACGATCTTTGTGTTGAAATTTTCTTATCTTCAACATTTTCACATTGCTTTGGAGGTTGGCGAAAGCTGCTTTCCCTCCTTTCTGATTGGTGCACTTATGGAGAAGACATATGTTTCTCGTGCAGTTTCTTCGGAGTGACATGAGTCCAACCTTCAATTTCACTTGACTTGGAGCATGCCTCCAACAGTCGAGGTGAAGACTTTGAGTCGAAAGAGCCAGAAGTGACATCTTTCTTAGGGATTTCATCTTCAGTGCCGTCCTCTTGGGTTTGTTGGCATGAAGATTTGCCAGTGTGGACGATGATGCGCCTCCTTACTTTCAGTGGTCCTTTTGTGTCGACCTCTAGGATTGCTTGGCGCTTCATCCTTGAAGGAATCAAGCTTCGAACGTCGCATTTTTCTGCTAACCCATCGAACTTTTCTTCCTTTGGTGTTGTCTTCCTCTTTCCAAAAGGCTTCTCATTATCTTCAAATCTTTCCGAAGCTGATCGTCGCAGAGGAGAGATAGCTGTGTTGCTTTGTTTCTTAGGCTTTAACAACCTTTCAAAAACAGAGCTTTGGGATGTTGGCGCGTTAAGCCTCTTGAAGACAGAAGTTCGGCCTTGACTACCAATGCGATTAAGCACTGAAATTCTGGAGCTTGAATGGCTCATCCTATCGACGACCGACGTCCGAGGGGCGGGTTTAGGCTCTTTTTGGTCTTGTTCAATGCTCACGCTGATGTGTTGAGCGCTAGCTTTCTTCACTTTGCTTGAAATCTTCACGGGTGCATTTGGTGTGAAGCCAAGTCCAGCTTTGTTGTTGTCAACTCCGTAATCATGCTCCTTCAACTTCTTTTGAGTCTCGGTGAGGTCACGATCTTTGTCATTGACGGTGTTTGAAACCTTCTTTCCAAGATTTGAAAAGGAAGCAAAGTCATGCCTAGCCTTTGACATGAGTTCGTAGGCATTTGGGTTAAAGCCTTCTTCGGTCTTCTTAGTTGGAAGAGAGCTTGGTTTCATTTTGACGCCATGCTGTGCCTCCAGACGGTTGATGAGTCCGGCGGTTTGCAAGTTTTTCTCCTCTGCAGTCCGTGTGAGCTTTGCGATTGCTTCATTCATCTGAGCTAGCTGCTCCTCGATTGAAGTTACTCCAGTGGTCATGACTTGCATGGTTGTACTGCCGCTCGAATCAGCGTCGGAGAGTAGGGACTCTGAGTATTTCCTCGGGCTTTCCCCTCTTGATGCCCTTAGCGAGGCTAGGGTGATCACAGGCTCGTGCCTCAGGTGCTCTTGTTCCTTTGACAGAGTTAATGCAGGGGCGGAAGCCGCGGCAAAAAAAGCTCTTGCCTTACTTCGGGTTATGGTGCCCGAAATATCACCACTTGCGGCGATGATGTTCTTGTTCTTTGCTTTGATTGCAGGAACATCTTGATCCTTTCTTGATGCCATTTGCGTTTTTCGATGATTTGAGGATAGAGATGAGAGGTAGAGATGTCCCACTGGGCGTGCCAAATTTGTGAACACGAAAGATTCTTTGAAACAAGAAACCAGAATAACGTGTACAAAATAATATTTTTGTGTTTATGATTTTGGGGTTACGATCTCTCTCAAATTTGGTCCTCTGATTCTATCTTCGTAGGGTGTAGGTTTGTGGATGAGTTGTTGATCCAAAGGGCCGTCGGGGCTTGATCTAAGGATGAACAGTTGATGAACGGATCTTCAAGGGGCGTTGGGCTTGATCTTGAAGAATGGGTGTATGGATTTCTTCAAGGGGCTTTTGGGCTTGATCTTGAAGGTTGATGGATGAGCAGATCTTCAAGGGCTTTTGGGCTTAGTCTTGAAGAACGATTGGATGTGTGGATTTGTTTGTGCTGTTGATCCAAGGGGCCGTTGGGGCTTGATCTTAGGATGAACGATGAACACTTTCTTCAAGGGCCGTCGGGGCTTGATCTTGAATAATGGTTGTGTGGATTTCTTCAAGGGCTTTTGGGCTTGATCTTGAAGGTTGATGGATGAGCGGATCTTCAAGGGCTTTTTGGGCTTAATCTTGAAGAACGATTGGATGTGTGGATTTGTTGAGGTTGTTGATCCAAAGGGCCGTTGGGGGCTTATGCTTAGGATGAACGGATGAACACTTTCTTCAAGGGCCGTCGGGGCTTGATCTTGAAAGAGGATTTAACGAAGAACGAAGAGAGCTTTCTTGATCCTTCGGAATTCTTGGGAATTTGGATGGTTGGAAGCTTTGGAGTTTCAAAGCTTCAAGGATTTGGGGAATTCTCTTCTAATTTTGGAGTAAAGAAATGTATTTGTGAATTCCTTGATGATTGATACCTTGATGGAGAAGCCTATTTATAGGCTTTGAGAATGAATCACCACCACAAAATATTTTTTTTCCTTTCCAAGCACCATTGCCTAATTTTCCCACTTAATGCAATATTGAAATTGAAGTGGTGTAACTTATGGCCTAATTTCCCACTTAATACCATTTTAAACTTGAAGTGGTCTAACTTATGGCCTAATTTCCCACTTAACACCATTTTAAACTTGAAATGTGTATGCTTTGTCATTGCCCAAATGAGAAAAACTTGCTTTGATCCGTAATGGATTGAAGTGTGCTTGCCTTGTCATTGCCCAACATGAGAAGAAAAACTTGTTTTGATCCTCAATGGATTGAAATGTACTTGCCTTGTCATTGCCCAAAATGAGAAGAAAAACTTGTTTAATCCTTCAAGGGTATTTCTTCCTATTTTGTTGAGTCACACGCCATGTGTACAATTTGTACAACACGTGGCATATGTCATGTATGCCTTGACACGTCAAAACTTTAATGCATTGGTGAACATTTGTTTTACTGAAATTTCGATGTCTACATATACAAATCAGTATTTCTGTCAGAATTCTAGCGATTGAGGAGAGAACTAATAGCGCACAACTAGAGGACATGACATTTTAGCGATTGACATTTAAGACAGTTGTATTTTAAAATAAATGATCAGATACACATATAAAACTGTCTGAAATGGGTTGGAGTTTTACCTCAGTTCCACCACAAAGAAGTTGGGATTCTCCATTGTCACCACCACTTTTCTCCCTGCTTTCCTTTGCCCAAAAATTGGAAAAAAAAAGTCAATTTTCGTGCCATTTGCTCACTAAATAGCAAAAATAAGTTCAAAACTTTGAGGATAAAAAAAGAAAAGCATCTAAAACTCAAATCTGGAAACATAGAAATAAGCAAAACCCATTTGATAGAAATAAGCAAAACCCATTTGAGAACCCACCATAAAAAACCAAACTTTACCCAAAAAAAACTCAAAAAAGTAACGGCGTATTTGGTATCTTATTTGAAATTTTTCATTATTTCTCAAAACATTTCTTAAGAACATTTCTTGAAAATAATTTTCTTTAAGACTAAAAAACTTGTTTGGTGTGAAATTTAAAAAATTAAATTAGAAAACTTAAACTGAACAAAGAGATCCAAAAATAGGGGTCACATAAGATGGAGAAGGAGGTGAAAGGAGGAAAGAAAGTAATAAATGATTGAAGGAAAAAAAAGAAGAAGAGAGAGGATCAAAGGAGACAAAGAGGAAGAGGAGAGAGAGAACCGAGAGAATGAAAAGATTGGAAGAAAGACCAAAAACAAAAAAAAATGAGAAGAGAGAGAAGAAAAGAGAGAGGTAGGTTTGGAGTGAGAGGGGAGAAAGGAAAGAAAAAAAGGACTGAGTTTAAGTTTAAAAACTCTAAAAACTCACTTTTTGTGTTTTTAGATAATAGACTATATTTTTTAGTTTGTCTTGAATTCAATTTTTGAAAACAGTCATACCAAACAAGTTTAAAGCCTAAAATTTGAAAATTATTTTTGAGTTTAAAAAGTTAGATTTAAGTAGAATACCAAACAAGCCCTAAAAAACCCATTTGAAGGCTCATAACTTTACACAAAATGCAGCAAAGAAAAGACAAAAAAGAAAAAGTAAGCCCATCAAATTCAACCCTTTAATTTAAACTCCAAAAAAAATTGAACACAACCCAATTGAATCATTAATCTTACCGCAATATACTCTCAATTACGCGTTGTTAACCCTTGTGTTTTCAAATTTCTCCTATATCTCTTTGTCGGTCTGCATTATGCGCAATGTACTCCTAGTTTCGCTTTGCTTTCTATGTCATTTCCGCTATGTACTCCTGATTTCGCTTTGCTTTCTCTATCATTTTTGCAATTGCCTCCTCCATCTCATAAATGATCTATTTTGGAAAATTCCCCACCAAAAACTCAAACCACTCACCAAGCGTCATCTTCTCCAAGTCACAACTCACATTGACACCTGCACCACACCCACTTCAGTCGCCACCCTTAACACCATTCTGCTGCCATGTTCACCATTTTCACCACTCCCACTTCCACTTCCACCCTTTTCACCCTTTCCACTTCCACAATCGCCCCTACACCGTGAGAATGGTAACCCGGATAAGTTGCGAAGTTTGTGTGAGTGACAATAATCCAACATATGTGAGAATCATAAAACATTTTCATTGGTCACATTTTATAAACATCAATCATAAAATCAATCTTTATAAAATCATTAACACGTTGAAAATCCCGACGGAGTCGCATAGACATCCAATGACCTTTCTAAATCAAACCACATGGGTTATCAAATATCGGATTCATAAACACATTGAAAACTAGGGCTAGAGCGACACAATTCGGCCAAAGCCTACATCTTCTAAGTTTCCATGTTCTAGACGGAATCCAAGGAAATCAACAAATCAACGAAGACAAGGGATGCAATTTCGGACCACTCAACAAAATCCAACAAGGACCGGGTTCTAGACCACTCAACTGAACCGAAGGGAAACGAGATTCTAGAGTACTCAACGAAATCTGAACAAGATATGATTTTGGACTACTCAACGGAATCACGGAGTAGGAGGATTTTGGACCACTTAACAGAATCCATATGGAGCAGAGAACTAGACCACTCAACGAAACCCTAGTGGAACCGGTTCTGGACCACTTAATGAAACCGAGTAGAATCCAAGGAACATAATTCAAAACAGCTCAATGAAACAAGACATGACACAAGTTCAATGTAGACACAAGTTCAATGTAACAGCTCCCCATGACAATGGGTTAATAGTACTCTACTAGCCCTCACGTTTCTCAAATCATTTCACATACGCATTTCAAATCACATTTCACAAACATTTCGAATATGAAAGTCAAGTCACATTTCATAAAAGTAGATCGATGGCTAAATATAAAAGCAATTTAGTAGAAAACACATTTATAAATCCATGCCATATCCACCAAGTATACTAGCATAGGGATTTTCAGGGTAATAACTATACCACATATATTAAAGTCACTCACCTAGAATTTGCACTAATGCACCCTCGAACAATGATCAAGCGCGCACGTATAATAGTTGACTAGAACAAATCACAAGTCCCGTCTCAGAATTCTATCAATAAAACACATAACTTTACATAGTACATGTCCTTTAGGACATTCTAGATGGATTCATAACACCATGACCAAAAGTTAACTGCCAGTCAAAGGTAAACGTAGGGTCAACAAACCTACATAACTTGATCCAGAAGATCTGCACATCGAATTTCTTATCCGTGACTTCCAAAGGCTCTCATTATGATTCTAGAACAACATACTAAAATTTCGTGCTGATATGACTGTCGAATCTTCACCAATCGCAAGTTTTAGTGGCGACAACCTACGAAACTAGGTTCAAACAGTGGAATTTTTCTAAACGGATGTAAAAAAATGGAATCAGGGGTTTGAAATCAGCTGCAATTGACATTTTAGATTCTTCGGCCTCGGGTTGGTGCCATGCGCTGTCAAGGGACAGCCACGCAACTCCATGAGTGGGCTTGGGTTCGCTGGAAAATTCCGTTAATAGTAACAAAATATTCAAGAATATACCTTAACGGCATTGGGAATATTCCAAGGCTTAATGAAATATTCCTTCATCCCTTTCCTCAACTCTGGTTACTGCACCGTGGCCATCTAAACCTGCCAGAATCTGCAGAAATTGGTCGGAATTCTAGAATTTTTTTTTAATTGTCATATCTTCTTCATTTTTCAACCAAAATCGACAATCTTTATATGGAAATGAATCTAGGGAAGAGGAGAACACATTCGTACTTATTTGGAAGCCAAAAGATGGCTAGAGATGGTCTGAATTTTGTCGAGAAAACTCGGCCTAGTTGGATCTCGTGATTTGTTGGTTTTTCCTTGATTTTTCATGAAACCAAAGCCATCACTGGGTTCGTGGGGACGAGATGAACACAATGGTGAGGTTTGTTGGTCGAGTTTGGTTGGAAAATTTTATGGTTAATGATGGTGTGACTCAACAAAGTGAGAAGGCGAGAGAGATGAAAGGAAATGAGAGGGAAACCAGAGAAAAAAAAAGAGGGGAAATGCTTCTAGATTTTCTGGAAGTGAGACCCACACAGGCACACAAAACAAGGCAAGTAAAGTGTGTCCAAATAAATGTAAAATTACTAAAATACCCTTGACGTTCCAAGCGTCACAGAATCTTCGTTATAACTCTAACTTACTTTCCGTTTGCTCCCACGCGATTGTATCGATATGTACTATACAAAATGCCAAGAATTGAGGCAAAACACAAAAGGATCAAATACGCCCACATAGAACTTCGCGTCGCCATCAGGGACATTTTCGTCCTTTTACTTATCAAAAAAAAATTTACGCCGCAAATATAAGTCGTTGTAACAATTACGAAATACAATATTTAAATAGTGAAATTCCTGAGATATGATTTCACATACTAAATAGAAATCTAGTAGTTTAACTAACTTTCATCCTAAAAATGTAGCATCAAGGAAGTTCAGCAGAGTGAAGTTAGTGCCACAATTCAGAGATCACTCAAACATACGTAATTGAAATTGAAAGACTTGTCTGCAATTCAATTAATCAAATTTTTGTGCACTTTCAAATAGCCGAGATTTTTATACGTTTTCAATCAAAGTTCTTCTACATCACCTCATCATTCTTTTTTGACGTATTCCCAAGCACCCATTCACTGCAAACGCCAGACCACACAATGTAGGGAATATACCTTTTTTTTTAATTCTATTTTATTATCGTTATTTTATAAGGAAACAAGCTCCAACAAAAAACTTATGGGCAATAGAAGGAGCCCAAAAATATTACATATATATATATATATATATATTCATGTTTTATAATGTAAAATAAATTTATTAATAAAATAAATTGCACGGGTCCCAAGCACTAAGCTTTTTCCCGCTTCCCGACTTTCACCTAACGATTTTTTTTTTTTGAGAAAGTACGATATTCATTGAATAGAGAAATACGTACATAAACGAGAATAAGGTGCTAACAATGGACCTCAATAAAAATATTACCAGGGTTTTCAACCCGATCGAAGGAAAAAAGAGTGTCCCGCACCAATTAAATATGAA
This sequence comes from Pyrus communis, assembly GCF_963583255.1. Lineage (NCBI taxonomy): Eukaryota > Viridiplantae > Streptophyta > Magnoliopsida > Rosales > Rosaceae > Pyrus > Pyrus communis. The sequence goes on from NC_084806.1 coordinate 13,623,083, forward strand.
GACTATCCTCAATTAACAAATCATTATAACATCAGAAGGTTCTTCGAACCAAGAAAGTGGATGAACCATCGTAAGACTCCACCTTGCAAGACAATGTGCCACTTTATTCGACTCTCTAGGTCCGAAGGAAACCTTCCAATGCTCAAATCCCTGAAGAACTTGTGTTTGCAAACAGGTGCCCCAGATGACCATGTAATGCCGAACCTGCATTATGAATAGCAGTAACAACCAATAAAGCACCACTTTCGAACTGGACCTGTTTCGTACTCCATTGCTGCACAAACATGCAGCGGCTTCAGCATGCATAGCCGAGCCAATCCCGTACTCCCTGCACGCCAGTGCAACCATGAATCCCCTTGTGGCGTTTCGAACTACAACCTCAAAACCTCCTTATGCACCATTCTCCTCCCAAGCCGCATCGAAATTACACTTTATCCAACCAAAATCTGGGCGTTTCCATTTAAGATCATGAACCGATGCTGCAAGCATTTTAGCTACATTCCATTTCTTGAATTCTGATAGCCATGTTTGAGCTTTAAGTTGGACATCTAGTGGAGAAATATCAACTCCATTCCATAACACATCATTGCGAACCTTCCATACACTCCACACTAACACGAGAATCAATTAAAAACTATCCAAAGTTACTTGTTTTGCCATGTTGGTGAACCACCCACTGAAACCTTCTTCAATCTTATGAAATGTACGAATACCCAAAGGACAACCAAACCAAATAGCAGCTGAACGTGGGCACAACTGTTTCGGCCTCTTTATTGCAAAAACCACAAATGTCCTCCGGAAGAGCTCGTCGAATCTTCAAATTCACCTTCGAAGGCAAAGCGTTCATACACCCACACCAGACACAAATTTTAACTTTCCCCAGGACCTTGGCACGCCACAAGGCTTTCCATAAAAATTTCATGTCTGCATTTGGTGTGGAACCAACTAGCTCCTCTCCACCCAGACCATGCCAAGTACGTTCCACAAAATAAGCTCTCTTCGTTGTGAAATCACCCTTCGACTCTTTAGTCCAGATCATGGAATCCACCGGGCTAAACATACTCAACGGGATACTTAAAATCAGGCTCACTTCCTCCTCCATAAACTAACTTTGGATAAGACTTGAATTCCATCGTAAACCACCGTTATCCACCATCAAGGATCGCACGGTAAGGGATGGGTGTGTTGGAATGTAACCCTTCAGCTGGAAATTGATGGATATGATCATTTCACAAATGTTTTCCATTTCAGTTTGAATGTCAGCCATTGGATCATAGTCCACATGGTTACTCAATGTTGTATCTAGTTTTAAGTAATAGAATTAGACATGTGGCATTATCTCATAGGATGATACCAATGAATGGTTGAGATTATGTTGTGTATTGGAGTGTGAAGGATCTCCCTTCCTTCCGTGTGCAACGGTAACAAAATGTATGCGTGTTTAGTGTGTGAAATGAGAGAAGCATATTTCCTTTCATCTTCTTCTTGAGCTCTGTCTGTCTTTCTTTGCACAGAACCTCCATTGAAGCACATATCACCAATCACAAACACTAACATGGCCTCAGAGCCAGGTTTCATCGTCTAATCTGGGCGTGAAATCTGTGAGTTCATGAAGTTCGATTGAGCTACATACTTGAGCTCAAATCGAATCTGGAAATTTGCGATTGCTTAAATCCAAGTCTAATATGGCTGGATCCGGCAATGTTGAGCTTAGAGCTCCAGTTTTCAATGGAGAGAATTATGAGTTATGGAGTATTCGAATGAAAACCATTATGAAATCTCATGGTTTATGGGAGCTGGTTGCAAATGGGTTTGAATCTTCAGATCCGAAGTCTAAAGAAGATACGGTTGACGAGACGAAGAAGGAGACGTCAGGTGAAACGTCGTTCAGTGAGATTCTGATGAAGGATGCTCGTGCACTTGGGATGATTCAAGGCGCAGTCTCGGACCAGATTTTTCCCAGAATCGTGAATGAAGAGATATCCAAAAGAGCTTGGGATGCTCTAAAAGGTGAATTTCGAGGTGATAAACAAGTAAGAAATGTAAAATTACAAGGGTTACGTAGAGATTTTGAATATACTCGTATGAAGGATAGTGAATCATTATCTGTATATCTCTCTCGATTGTTTGATATCATTAATCAAATGAAAAGCTATGGAGAATAATTATCTAGGGAGAGAATAGTGTAGAAATTACTGATTAGTCTTCCTAAAACATATGATGCTATCTGTTCTGTAATTGAGCACTCTAGAGATCTTGAGACTATTGAGGTTCAAGAGGTTGTGGCTTCTCTAAAAGGATTTGAGCAGAGGCTTGATTTACATGCTGAGTCTTCTACTGAGAAAGCATTTGCAAGTTTAACTGTTGCGACTAAGGGTGCTAGAAGTGGTGGATTTTCTGGGAATCACATGTCTCAAGAGAATTGGAAATCAAGAGGAAAAGGTTGGGATCATAAGTCTAACTTTGTTCAGAGGCAAAGTAACATTCAAAGAGGTTGGGATCACAAACCCAATTATGTTCAGAGACAAAACAACACTCAAAGAAATTGGGATCATAGACCTAATTATACTCAGAAACAAAACAATTCTCAAGGTGATTGCAAATGGTGTGACAGGTTACATTATGGGAAGTGTTGGTATGAGGGTAAACCAAAATGCACAGGCTGTGGGAAACCAGGCTATTCTGTAAAAGGTTGTCATGAGAACAAGGGAATGTAGAAGGCTAATTATGCAAGGCAGATGGGAGAAATGGGATCATTGTTTTATGCTTGCAATGCAGTGACAGAAGTGAAGGTAAATAATTCATGGTATATAGACAGTGGCTGTAGCAACCACATGACAGGTGATGAGAGATTGTTGGTTGATGTTTAAAGAAATTTGACCTCTAAGGTAAAGATGGGCACTGGAGAAGTTGTGCAGGTGGCAGGAAAGGGAACTTTGGTGATTGAGACTAAACTGGGAAGAAAACATATACAAGAAGTGATGCTTGTTCCTGGACTTGAGAAAAATCTTCTCAGTGTAGGACAGATGATGGAACACGACTATTATCTGTTGTTTGGAGGTGATGTAGTGAATGTTTTTTATGGTTGGTCACTTGACAACTTGGTAGTAAGAGTACATATGACTGCAAATAGATGCTTTCCTTTGACAATGATGCCTGTAACTCAGTGTTCTCTAAAAGCAAGTGTCACACACTGCTCTCAAATATGGCATAAAAGGCTGGGTCACTTGCATGAAGGAGGTCTGAAATTACTTGAAGAACATAATCTGGTACATGGACTGCCTAAGTTAGAGATGTCCACAAATGTGTGTGAAGGGTGTATGCTAGGCAAACAACACAGAGACTCATTTCCTTCTAAATCGGCTTGGAGAGCTAAGGATCCACTGGAGGTAGTTCACACATATATTTGTGGTCCAATGCAAGTTGAATCTCATTCTGGAAACAAGTACTTCTTGCTATTCACAGATGACTGCACAAGGATGTTATGGGTGTATTTTCTGAGAAATAAGTCTGATGCATTTGGATGTTTTAAGAAGTTTAAGGCAATGACTGAGCTATAATGTGGATATAAGGTAAAATGCCTCAGAAGTGATAGAGGAGGAGAATTCCTTTCTGCAGACTTTACTGGATATTGCAGTGATCTGGGAATCCAGAGACAATTAACTATGGCTTACACTCCTCAACAAAATGGAGTGTCAGAGAGGAAGAATAGGACTGTAGTGGAAATGGCAAAGTCAATGTTGCATGAGAAGGGTCTTCCATACATGTTCTGGGCAGAGGCAGTCAATACTGCAGTGTATTTGCTTAACAAGTGTCAATCCAAAGCTTTGAGAAAGACAACACCATTTGAGGCATATAGTGGAAGAAAACCTGGAATAGCTCACTTAAAGATATTATGATCCCTTTGCTATGTTCACATACCTTCTAATCTTAGACACAAGTTAGAAGAGAATAGTCACAAATGTATCTTTGTTGGTTATGGTGCAAGTGAGAAAGGCTACAGATTGTTTGATCCAATTTCAAGGAAAATTGTCCTCTCAAGAGATGTCATATTTGATGAGGGTGCTTCTTGGAACTGGAACTGCAATGAAGATACTGGAATAACATTTCCAGTCAGTAATGACCATCAGGATGCTAATGAAAACTGTGAGATTGGTGAGAATTCTCACTCTGAGGAATATACTGTTTCTCAAAGTGAGAATATGTTTGATAGATCTCAAGCACATGATGATACACCTAAGAAATGGAGAAGTATAAATGAGATCATGGCTCAATGCAACATGTGTGTTATTGAACCTGAAAATTATGATGATGCAGCTAAGGATGAGTCATGGAGGAGTGCAATGAAAGCTGAACTGGATATGATAGAAAAGAACAACACATGGCAGCTTGTTGAGAGACCATATAACAAGCCTGTTATTGGTGTTAAGTGGGTCTACAAGACCAAACTTAATCTGGATGGTACTGTGCAGAAGAACAAAACACTGTGGCATTGTCTACTGCAGAAGTAGAATATGCCAGTGCTGCAGAAGCTACATCACAAGCAAAGTGGTTGAGGTTTGTCCTAGAAGACTTTGGAGAAGAACAAGTGGAGGGAACTCAGATCATGTGTGATAACACATCAGCCATTGCTATGGCAAAGAATCCAGTTTTTCATCAGAAGACAAAACACATCAACAGGAAGTTTCATTTCATCCGAGAAGCAATTCAAGCCAAAGAAATTAAGCTAGTGCAGGACAGAGGAGCAGATTGCAGATATCCTTACTAAGGCTTTTCCTAAAGACCGGTTTGTGTATCTAAGGGAGCTACTTGGAGTTAAATCAGCTAAAGGGTTAGAAAGGAGTGTTGGAATGTAACCCTTCAACTGGAAATTGATGGCTGAGATCATTTCACAAATGTTTTCCATTTCAGTTTGAATGTCAGCCATTGGATCATAGTCCACATGGTTACTCAATGTTGTATCTAGTTTTAAGTAATAGAATTAGACATGTGGCATTATCTCATAGGATGATACCAATGAATGGTTGAGATTATGTTGTGTATTGGAGTGTGAAGGATCTCCCTTCCTTCCGTGTGCAACGGTAACAAAATGTATGCGTGTTTAGTGTGTGAAATGAGAGAAGCATATGTCATTTCATCTTCTTCTTGAGCTCTGTCTGTCTTTCTTTGCACAGAACCTCCATTGAAGCACATATCACCAATCACAAACACTAACAGGGTGGACTCCAGCCGGTCTTGGACTTGAAACCTTAAAGAAATTCTCCATTGGTAACTAGCTATCCCCCCCATATTTATGTACTTAACCCGTCACCAACCCTCCACCAAGCACCCCTCTGAATAATCATCTTTGAAGCCGCCGCACTTCTCTGACAATGAGAAGAGTTTGAAGAAAGAGCCTACAGAAATTCGGTGGAGGGGTAATATTTAGCTTTAAAAATGTGAGCAACTAAAGAGTTAGGAAATTGAATTAATCTCCACCCTTGCTTAGCCAGTAACGCCAAATTAAAAGCATGTAAATCCTTGAACCCAAAACCACCCCCACTATTTGGTTTACACAATTTTTGCCACTTCATCCAATGATTATGACACTTTCCCGCTTCTCTACCCCACCAAAACTGAGCTACCATTTGATTAAGCTCATCACAAAAAGTTTTGGGTAACAAGAACGTCTGCATCGTATACAAAGGGATTGCTTGAGCTACTGATTTTATCAAAATTTCTTTACCCGCACTACTCAACAATAAGCCCCGCCATCCATTCAACTTCTTCCAAAGCCGGTCGTTAATATAGGTAAAGGTCGCTTTCTTAGACCGACCTACCAATACTGGGAGACCATGGTACCTTTCATGATAATCCACCCTTTCCATTCCAAGGCAATCAGTAAGCAACTACGCATCAAACACTGTAAGGTTGTTACTAAAAGCCACACTGCTTTTTGTAAGATTCACAGCCTGTCCAGACGCCTGTTCATAAGAGCATAACAACTCCTTTACCTGTATGCATTCCTGGAGAGAACTCTTAACAAATATAAAACTGTCATCCGCAAAAAGAAGATGATGAACACTAGGGGCCTCCTTATAAACCTCAATACCTTGAATACGACCTTTAGCTTCCTATGAATCAGACAATGCCGACAATCCCTCTGCACATAAAACGAACAAAAATGAAGACAACGGATCACCCTGACGTATGCCACGTTTTGGTTGAACAAAACCCACCGTCTCCCCATTAAGCTTAAAAGAGTATGAAACTGTAGTAATACACATCATGATCCAATGAATCCATTCCTCTGCAAATCCTAGCCTCTGTAACATTTGCTCCAAAAAACTCCACTCAATACGATTATAGGCTTTGTTGATATCCAATTTCAAAGCCATCACCCCGTTCCACCCATTATTCTTCCTATGCAAATAATGAGCAATCTCTGAAGCTACCAAACAATTATCATAAATTAATCTACTAGTTATAAAGGCACTTTGATGGTCGTGAATTGAAACTTAAAAACTCATCTTCTCAATTCTAAAAGAAATTAAAATCAAATGAAAAAAATTTGCATGAACTAATTCATGCTTAGTTGAAGGATTCAAAACTTAAAATCATCATCCATCGATAAAAAAAAAAAATAAAAAAAAAATAAAAATAAAAAAATAAACTTGTTTTTCTCTATTGAACTCTTAGGGTTTTAGCCAAAATAAATGTAGCATAAACATTGCATGATGTCAAGATTTAATTATTTATTTTTTTTAAATATTAGAATTTAATTTTTCGGTATGGGTTTATGGATAAATTTTAGTTTTATTTTAATTTTATTTTGTACTTGATAGTAATTATGTAATACAGTAAAAGAAACAATCCATACTTAAAGTGTGACGTCCCAATCCTGACATACATCCCAGATCGACACACGATGTCACCAAATACTCTTATATCTAACATACCCATCTCCGGAATATGGCAAATCACAACTCGAGAATCAAAACTCACAATAATTTTTTTGTATACGTTATGGCTGCATCTAACCTCCTCGTTAGACTGCCTACGTACCCTCATTAGGGATCAAGCCATTCATAGTTCACCATTGCTATAACTCGACATATAACACAGTCTGTTTAAAGCCAAAATGCATAACATTCCTCAATCAAACATTTGGACTTGACAAGCATGAATTATTCGATTCAAACTACATAACAACCCACAAGACAGTCAAGGTTTCTATTTCCTCCATCATATAAATCATTATGTTTCAACATAAAATTGCTATTCATATCATGTAATATATCAAAGAATCAACAAAGCACAATAGTATTCTCTAGTCACATTGATCACAGATCTAATCATTTTAATAACAATCATATTCAACATCCTTCCACGATCATCTCAAGTAACCCATTCCATGATATCAAGGAGGCACGATATTAACATTTAATTATGTTAATCAGCCAATCAAATCACATCTCAATGCTCATAATTAATAAAGGACTTCTATATAATTCCCTGCCTGGATTTCAAGTAATAACTTGATAATTCTAATTTATATTCACAAGATTTATTGTGGGTAATTCCCATTCACTAGAATCCAGGGTACAAGTCTAACTTATGGAAATGAGCAAGAGTAGGGATTCCAGACCACTCAACGGAATCCAAAACTATCAATCAGTTTCTCGCATGTAAAATTAGTGTCAACGATCACAATCTATAAACATCAAATATAGAATCATGCTTTAGGAAATCATAATCAAGCCACTGACAACTTCGAAGGAGTCACCCATACATCCAACGACTTTTCTAATTCAAAGCACAAGATTCTCAAAATCCATCGTTCATATGTACATTAAAAACTAGGGCTAGAGGGACGCAGTTCGGCCGAAGCCTACATCTTTGAAGCTATCTCAATCCAAACTCAATGAAACCCAAGGTGGATACAATCCCGGACCATCACTCAATGAAATTGGGGAGTAGGAGGGATTCTGGACCATCACTCAACGAAATCGCGGAGTAGGAGGGATTCCAGACCATCTCTTAACGGAATCCGAGTGGATATGATTCCAGACCATCACTCAACGGAATCGCGGAGGGCCAACAACCATATATACAACGGTTCAAAGAAATGAGACAAGCACAAGTTACTTAATTTACAAAAGTTCAACCAAGGGAAATAAGGCACAAATACTAAATTTAGAATGAATCAACAAACGGGAGATAAAACCATATCGAAGCAACAAATCCCCATCACCATGGGTTAACGCTCTACCACTAGTCCTCACATTTCATTACAACATGCCAAGCAAACCAATCAAACCATATTTCAATAAATACATGTCAAATCTCATTGCATAAACTTAAATCAATGTCTTAGTATTGGAAATAACAATTCAATAGAAACATATTCATAAAACCAAATCATATCCACATAGGATAATAATTATGAAAATAGAATAATCACCAATATCACTTAGATTAAAGTCACTCACAGAAATGATAAACCTATATCAAATCAAACCATCTACTATGTAACATTGCAAAACTAGAAATAACCAAATGTTGTGCACGCAGTTTTGTCTTCATAAATGGTAAAATGCCACCTATTGGTAATCACACATCTTGTTCCTTTGTGGAACAATATTTATCATGATATGAGTAATGATCCATCGGAGCTATCATTGAGATGTGAAACCATGCCAACTACACAACATTTTTCTTAAACATAAATGTTTGGACTTCATTAATAGCAACTAGATCATAAAAAAAAAAAAATCCATATTATTTGTAGCACATTCTTGCATGGCAATTACAGGAAAGCAAGACAACCTTGGAAGGAGCATGAGAATAAAACTTGATCCCACGTTTAATCCCACATGACTTGTAGAATAGCTAGCTAACGTACCACTGTTGAAGGCATCCGGAAAACATAATCAAGACCAATATACATCTTTGAGGGTTGGAATGTAGAAGTATAGTTAAACTAAAGTTGTAAAGGACTTTCAAGCATGCACTAATGTACTATTAGATTACCACAAAACACAAGTATTTACAGCTCGGTGCAAAGAATGTAGAGAAGTTATTTGACGAGGTCTTACTCCAAGGAGATAATATCAATAACCACTTCCCAATAGTGTAAAAGAGTTAATTCAATACTACCATATGTGCATCATCATGGTGCAAAGACTGCAGCTCATGTCTCATAAATTCTATAATTTACAGAGACATTGTGATCTGGTGACAACGAAATAGAGAGCACCTCCCTTGTTGCTTCACTAATCTCCCCATGACAACACAATAATCAACCAAATGTATGTTCTCACAGTAAATTAATAATCCTAATTCTGCAATATATAGTATCTCAAGAAATATGCTTTCCAATCTTTAATTATGGGAATTCTAGTTCTTTAATTCAAAAACTACCTCTCATCCATACTGAAGCATGCCAATTTGAAATAACAAAACTCATTGAAAAAAATCAAAATAACCGAACCAAAGCAATCCAAATCTAATGACAAGAAACCAAAGTGGAAAACCTTATCCCAATAATCTGAACTCGGAAAGCTAGAAACTATAGATACCATGCTGCTGAAACTGGATCAAGAACTCGTTTGGTTTCTCTTTGGAACCAAAAACCCAAGGCTGAGACTTGATAAATGATGGGGGTATCACTATCATTATCAGTGAACAAAACAAAGCAAATAAAAAATGATAGTGGTTGGAGAAGTTGAGCACGATATTGTTTGCTTTAGGCCCCGACCACATCCTCATGGTTTTGTTTCTGGGAACTCATGAGCAACTTCCCAATGGGTCACACATCCTGGGAATGCTCTCGCTCGAACTCGCTTAACTTCGGAGTTCCGATGGAACCCGAAGCCAGTGAGCTACCAAAAGGCCTCGTGCTAGGTAGAGATGAGAATATACATGTAAGGCTTACAGGATCCACTCCTTTGGGTGATGTGGGATGCTACAGAGTGGACCTGAAAATAAAGTTTTAATAAAAACCTTTCGAAAGCATTATAACCCCTCGCCGTAAAACCTGTATAATTTCCAGAAAATAATACCACGTAGGTACAAAAAATGAATGCACAGGTGCAGTCAAAACAGAAGCATGCCATGCCACACTATGTCAGTAATAATAAATGTAAGCCAGGTGTGAGATTAGTCTAAACTAACATGCCAGTCAGAGTCACCTTAATGTGACCTGTACGACTGGATCTATTGCTCATCAGTCTATGCTAGCACACGAGTCGGAGTCACCTAGTGTGACCTGTACGACAGGCTGGGTGTAAATATTTTCGCTTTAGTGCTACAATCATGTGAAAGCTAGCGTTATGCGAGGGTGTCGGAGTCGCCTAACGCAATCTGTACGACAGGCTAGCACCTAACTTGGATTTAAGGCGAGTATGCGGTGCGGGAGGTGAACAATCACGTGAAGGCTGTGCCCTGGTTTGGGGTGGGAGCACTAACACCGGGGTGCAGCAATGATGAGCTCTAAATGAATATATGCATGCTCATATAATTCAACCATTTCAATCACATAATAACTCACCTAAACTTACCTGTGCCTACGTAGGATCATTTGGCATAACCACAAATCTCATCACAATGCAATATTTAAATATAACACATTTAAATCATGGCATGCTATGCATAATCAATTTAAAACATTTTCTGGAAAATCGTAAGGTGTGCGTGTCTGTGTATATATATATACACACACTATAAAAAGGAAAAAGACCCACTCACTTGAGGTCCGGGCTACAACTCCCTAGCACAAATATCGAGGCGTCACTAACAATCAGCGCCTAGAACAATTATCAAATCACGTCTTAGAGTTCTTATCAATAGAACACATAAATTACATGTGCTATTCAGGAAGATCCGTATGTCTGATTCTCAATCTGTAAGTTTCTAATATCCTCAAATATTACGTACTATAACGTATCAAAGTTTGGTGACGATCTAACAGTTGAATCGTTGATTGCTATAATAATCAAGTGGCAGACCTTAATAGAACTAGGTTCAAACGATGGAAATTCGTCAATCAGACTTCACGTACGGAATTGGAGAATCAAATTTATCCTAGGAAGATTAGGGAATGCCTCGGCCCACGCGCCGCCGTACACGGTAGTCGACCGCCTCGACTTGCCAAAAAAATCAACTATTTCTATGAAGTCTCAAACTTCACAGAAATAAAGATCTCAGTGAGTAGAACAAGTTTTATACCTGTGGCCAAGTCTAATTTGGCTGGAAAAAGCCTCAAATCGCCATAAACTCGTCGGGAACCTAGAATTTGGTTATTTCCTCATTCGTCCTCAAATCGACTCCAACGCTCCAACCAATGATTAGGCATTGTTCCTGAGCTCAAGGGAATTACATTGGTGGTGGCAATTGAGAGGAATTATTTCACAAATGGTGGTTCAAAGCTGAGACCCACCTTGACCCGGCGGTAGGTAAAATTCGTCGGGTTTGGTTAGAATTAGGTGATGGGGTGTTGTGATGAGGTTTGGTGGCGATAGAAGGTTGAAGAAGGCCGAATAATTGGACGGAAAACCGTCGGAAAACTCCAAGGAAGTCGGGTCATCGCACGGGTCAAGGGGAACCCAATCGATTCCCTCCATCCCCTTTTCCTTCCTTTCCCTTCTTGGTCTCTCTTCCCATTGGTCACTCACTTCTCTTTCTTCTCCCGATTGGGCAGCGCCCATCCTCCTTCCTCTCATTTTCTTCCATCTCCACCACCCAACTTTTCTTCCCTTTAATCTGGGCCACACACGTGGCTTTCTAGATTTTGCTCCAAAAATCTGGAGCATTCCAGAAAATAATAAATTTACAATTTTGCCCTCACTTCATTTGTTAATAACTCTTTCTTTATAACTCCAAATTACGTTCCATTTGTGCCCACGCGTTCGTAGCGACGAGTACTACAAGGATACACCAAGAAAATAAACCTTACATTATGATAGGAGCATATTCATGCGACTTAAATGGCTTGTTCTCGTGCATTTACGTTATGTTTCTTTAGTTATTTTAGTCCTTTATGCTTCTTTTGTGTGTTTTCAGGTTCTAAGGGCAAAGTATGCAAAAGGATGCCTTTTGGAGCCTTTTGGAGCAAATTAGAGATTGGAATGGATATCATATGCTTGGAGCCAAGAGGATGGACGAAATTGAAGGATTCCTACTCCATTGCAGCCACATGCACATTCAATCATTCACACCAAAACCTTGCACATGCTTTCCCATTTCATTATTCATTCACTTTGCAGCCACCATTCACTCTTTAATCCACATGCATTCATAATCATTCACACCTTGCAGCCACTCCACATGCATTTCCAGCTTTCCACCAACCTCCTAGCTGTCATATTCCCTCTTTTTCACCTATAAATAAACATCCATTGCAGCCACATGCATTCCCCCTTTAATCCACATGCTCTCCCATTTCAGATTGCATTCCCACTCACCACAAATCAGCCACATGCATTTTGCCTTTCATCATTGCATCACAAATCAGCCACATGCACTTTTCCTTTCATCATTGCACCACAAATCAGCCATATGCACATTCACCCCTTTCTCCACCTATAAATAAGCATCCATTGCAGCCACAAAACTCATTCCCATATTCAGAAATTCTCATACACTCTTCCATACACATTCATTCACGCCAGAAATTCATTCCCTCTCTCTAACACAGCCATACTTCACCATTCTTCATATTTTCTGCCCAAAAACACTCCTTGCCTTCCCTATTAATCCAAACACCACTCCCCAAACCATTCACACCACCAAACCTCACCTTAGACCTTGTGCTACAACAACAAGGAAGAGAAGAGTGCCTAAACGTTCATACAATTCAAGTTTGAGTTGTTGGAATGTTTAGGTGTTTCTTTGATTTCAATGTTTAAATTCAATTCTCTTTGTTTTGTACGTATGAGGAATGGAAGAGAAGAGTGCCTAAACGTTCATACAATTCAAGTTTGAGTTGTTGGAATGTTTAGGTGTTTCTTTGATTTCAAAGTTATGAGGAACTAAACCCCCCTTGGTTAGGGGGGAATTCGAAATATATGTTTATGCTTGCATTTTGATTTGATTACATCTAATTGCGTTTCATAAGTTGTGGATTCAATTTGTTTAACCGTTTGATTGATAACTTATTTATGTATGTTTATTGAGAGTGCACGCTTAATTTTCATGCATGAATATGACGCTAGAATATAAGTGAGTTTCACCTAATAGTTACGAACTTATATTCACAAGTAGTGGAGGTTGCTTATAAACAATCGCGTTAAACGAATTCTTGGCATAAGTTTCATGCGTATTCCATAGTAACGAATGCCTCGTCAACACTTATAATTTTCATAGAGCGTAATGATTCTTGCTTGTATCTCTATTATGCAATCATGTAGGGGACTTGTGGGGAATGTTTTGAATTGTTGTATGCGCTAACCCATCCAATTCAATAACGTTAGGAAGATTTGAAGGTTAATTAGTGCATCACGGTTAACTTGGGGTGTTGAGAATTCATGGTTTATTGAAATGCAATTGGAAATCATTTTATTATGCAAGTGTAACATGTGTGGAGATGAACCCCTTAGCTAGGTTCCCATCCATTCAATTCCATCAAATTCATATTTACATTCTGTTTTAATTTAAATCTGTGCATTTAGCTTAATTTCGTCAAAACCTAAATCCCCCTTTACTTTAATGTCCAATTTAGTTAGAAAGTATCTTAGTTTGTGTTTATAAGTGTTTTGATTCAGTTTGTTACATAAATTCGTCCAAATTCACCAAAGTGCTCAAAACTGCCCAGAAAGTGATTTTAAGGCAGTTTTGAGTGTTTTGGGTGATGTTTGAGTCTTTTGGTTTGTTTTAGTGTTTTAAAGTTTAGTTTTGCATTCTTTGAGTCTAGTATAGTGTTTTATATTGTGTTTTTACGTTTGAATCAAACCATAATCTTAAATTCGTCCAACATTGGGTTTAAGGTCAGAAACTGCCTAGTTAGTGTTTTTAGGCAGTTTTGAGTCTTTTGAACTTGTTTTGAGTCCTTTGAGTCTTTGTGAACGTTTTTAACTTTGTTTTTACGTTTTTGAGTCAAATCCAAGTGATTAACAATCCCTCCTAATCCCCAGTCCAGAACGATCCCTACTTACATACTTACTACAATTGACAAAAAAAGGGTTTAATTTGTGTGCGTATAAATATCGCATCAAATTTTGGCGCCGTTGCCGGGGATTAGCAACTTTGCTAATCCTTTGGATTGTTATTTTCGTTTTCTTATTAGTTTTAGTTTTAGTTTCCGTTATATATTTTAGTTTTAGTTTGTGATTTGTGTATATCTGATGCAAATTCGTGGGATTTTATCACCCATAACTTCAAATGTTGTTCCTTGCTGTTTTAAAACGTTTTTAAGATGTTTTAGAGTGTTTTAATATGTTTTGTTTGTTGAATTCAAGTACTAGAGAAGCACAACATGGCACTTGATAATGCTTCTCTTTTGTCACAGCTCATGGAAAGGTCCCAAATGCAAAGCGTTGGTACATTTGATCTTCAATCAAGGAATAACGTGTTTTCCAATACTTACAATTCGGATTGGAGTGATCATTCAAACTCTATGTGGTGGGAACCTCAACATGTTCAACAAGAAGGATATTGGCAGCCACCATATGAGGAGTTCTATTCAACGCCTATGCAGCCACCACAACCTCATATTCAATATGCCCAACCAAACTCAAGTTCGTCAATAAATTATAATCAAAAGCTTAATGAATTAATTTGTTTGGTGCAGGGCTCACAAAATCAAGACAATGAGGCTCAACAAGACGGATATTGGCAGCCACCATACGAGGAGTTCTATTCAACGCCTATGCAGCCACCACAACCTGCCCAAAGTAATGTAGGTAATTCAAATGATAATGATACGATTTTTCAATTACTTACTACTTTGACGCAGGGAGTCCAAGCTCAAAACGAAGAGAGGGAAAATCAAGACAAAAGGTTGGACCATTTGGAAAAGCAAATTGGGCAGATCGCGGAGTTCGTAGGACAATTTCGAGACCAAGGCGAACTCCCTAGTTCAACCATTGCAAATCCGAAGGGAGGATTTGAAACACCTTTGCCGGAGGCACCTATTGCTCCTACGCCATCTAATTCAAGTAAGGTTGTTCCAAATTTAATTACTTCTAACCCCATTCCACCTAATATCCCTATTCCTTGCAGATTCATGACTTCCAAGGAAGAAGAAGGTGAAAAAGACATCTTGGAAGACCTTCCAAAGGTGAAAAGTAGGGAATGTCATGAATTCATCCAAGAGGACGTTCTTGAAACCACAAAACCCAAAGAAGTTGAATTTGATGACATTGGACAAGTCATAACCATCACATGCAATCTGGCCAAGTCCAATATCCCTGAAACTTTCAAGGGAGTGGTGTTTGTCATTGAGTTCTTGTCGGACAAAACAAGTAAGTCATTTTTTCCAAATTCCATTACATTTTATACTAACTTGCTGTTTTTTATGAATCAGGCACCTACACTAGAATTCAAACCAATGCCGGTTCACTTCAAGTATCACCTTCCATTCAAGGACCAATTCCATGCCGTTTGATTTGATTTAAAAAAAAAAAAAAAAAAAAAAAAAAAAAAAAAAAAAGATACTAAACATGGAAAAAGATGGAGCTTCACAAAGGTTGTTTACGTGAAGCCCCACTACGAGGCATCGGAGCAGAAGGCATCGGAGCGGAAGGCATCGGAGCGGAAGGCATCGGAGCTAGAGCATTCGAGGCCTCAATACTTGGCCAAACGCTGGATGAGCCAGGAAAAATGTGCCTCTGGAAGTAAGCCGCAAGCCTTTGACGGTCACTTTGACGGTCACTTTGCATTCGACCATTGGATTCTTGCAGCTCATCAAGCTTCCTCTTCATGCCCGTCGAATAGTTGTTTGCAAGCACATGCAAACTTCTATTCTCATACTTCAGCTGCTTGATCTCTTGCTTGAGACTTTCCACCTCCGCCATCAATGATTCCACCTGACGGGAGCGGGCAAGCAGGCGTTGGCCCATGTTGGACACAGAACTCGCACACTGAACACTAAGTGCGAGGGACTCTTGAACGGCCAACTCATCGGACCGTCCTGACAGCAGCCTACTATCTTTTGGAGTGAGGAGGTTCCTAGCTACTATTGTAGCTGTTGTGGCGTCCTGCATCACGGAGTCTTCACCTGTGAGAGGACCGTTAGAAGATAAGAAAGAAGGGCGCCATACGTTACCTTGACGCGGCACGCCCGTATCACTGCTGAGACTCAATTCTAAACTAAGGTTCGATGGGTTTGCCATTTTTCAAAAGTGTTCAAAGAGATGGGGTGGATGGAGTTAATTCTCAAAGGGCCGGAGTCGATTTTCAAGAATGGGCAATCTAAAGAGTGTGTTTGTTGTGGTGATCGATAGCTCTATAAAAAGCCAAGGCGACGCGTCCACCGATTAAAAAAACCGGAATTTCCGACGTAAGTTAGGCGACGCGTTCTCGGCTTTTCAGAAGACGCGTTCAACTTTGTCAAAAGATTTCTTCTTTTCAGACAACACGTGGAGGCCATCATCGCAACTACATATCTTTAGCCGATAAGCGCAAAGTCCGGCGACGCTTTCTCTGCTTTTCAGAAAAACGCGTGCAGCTTTGTCAAAAGGAGCCGCATCCGCACGACTACGTGTCGTTCAGAAAGCGAAGGGGCGTCGTTCAGAAATCGAAGGGGCGTCGTTCAGAAATCGAAGAGGCGCCACTATTTCAAAAAGCCGGATTTGCGGGATCAAAACGTTTGTCGACAAGGGTAAAAGAACAATACCACCACTTGATATTATCTCTATATATGTCGACCTTCGTCTTTTATGGCAAGGCAAACCTGAAGAAAATGCCCAACTCTCCCTCACCTCTGAGGGTGCACTCCCAGCAAAGCCTTTCGAAATACTCAATTCTTTCTTCTTCCCCAAAGATGATACCAGATGCCTGGAGTACAGATGACCCAGGAGGAAATGGCGGATTGAAGTGTGCTGATTCATTCACCGCTTCTTCAAAAGCAAAGGTATCTCATATCATCAAGGTCAAAAGCAAAAGTATCTCATATCATGCTCTTTCCCTGTCTTTTTCTTTGTCCTTGTTCTTACTCGCATGGAAAAGTGAAAGAAGCAATCAGCCGGCACTTGGAGTCAGTCTTCCGATCTGGATCCGATTGCCTGGAATTTATTCCTGATTGCTTACCTAGCGTTGCTCTCGAGTAGTCATCTTCAACGGTTGATACACTTCCAGAGAAGGGACCACTCCTGCAAAGATTGAACAAAGAAACAGATAAAAGGGGAAAGCTCAGACCTTCGAGGGAGACCAAAAGAATCCTGCTGCCCAATTCAAGAGTAGCACAAAGGAAAATCAACGATGGGAGGAACCCCTGTGGAATCAACAACATCAAGCCTCAATGCAATCAACAAGGAGAAGATGAAATTTACATTCCACAACCAGATTTGCGTCTCTAAACTCTTCTCTTTGTTATTTACATTATGCCATGTTTAGTATGTTTCGTTGCTGTTGTTATGTTTACTTTTGTTTGTTGTGATTTTAAGCTTAAACATTGAGGACAATGGTTAATTTAAGTGTGGGGGGTAACTAAGTATATCTGATGCAAATTCGTGGGATTTTATCACCCATAACTTCAAATGTTGTTCCTTGCTGTTTTAAAACGTTTTTAAGATGTTTTAGAGTGTTTTAATATGTTTTGTTTTTATAAATCCGAAAAACATATAAAAATTTGAAAAACATGTTTTGAAAAGCCTAAAAAGAGTGTTTTGAGTCGTTTTTGTGTGTTTATGTCTTAGGGTACCTTCCAACACAATGACGAGGATTTGGTTTGTAATTGCATGACTATTAAAAAGAGTTATAAACATAGAGAAAAGTTTGATTTACTCTTGGTATATGCTTGGTTATGGTTATAATGTATGACTTCACATGAAAAATTCGTTTTTGTAACATGCTTGAAGGAAGGAACTCAAACAAACGCTACAACCCTGTGAGACTCGAGCCATTACCTTCTTTGGAGAGTTATATTCTGTGATTCTTTGTTTTCTAAAGTTGTTGCATGATCTCAATATTCCTTGCTTGGTTGCTACTTAGAATGCAATTGTATCATGATAGAACTAAATGCTAGAACTTATATCCGTTTCATTCAAAGCATGATATTGATTGCATAACATACAATAAGATGAAGTTGTTAGTCAAGCCAAAGCCAAAAAGCCTATCCCTTTTCACATGTATTGTAGGATTACCCCTTTTGAGCCTTTTCAAGCTTATTTTCTTTGTTAACCACATTATCCTCACCTAGCCTAGATTAGGACTTTCCATACCCTTGTTCTTAAAGGATAGTGAAGCATGACTTAGAATGAACTCCTTTTGATCAATATATTGCAGAAAATAAGTGTGGGGGAAGATAATAGGGCACGGCCAAAGAATGAAATAAAAAAAATAAAAAAAATTCGTGGAAAAAAAAAAAAAAAAATAGAAAAGTGTTGAAAAGAAAGAAAAAGAGTTGAAAAATAAGTGAGAATGATCTCACAAGCATTGGTTATTGAAGGAAGGGTCCAAAAGAGTGAATTTGACCCTAGTTGTTGCATGAATCTTCCCTTGTGTTTAAAAGTTGATTTCTGCCATTAAAAGTGAGTTCAAGTGTCAATTTCATTACTTCGCTTCCTATTACTTTAAAAACCTTTGTTTTACATTACCTTTCTTTGTTAAAACATTACCCTTAGCCCCTTCACAACCCTCAACTTCTATCTTGATGTTATGTGTTCAATTTGTGGAGTTTGGAATTGATATGAGCTTATGGAATCACTGGTTCTCATTCTAAGTAGTAGCATTCCATTCATGAGATCATATTCTTGTCATTATTGTAAATCCAGAAAATGCTTTCTTTGTTATAACATATGTGAGATACTAGTCTTTCATGTTTACATCAATCTCTCACATATAACTAGTGTAGGGTGTGTAGTCAGAAAATCTGTGTGAAAATAGAGTGCATTCTTGTAAGGATTTGAGAAAATTCTCTAAGGCATGTTACTACATTCGAAATGTGTTTTAAATGCTTAATTGTGAACTAGTATGTGGTGACTATGATTAAGAATGTACTTAAGTGTAAAGATGGCTAAAATCTGTGGGAATAATGATTTTTAACATGTCATGTGCATTGGAAATCCCTGAGACAATTGTTGGAAGGTGTAGGTTGTGTTTTGTTCGTTTTGTTTTGTTTTTGGTTTCTTTTGTTTTGTTTTGCTCGAGGACTAGCAAAAGCTAAGTGTGGGGGAATTTGATAGGAGCATATTCATGCGACTTAAATGGCTTGTTCTCGTGCATTTACGTTATGTTTCTTTAGTTATTTTAGTCCTTTATGCTTCTTTTGTGTGTTTTCAGGTTCTAAGGGCAAAGTATGCAAAAGGATGCCTTTTGGAGCCTTTTGGAGCAAATTAGAGATTGGAATGGATATCATATGCTTGGAGCCAAGAGGATGGACAAAATTGAAGGATTCCTACTCCATTGCAGCCACATGCACATTCAATCATTCACACCAAAACCTTGCACATGCTTTCCCATTTCATTATTCATTCACTTTGCAGCCACCATTCACTCTTTAATCCACATGCATTCATAATCATTCACACCTTGCAGCCACTCCACATGCATTTCCAGCTTTCCACCAACCTCCTAGCTGTCATATTCCCTCTTTTTCACCTATAAATAAACATCCATTGCAGCCACATGCATTCCCCCTTTAATCCACATGCTCTCCCATTTCAGATTGCATTCCCACTCACCACAAATCAGCCACATGCATTTTGCCTTTCATCATTGCATCACAAATCAGCCACATGCACTTTTCCTTTCATCATTGCACCACAAATCAGCCATATGCACATTCACCCCTTTCTCCACCTATAAATAAGCATCCATTGCAGCCACAAAACTCATTCCCATATTCAGAAATTCTCATACACTCTTCCATACACATTCATTCACGCCAGAAATTCATTCCCTCTCTCTAACACAGCCATACTTCACCATTCTTCATATTTTCTGCCCAAAAACACTCCTTGCCTTCCCTATTAATCCAAACACCACTCCCCAAACCATTCACACCACCAAACCTCACCTTAGACCTTGTGCTACAACAACAAGGAAGAGAAGAGTGCCTAAACGTTCATACAATTCAAGTTTGAGTTGTTGGAATGTTTAGGTGTTTCTTTGATTTCAATGTTTAAATTCAATTCTCTTTGTTTTGTACGTATGAGGAATGGAAGAGAAGAGTGCCTAAACGTTCATACAATTCAAGTTTGAGTTGTTGGAATGTTTAGGTGTTTCTTTGATTTCAAAGTTATGAGGAACTAAACCCCCCTTGGTTAGGGGGGAATTCGAAATATATGTTTATGCTTGCATTTTGATTTGATTACATCTAATTGCGTTTCATAAGTTGTGGATTCAATTTGTTTAACCGTTTGATTGATAACTTATTTATGTATGTTTATTGAGAGTGCACGCTTAATTTTCATGCATGAATATGACGCTAGAATATAAGTGAGTTTCACCTAATAGTTACGAACTTATATTCACAAGTAGTGGAGGTTGCTTATAAACAATCGCGTTAAACGAATTCTTGGCATAAGTTTCATGCGTATTCCATAGTAACGAATGCCTCGTCAACACTTATAATTTTCATAGAGCGTAATGATTCTTGCTTGTATCTCTATTATGCAATCATGTAGGGGACTTGTGGGGAATGTTTTGAATTGTTGTATGCGCTAACCCATCCAATTCAATAACGTTAGGAAGATTTGAAGGTTAATTAGTGCATCACGGTTAACTTGGGGTGTTGAGAATTCATGGTTTATTGAAATGCAATTGGAAATCATTTTATTATGCAAGTGTAACATGTGTGGAGATGAACCCCTTAGCTAGGTTCCCATCCATTCAATTCCATCAAATTCATATTTACATTCTGTTTTAATTTAAATCTGTGCATTTAGCTTAATTTCGTCAAAACCTAAATCCCCCTTTACTTTAATGTCCAATTTAGTTAGAAAGTATCTTAGTTTGTGTTTATAAGTGTTTTGATTCAGTTTGTTACATAAATTCGTCCAAATTCACCAAAGTGCTCAAAACTGCCCAGAAAGTGATTTTAAGGCAGTTTTGAGTGTTTTGGGTGATGTTTGAGTCTTTTGGTTTGTTTTAGTGTTTTAAAGTTTAGTTTTGCATTCTTTGAGTCTAGTATAGTGTTTTATATTGTGTTTTTACGTTTGAATCAAACCATAATCTTAAATTCGTCCAACATTGGGTTTAAGGTCAGAAACTGCCTAGTTAGTGTTTTTAGGCAGTTTTGAGTCTTTTGAACTTGTTTTGAGTCCTTTGAGTCTTTGTGAACGTTTTTAACTTTGTTTTTACGTTTTTGAGTCAAATCCAAGTGATTAACAATCCCTCCTAATCCCCGGTCCAGAACGATCCCTACTTACATACTTACTACAATTGACAAAAAGAGGGTTTAATTTGTGTGCGTATAAATATCGCATCACATTACATGACATAACAGTCAACAAAAGTCAACATCTTTGCCTCGAAGGGCATTTTCGTAAATTCACATATAAAAATTATAAAGACTATAATTTTTTGGAACGGGTCATTACAATCTACTCCTCTTAAGAAAATTTCGTCCCAAAAATTTAAAATTACTTGCTAAATGTAAGATACTCGAAAATAGGGAGAAAAGATGTATATAAATACATACACAAGGAAGAAATCGAGTTAGAGCGGTTGCATAAAAGAGAATGCCATTCCGTCGCGATCGGATTGCAATTATTCCTCTTTCATGCCTCCAAGCTCATACCTTTTTCCTTCCTCGATAATATAGTAGTATAATACCCGTATAAACTGTATGGTTGAAAACACCAATCATTACGTAAAACATAAGGAAAAATATATAGATATAATAAAATATCAAAAATAGATATATATATATATATATGTATGTATATTTATATAAAAATGTACGATTCAAATACTTATATTGAGTTTAAAACCAAGAGTGGAAATAATTCACCCAAAATTTGTAATGGCAGAAAAACCCCTATAAATAAAATAACGTAGTAGAAAAATATTTGCACGAAAAATCAAAACCCAAAATGAAAATGGACCTATCCAAACATTCGTCGTGTCATGAACTTCGAGAATGAGTCCGAACCATAGCTAACTAGTAAGTGTTGCCGTAGATGAGCCGTCTTGCCCACTTGATTAGTGAACCTAACAATTAAGCCATCAATATTACAGTCTACAGCCTGTAATGCCGATAACTCATCCTTGTCTCAATAAGCCAGTGAGAAGTTCCCGAGGATGCCAAAATATTGTTTTGCTCCTCATGTGCGAATATGCCTAGATCGTCTAATTCTTGCCTCGATCGCGATATCGTACTATCCTAGAGCGCACCAAACCAACTACTAGAAGTGTTTCGACGTCCTCCCACAACAATAAGACCCTGGAGTGAAGCAGTGGAAATATATGTAGAGACAAACATATATTGCGAAAAGCTTCCTTCGTGACTAATCACTAGAGTTACTCTCCAAATCGAAGGGTATAAGATCTAGAAGCTTAAAGTAGAGAAACTACATCTCTGATTATATTCTTCGAATGACAGTTGCAGTTTTGAGCCACATTTGAAAATTAACACCACAATTGCCAAGCTCATAACCTACGTTCATACTTTCACCAATACCATGCTGAAATACTGCTCAATCCTCAAAGCCACTTGGAATTTTTTTTTTTTTTTGGTAAGTTTGGTAATTTGTAAGAAGATTATACTCCAATGGTTCCTGCTAGCATCTATATGAAACTAGCGCACGCATCCGTTGAGTTGACCTATCGTGAATTCTTCACTGATTGAGCTAGAAACCATGTCGAGAAGGCTAAAAGAACACTCAAGAATTTGAGAGTCAAAACAAGTTCATCAAATTTAAAGTTCAAGATATCTAGATTGATTGCCTATCATCACACTACAAAAACAACTTCCGAAATATTCAATCACCAACGGTAACAATCTATTCAACGAAGTATTTGGCGAGTGATTGAAGAATTAATGATCACAACTAGATTTCAACATCTGAGCAATTCTTCTGAACAGTCTACCTATCTTTGGAACAATACGAACTGCAGTAGAGTATACATGTACCCAAAGTTGACTAAAATGTCTTTACAGCACAAATGGGTGAATATGGAGTCATAGTCAGAAAAGATGATGATCGAAATGCCAGAAAATCCGATAAATTTAAGAATGGGTAATTTTACCAAGTGGTCTAAAATGTAGTCCCTCTGGACCAATGAAAAATGGGTTGACTTGTCAAATCGATCTATAAACATCAAAACATCATCATAATTTCCACATGTACAAGATACCTCGTACTAGGAGCTTATGGTGATATTTCCCATTTGCATTTGGATAGAAAAAGTGATTATAACCATTCAAACGATTTCTTGATGGGTTAGACGTAACGTCATATCGATACTCGTGAACTTCAACTGGAATGGGATAAGGAAGACTGAAAATGTTTAGGGGTAGAAACAACTCTTACTATGATGCTTAATAATTACATTTGCACAACCGGGATGATCCACGATAGTGCAATCATAGACGTTGATTTAGTTCTTCCAATGTTGTTGTCAGAAACTTAGCTTTTTCCAAAAGTAAGTGAAATTGGGAAGTTCTAAGGTTAATAAAGATTTTGGACATATTTCTCCATAGAGAAGTACCATTCAGTTTTTAGACGAAAATGACAACTGTTGACTCTAGGTCATATATATGATGGTTCATTTTGAACGGTTCTACCGTTAGGAAATTTAAGTGATACTCCATCATACTGCCTCTACACAGTTGAAATATCCGAGGAACACGTCATCATGGATTTCCAAAATGATCAACCTCATCAAAAAGTGTAAAGCGATGGTGAAGTGAGAATAACAGTTCGGTCGTCAGAAACTTTATCCATAATCAACACCCCAAGCTTAACTAACTTTCGTTGGCCAATAAGTGAGGAAAAACACTATAGCCGAAAATCGCTAACAAATTGTCGATAAACTCGACAAGACTAAGGATATCTCAAATCTCACAACACTTTGTGAGAATTTCAACCTTCTTCCTCTAAACTCTTTTTGGAAAAAGGAAAGAATATCGTCTGCGAAGATCACGTCTCCTGAGATAAGTACCAATGTAAACAAAATTAATGTTTGAGAAATTTGGTCTCACTGCCTAAGTAGATGAGAAAGTTGTTGAAAAGACTACTATGAAGTCGTCGGGTTATGGAAGAAAACTCGAGTTACAAAGGGTGGGTCAGCTAGATCATCAGCTCGAAATAGAGGATAACCATTTTTAGTCGTCACCCGAGGAAGTTGCTAAAATCTAGGTAAAGTTCCCTAACTAAGGGGCTTGGTTGAATAAATTCCTAAACGGTAAAAGTTCTTCCAAATGATATGAGTTGCTCGAAAAGACACAAGGAAACTAGTGTAGTATAAGAAAGTGGATTGATGATAATATCTCAGATAAGACTTTGGAATATGACGCCTAAACGTACGTCCTTAAAACGTACCATAGTACTTCCTCTCACTACACCACATGCTAATAGGTCTTCACTGCTTTCTCGATACTTAATTCACTCTAACAGTAAGAAATTAACTCGTACTTCGATTTTACGGTCTACTTGTGGAAGTGATCGAAAATGTGGCTAGTCGAAGAGGTTATGTTTATCTAGATATGTGATAAGGTAAAAACAACTATGAGCTTATTTTCCTAATACAAAACTTGCTCCTAACTTTTCGAGATTTAGTTTCTTCAGCTTCAGCAATCACTATTAATCAGTCTATTAGTTGCGCGCTAATTAACGGATTTATGACATTTTGATATTATTCGTTACCCTGAAACTGTGAACCGACATTCTAGTATAACGGTATCACTCCCATATACCAGCACCTATGTCCAGTATCAGAAATCATGCCGCTTGAATACTGGTTGACAGTTCCTAGATATCAGACAATATCGTTAATTAGTAGAGCCACCATAGGCTGATTACAGACTAGAGCTCGCTCGGATGGGTAGTTTTTGGACGACTGATAAGGAACTGGTCCTATGAGGGGGTTCTATAATTCTAGGGGAAATACTCACTACTTCGAAGATTTTATACTAATCATAGGTATAACAACTCGTACTTCGATGCGTATACTCATCAAAATGACAAGTACATCACCAAAAGAAATTTGGAAACTCTTATTGGTTAAGATGTCCCAAAGCTGGAAAGAAGAATTTACTAATAATCTACTTTAAAACTGGCTTAAACGAAAGTTGATCTTTCTCCTGAAGATCTGAAATGATAACTAGAGTGTTCAAGAATATTAGAACTATCTGGGACCAAAAATGACTGTCCCCCTGATGTTTCTTTCGTCGAGTGCTACCACTTAACACCAGGTTGTCGCTCAAGACAATTTTGGAATCTTGACGAAGTAAACTTCGTAGGAATCCTAATAAATGGTATGCTAACAGGTACTGCCAAGGAATCAAAATTAGTTTTGGTTTCCTATCTCAAAAAGGTTGATAATGATAACGTGAAAATAATGATGAGATTGATTTATAGTTCCCTGGTGATACACCGTTGTCGATACATTAGCCCTGCTTTAGGGCCAACAACTTGTCTCAAATCTACATCTTTCCTTGGCAGAGAAGTTCTTTGCTTTAGGTCTAAAAACGTTCGCCAAAGTGACCTTCTAAAATGTCGACAAGTCGACAAAACTGCCCAAAACTTAGGAAAAGCTAACATATTTTTCGTATTTGATGAGGTGGCAATATTCGAACATTAGGCTCAAGAACCGAGAATGCTTACATGACGCGTGTGATGAACGCAATACTGCCCAACTTATGCTCTGATACCAAAACTGACACACCCTGACTCGGAATGTCCACTAGGACTCCAAATCAAGCTGTGTTGGCTGTCACTTATAAGGTGACGAAGCCATAAAGTGTAGTGATGTGGAAAATGTGAATAAATTTAAACCTAAAAGTGCCTAAATACAAGAGTGCGCGGTGAGCGGGTATGAACCCATTTCACACGTGATGACAGAGCACAAGTATAGTACAATAAAGTAGGATGAGAATTATACCATCCATGGTAATCGTCTACACCAAGATTTGCCAATAATCCTCGTCAGTACGAAAACTCTGCTATTAGAACCTAGAAGGGCAAAAAACAAAGGTGAGTAGGCCTGAAAATAAAGTTTTAATAAAAACCTTTTGAAAGTATTATAACCCCTCGCCCTAAAACCCGCATAGTTTCCAGAAAATAATACTACGTAGGTACGAAAAATGAATGCACAGGTGTAGTAAAAACAGAAGCATGCCATGCCACACTATCTCAGCAATAATAAATGTAAGCCAAGTGTGAGATCAGTCTAAACTAACTTGCCAGTCGGAGTCACCTTAATGTGACCTGTATGACTGGACCTATTGCTCATTAGTCTATGCTAGCACACAAGTCGAAGTCACCTAGTGTGACCTGTACGACAAGCTGAGTGTAAATATGTCTGCTCTAGTGCTACGATCACATGAAAATTAGCGCTATGCGCGGGTCACCTACGAGTCGAAGTTGCCTAATGCGACCTGTATGACACATTCCTCACAGTAAGGAATAGCGATGACCTATGAGTCGGAGTGACCTATTGCGATGACCTAGTAAGGAATAACGATGAAAGTCCCTCGTAGAAAAGTTTACGCAACGAAATTGGTACTTGCAATGAGGAAAAACTTCCTCATAAAATAATTATTTTGTTGTTGTGAGATGTGTGGTGATGCTTTAATTGAGTTGAGTGGCGTATCCTTTTCAAAAGATTCAATTATAAAAACATCCAAGCCTTTTTAGATGGAATTCGTGCGAAAAAAATTTCAATTTTTCTAAGTGAGGCATTTCGTCGAGGATTTCGTGTGCCTACAGTCATCTGTCAAGCCATGTTGCGTGCATGTAATCATCTGCGGTTAACTTCTAAAGGAGCCTGTCGACATATGCCGACAACTTTCGATCAAGCTTATCGACAGATCCAAACCGATATCTTTCAACAACAAATTTACCTCATTTCGATTCATAAATAATTACCACAAGAATGCAAAAAATCAACTAAGTAAGACCAGTATTGGGTTTTTTCAGACCTAGAAATAGTTGTTATTTCATTATTTTTCAATTCTAGACGGCCAATATTGAGTTTTTTAAGATCCAAGAATCGTGTGTTTTTTTCATTACTTTTCAATTCTAGAAATCATATGTCCTCTAAATTGTTCTTTTGCTCTTTTTATGTACTTGATTAAGTTCTAGAAATAGTGTTTGTTTGTGGATTTGAAAACAAACCACAACCACAAATAAAGTACCACCAGTAAGCACAAAATCAACAAAGTATACCTACTACTGGCTTTCTTCAGATCCAAAAATAGTTTTTTCGTTCAGTATTATGCCCTAAGCGTGTTTTTGTGCACTTTGATAACTATTGAGTATGTTTTTGTGTACTATTCGATGACTATTTGGCTTTGTTCATATCCATAAATACTGTGTTTTCCATTATTTTTTCATTTGTAGAAATAGTGTGTTTTAAAAATTGTACTTTGCTCTTTGTACTCTATTCATTTATATAAATAATGTGTGCGCGTGTGTGTGTGTTTTTTTTTTCTTTTTTCTTTTTTCTTTTTTTTGAATATTATTGGTTTTTGTTCAGTTGTGTAAACTTTGTGTTTTGTGCAATTTTAGAAATAGTTTGTGTTTTGTTCAATTTCTGGAATAGGGTAATTTTGGTTCAATTTTAGAAATAATGTGTAATTTTCTTGTAGTTCTAGAAATATTTTGTGCTTTTACAGTTCTAGAAATAATGTGTTCTATAAATTATGCCTTTGTACTTTATTCATTCCTATAAGTAAAGTGTCAATTCCTATAAATAATGTGCTTTTTTTTCTTTTTGAATATTATTGGTTCCCTTCATTTGTAGACTGTGTGTTTTGTTCAATTCCATAAATAGTTTGTATTTTGTTCACTTTCAGGAATAAGTGGGTCATTTTGGTTAAATTTATAAAATAGTGTTTAATTTTGATGTAGTTCTAGAAATAGTTTGTGTTTTTGTAGTTCTAGGAATAATGTGTAGTTTTGTTGCAGCTCTATAAATAATGTATTCATTGGTAAACAACTTCAAAATACACCAACTCTTATGTGTTCATTGTTGGAGATGAAAGCAACCAAGAAACCAAGGATGAAGACTTATGCTATGAAAACAGCAAAAAGGCCAGTAAAAGAGAAGAATGAGGTAGCTGCAACTACGTACTTATGTGCAGTACAAGTGCAATATGATCGGTTTTGCATATGCCATGCGCTTGTACAAGCCTACACTTCAAAGTCGGCAAGACATATGCGATGAGCTAGCAAAGACACCATTTTGGGGCTTATCAAGTTGTACATGGATTATATCATGATCACATCTGAAATAAAAAAGAAATCAGACATGGACTTGATCAAGATAGTGCAATGCTACGATACAAATTAAAAAAATTCAAATTTGGAGAGCATTAATATTATGTAGTCGTTATTGATGATTTTTCTAAGTATTCATGGTTGTGTCCATTAAAATTAAAATCGGATGTATCTTCTACATTTGTAGCTTTTAAGAAATTGGTTGAAAATTTGTTTAACACCACTATCAAAACCTTTCAAACCGACGGAGGAGGTGAGTATATGAACAATAAATTCAAATTTTTCTTGACTTTTCATGGAATTAACTATCGTTTTACATGCCCACATCATCTCGAACAAAATGGAGTTTCAAAACCAAAACATTGTCACATGGTTGAAACTGGGCTTACTCTTCTTGCTCACCCTCTTCATTTTGGGATGAAGCTTTTCATACAACTAAATATTTGATTAATTGTTTGCCAACAAAGGTATTAAATAATGAGTCACCTAATCAAAGGCTTTTTCACAAACCTCCTCAATATGATTTTCTAAAGGTTTTTGGTTGCCTTGGTTGTCCTGTTTTTCTATCTTTGACCATACAATAGTAATAAGTTGCAATTTAAATCCAAATGTTGTGTTTTTCTTGGCTATTCATTAAATCAACAAGGTTATAGGTGTTTAGACATGTCTACAGGAAGAATGTTTTTGTCCCGTCACATTTTGTTTGATGAACAATGTTTCCCATACAAAGAGTCCATTTCTACAAAGTCCTTATCACTTCCCACATCTTCACTGATTAGATATAGGATCATCCTCATCTTTTCGCTTACCGTCTCCTAATCCACCACCTACCAATCCTATCCAACCATCACATTTTGCCACACCTAAAACCCAATTACCCAACCTAAATCTTATATTATCACTGTTACCATCCCTTACCACTTCCTCAAATATCTCTCCATTAGTCATGCCTATCCTTCACCCTACCCATAGCACTGCCAATCTAGGAATTCCCATACCCACGAACGCAAGTACGATCAATTTTTCCTCCTTCACTCAGACAACAATACAACCGATTCACTCCATGATCACACGTGCTAAAGAAGGAATCCACAAACCCAATCCCAAATATGTTTTTCTTTCCACTGTAACAAATGATGTGGTTGAGCCTACTTATTTACACAGGCTAATAAATATCCACAGTGGAGACAGGCTATGGTAAAAGAGTTCAATGCTCTTCAACTTATTAGCACATGGTCCTTGGTGCAATTTCATTCATCTATGAACGTCCTGCCTAATAAATGGGTGTATAAGATTAAGTGGCATTCTTAAGGTTCCATACAGAGGTTCAAAGCTCATCTTGTGGTTAATGGTTTTCACCAGCAAAAAGGTATCGACTACAATGATACGTTCAGACCCATTGTCACTCATGCTACAATCAGACTTATTATTTCCATTGCTCTTCATTATCATTGGCCCATCGGCCAACTTGACGTTTAGAATGCCTTTATACATAGTTCTTTAGCAAAAGAGGTTTATATAAGACAGCCCTTAGGTTTTGTTGATCCTCAATTCCCTTCACATGTTTGTCGCTTACATAAATCTCTCTATGGTTTGAAACAGGCACCTTATGCCTTGTTTCAATGCTTCTCTCAACATCTTTAAGAATTGGGGTTTCAGGCGTCTATGGTAGATTCATCACTCTTTACTTTCTTCAATTGTTCAACCGTTATTTATTTGTTGATTTACGTTGATGATATTCTTGTTATACAAAACAATTCCAGTCATATTTCTCAATTAATTCACCAACTTGGCCAAATGTTTTCTATGAATGATCTTGGTGAAGGAATAATTTGTGAAAACAAGTTCATTTGAGCAACATGTATGCATGCAATTAACAATTAAAGGTGGAATCATGCTTGTATGCACTTAAAAACAAAACTTTACCCATGAACTTCAAGGCCTAGTAGTTGTGGTGAACCAAGACTCAACTCAAATCTTAAAGAAAAGAGTTGAGAAACTTTTATACCTTTGAAGCACCTATTTGCTTAGCAAAGGATGTTCACCCATGTGAGGGCCTTCTTTCCTTAGTCTCGTTGCTCCTTGGCTCCATGGATGTGGATGGAGGAACTTTGCTTCTTGGCTCCATGACTTCTTGGATATGGATGAATGAATGGATTCTCCAAGTTCCCAAGAAAAGGAACCTCTAAGTTTCCATACCAAGGAGAGCAATGAGGAAGAGATGAGTAACCTAGGAAGAGATGGATGCTAGTCCATTCTTCCTAGGGTGGCCGGCCTCCTAAGAGAAGAGAGAGCTTTTTGTATTTTTTCTTCTTTTCTCTCTAGAAAACCTTTATGAGGGAATGAGTTATAATTTCCTTTCTATAGCCACTTACATTGAGTGGCATAATTGAAACTAAAACCAATTCTCCCTCACACTTTCTATGGCCGGCCATGTGGGTTCATTGGGCTTTCATGCCCTTTGTGTTTTCAAGTTGTCATACAACTTGAGTTATATTGGACTTGACATTCGAAGCCCATTGGGCCTTGAGACCCAAAACTAACTTGAGGTCTAAAACGAACTTATTAGTTTGATTAATTAACATATTAATTAATCCTAGCCATAAATAATTAAACCATTTAATTATCCTTACTCATCTCCATTGTTTTTTTAATCTCTACCTTACACGGTGTACGATCCATTAAGTTTCTTTTAGCGAGGTAGTAGACGATTAGAACTTTTCAAATCAATTGTGAATTGAAACTTACTTTTCAATTCTCCCTTTAGTGCTTATACACCTTTAGGGCTTCCACAAACCATGAGTGACACCTAGCAATATGTCATGGCTACCCAAGTTAATCAGAAGAGGTGGAGAACCTATTCAGTTTGGGATTACAATGAAATACGGTCTTTCTCTAATACAATAGTCTTGACCACATTGTTTGATTTGATAGTTTATTCATGTCTACTATCCAATTCCTAAATCTCATTCATACTCTGGCCAAAGATTCTTAATCATATCATAGAGTATTCTCCCTCAAACAGTTTGAAGGTTAAAGATCCCTTGTTGTGCATTCACTTGCCTCCATGGCTAAGTGGCTTAACCCCAACTATGCCTTGGACACCCTTTGACGGAGTGACTTTGACATAGTCAAAGATTAAGGACCTAACCATAAGACATTTATAATGCCTCAGGTCAAATGAATACTTTGCATTATCCCAACCATGAGTTTTCATGTGACATGAGTATGAGAACTCCTTGTTGATCGCGTTCAGTGGACTCATTCTCTATTGAGCACCTACATGCTTGTCTTCATGTCAGTCACACCAAGGACTCAAGATCAGTCACTCTCTCTAAGAGAAAACATAGCACGTATTGATCTTAACGAACTGTCAATGCCCAATTAGCAATCCTATGATCAGGAACGTTTAGGATATGTATACGAAAGAGAATGGTCTCATGAATCTAACTTCTTTAGATCACATTTTCCCAATTACATATTCCTTGAAAGCATATAACATTTATATGAGACGACCTTGAACAATAATCTTTGCCCTTTATATTAAACTAGATTAGTTTAACATGTGAAATGTATGTAAAGTATCATCATATGATTGGCTTTAGGGCACATTTCCAACACTTGGCCCCTTACATTATTTTTTGGGAACGGAAATTAAGAGGACACCTAATGCCATGTACCTTTCTCAGTCAAAGTACATCCTCGACCTACTTAAGAAGACTCAAATGACTGATGCCAAACCATTCACCACTCCCGCTACAACTGGAAGGAAATTGAGTTAATATGAAGGTGAACCATTGTCTGATGGTACTGATTTTTGAAGTATGGTTTGAGCCTTATAATATCTTCTCTTTATGTGACCTAACATTGCTTTCGCAGTGAATCAGATCTGCCAATAGATGCATTCAACAACCATTGCACATGGGTTGCTGTAAAGTGCATTCTATGATATTTGAAGGCTACTCATGATTATGGAATTGTGTACAAACCTAGCCCTCTCACTCTCACTACATTTGCCGATGCAGATAATGCAAGAGATCTTAATTATCGTCACTCAAATAGGGGATATTGCATTTTTCTTAGCGATAATTTAGTGTCTTAGAGTTCCAAGAAACAATGGGGGTGTCTTGTTCAAGCACAGAGGCCAAGTACAGACAAATGGCATACACAGCTGCCACCTTATCTTGGTTTCATCACATTTTTCAGAATCTTCATCTTTCTGATGGTGTGATAATATAAGTGCACTTTTAGTGGCCCTTAACCCAGTCTATCAAGCTCGGATGCACCATGTCGAGGTTAACTACCACTATTGTCATGCCCCGCCCCTGAAATATATGTTTTCTAGAGTTAATTATAGTAGGCCCAACTTACAATCATAGTTAATTTATTTCCATTAATCACATTTCTCTAAGTCAATAATTCAAATTCTTACAAGCTATCCATATTTTTTTAAATGTCGAAACATATCTTTAAATTAACATTTGAATTCACTATCATTAGTCATCATTCTCCAAATAATTTCCTTCATCCCGCATAATCCATAACCATTAATCATTTACAAAACACATACAATTTCACTTCCAATTTAGAACCATTTCCTTCTTTTAGATCAAAATTCCATCTAAATATTAATTCTTGATTATTTAAGGCTACATCTAACCTTTGTTAGACTGCCTACGTACCCTTGAGTGGGATCAAGCCTTTCGTAGTTCACATTTCTAAAATTCAAACCAAATTCGAATATGTTCGATTAATCCAATATATATACCACAATTGTGTTAATATTCAAACCATAGCAAATAGACTCAAAAGCATAATTAGAATAACGAAATTCTCATAAAAACATAATGTCAACTCCCTGGCCGTGCGCCGCGACACGCGTCGCCGCAGGTGGCGGTCGGCCGTCCCAACTCACCGAAAAATTTAACTATTTCTAAAAACTACCAAATTTTACAGGGTTGTAGATCTCAATGAATGGAGCAAGTTTCATACCTGTGGCCATGTTCAATTTGGCCGGGAAACACCTCAAATTGGCCACGAACCGCTGAAACCCTTGTTTTTGGGTGTCCTTGATTCGACTCCAAAACAACTCCGATGCCCCAACCAATGCGTGGGCTTTGTTCCAGGCCTCAAGGGGAGTTTACTAGTAGTGGTAATTTGAGGACATCATTTCACAATTTGGTGGATTTCGAACAATCACCGCCGCACCCACCGATGTGTTTTTCCCAATTTTTAAGGTCAAATCTCATGATTTTTGGGGTGTAATAGGAAGAGGGAAGTTTATGGAGAGTTTCCCAAGTGGTGGTTTGATGGGATTCGCCGGAAAAAGGGTTAAAATCCGTCAGAAATGGCAAGAACACCGACCGGGTCGGCTCGTCCCTTTCACGGGTCAAGGGTCCCCTTCACCCTCATTTCTCTCCTTTTCCCTCCTTTCTTTCCTCTCCCATTTGTCACCCTCCTTTCTATTCTTTTTCTTTCAATCTCAACCATCCATCATTTATTTTCCTTTCATCACAGCCACACACGTGGCATAACTTATTGCTCCAGATTTCTAGAGTCTTCTAAATGGAATTAAAATTTTCAATATATCCTTGACTTTAAACGTTAATAACTTCTTCGTTATAACTCCGTTTCACAAATGGTTTGCGCCTACGCGTTCGTGATATGAAGCTATATTCAAAATATAAATTGTGACCTCAAAAGGTCTACGGATTTTAATTAATTAATTTCCAAGCGTCAAACTTTGTAACTAGTTTAATTTAAAATAAACTCAAGTAAATTAATATAATTCCTCCAAAAAAATAACATAAAATCTCAATATGTAAATTATATTAATTTCCGGAACAAAATTTTAAAATTTCCCAATTCTATTTCCATAACCCTTAATCGATTTATTTTCGATTTTCCTCCGCATATTCATATATTTAAAATTTCAAGGTATTACAACTATGTTCAAGAAAAAAGTGGTGAGCAAAGAAATTGTTGTTGGTTTTGTGGCTACTACAGACCAAATTGCTGATATGCTCATAAAATGATTGTCCTTATCTCTATTGAATTATCTTATCTCCAAGCTTCCTGTTTGTCAACGATCGCTTTGCCGGAGCGTGATAAACCTAATAATCCTACATGTCCTCCAGGTTAGAAATGCTTATCAAATGATTAATCCAAGCTCGTATAGTTTGAATTACAAAGTTCCCATTGCGACATTTTGGCTAACTCAAGAACTCTTCAACAGATAGAGAACAACACAACTCCACTTCACTTTAGACTATATCTCCACCGTGCAAACCTGTTGTTCAGTTTATGTATTTATATTTTGAATTCCCTTGTAATCTGGGATAATATTTATACTATAACCTCATCTTCTAATCTTTATATAATGAAGTAAATGACTCACTCATAAGTAACTGAGTTAAGCTTATGCAATTAGTATCTATAACCCTAGCTTAAGTTCTTTCACACCACACCTACTTCCATCGCTGCACTTAATGCCATTCCCGCTTCCATCTTCACCCTTTTCACCACTGCCACTTCCACTTTTACCATTTTCACTACTTTCTCCTCCAACATCAAACTCTCTATTTGCCTCATCACGTCTCTCTACCTCCAAGTTCATCCCCTTTGAAACTTCATCCTCAAGTGTATCGCACATTGGTTGCTCCTCCGGTACATTCTACTCCCTATTTGCACTGCCATGTGTCGTTTTCACCACCACTCCATCCTCCACACTAAAGCTCTCTGCAATCTGCCCAACTCCTTATTCCATCAAGGAGAAGTAGGAGACGAGCCATAAGAGTCGGGCTTGCCAGATTTCTTGCCAACACCATTAGAGGTCAAGAAGCCAAGGGGCTAGATATGATAAAACTTGGCATGCCCAATCCAAGTAAGGGCCCCAGTGCTAGAAACTTGCCTATTGATGGAAGGAAACCTCTACCCTATTGACCGCCACCATTGGTTTATAATGGGGGAGAAGCTAGCTGGAGGCAGCCCAATCCAGCAAATGAAGCTTTCTCGGGCATGGATCATGGCTTGAAGTGGGGGAGTTCTTCTTCCTTACGAAACAATTTAGCCAATCAACAACTCAGTAATGAACTAGCAAAGTTAAGGAGAATGGTGGTGCAAAATGTTCAACCTTAAGCCCGCTTGATGTTCAAAATCGCCTACCAGAAGCCTTTCCCTGCATATGTGGATGAA
Organism: Pyrus communis; assembly: GCF_963583255.1. Lineage (NCBI taxonomy): Eukaryota > Viridiplantae > Streptophyta > Magnoliopsida > Rosales > Rosaceae > Pyrus > Pyrus communis. The sequence continues at coordinate 13,658,803 of NC_084806.1, forward strand.
CAATCCCTTCAATCCTAATTTGAAATTGCCTGCTTTCCCAACTTTTAGTGTGGAATATTGTAATATGTCTTCTAAAGATCATATTTTCAAATGCTCAAACTATTTTGTGGCTCTTGAAGATAATCCTAACTACAAGTTAAGGTTGTTTGGGAATTCTCTGGTAGGGCTGGCTTCCCAATGGTATTCTTTGATGCCTTCTAATTCCATTGCTAATTGGGGGCAGATGGAGATGGCTTTTCATGAGCAATTATATAGAGTGGAACCAAAGATGACCATTAATGACTTGGTGGAGGTAAAACAGTATGAACATGAATCTACAGAAGACTTCATAATGAGATTCAGGAGAACTAGGATGAGAAGCCAATTTCTTATCAATCATGCTCAACTGATAGTTATTGCACAGAAGGCTTTAAGATTGCTCTTGAAAAAGAAGTTCTATGATGTACAATTTAATGAATTCCAAGAGCAGGTGATGCAGCAACCAAGTATGAGAAGTTGTTGACATAAGAACAACAAGTGAAACACTCCTCCAAGACTTCCCCGTTCTACAAAAATAAAGCACCAATACATCAGTTAAAGTTTGAAAACTTGGAAACAAGAGATAATGAAGACAACTTTAGAGAATGAGTATATTTGTGCACGGTAGAGATGACTACTCCTTTCAGGCCTTTGACAGTGAAAGGGCTAGTTCAAGTAATATAGGATCAAAAGATTGTGATGAATGATGGAGGGTTTGTTCCTATGAAGCCTCCAAAATATCAGGCATATTCATTTGATTTAACCAAGGCTGCTGACATCTATGAAGAACTAGTAAGAGCCCGAGTCATCTTTCTCGATAATACCAAAAAGATGCCCAAACCTGAGGAACTAAAGGGAAAGAAGTACTGCAAGATTCACTATACTTTCAATCGTTCCATCACCAATTGTGTGCAGTTTAGAGATTGGATTCAAGACTTGATTGTTAAAGGGAAGTTGTTACTAGAAAAGCCTCAGGCTAACATGATGATTGACACAAATTCTTTCCCCAAAGCCCTAATTAGTATGATAAACCTCAATTGGGTAGAGAAAGGAAAATGGAGAGTTACTATGAAAGGAGAAAAAAGAGGTGCACATAGACCTATTGAAGGAAGTAGAAGGTTTCCTGATAGATTTCAGGCAAGGTAATTAGAGGAGTAGTGTTGTGTAGTAAGTGCCAATATGAATGTGAGTTAGAGGTACCAGTGCCAGGTGCCATCATTGACCAAGAGTTAGCTAAAAGAAAGGAGAATGAAGAACAAGAAGCCCACATGGCTAACCTCTAGAAATCTGAGTTCAAGAAAGAAACCTCCAAGAATATATTTCGCAGATTGGGAAGAGATTTAGAACCTAAGAATTTGTCTTAAGTGTTTAGAAACTTTGAATCCTCTGAAGAGGTAGGTGATAAGGATGGAAGGTTGCCACGATGAAGAAATGTTAAAGTACCCCACTCAACCTGTCACAGTAACACAAGGTCAAGAATGCCAGAATGGAATATAAAACCGATGCCACTAGTCACAAAGGTAAAATCAGCCCGACTCAGACTAAAATGGTATGTAGTAGGAAATGATAGAAGGCCGGTTAGAAAAATGAGGGCATCAATGATAAGAAGGGTGCAGAGACAACACAAAACACATATGCCCTATTTTGTCAAAAGGTTCAAGGAATGTCAAGATTGAAAAGTTTGTCCAGGGCAGTGAGAGGTAGCCAAGCTAGAGGAACAGAGGGGAGATAGAGAAGGCTAACAACAAGGCAGATAGAGGAGCAGAACATGTTCATCGGACACCTTATTCGGGGAAATACAGGGTATTAAGAAGAATCCAATCGAGTATAGTTATGGTGCTTACACCAGGGTGAAACCCAGAGCCTATCTGTTTTGGAACCATATCTCTTAAAAGAAAAGTAGCTCCACCACCACAAGAGGGTATTCCTTTTAGAACTCCCAAACAACTACTTGATTTCAACACAATGGAAGAAGATGAAGCACCAGAGTTAATGTTAAATGAAGAAGGCCAAGCTTGGATGAATCAGTTCCTGTGCCAGATTAAGGATAAGAAGGAGGGAGCACCTGGACCTAGCAACTTTCATGTTAACATAACTTATGTGTTGTCCTCCATGTTCTGTGGTGAACCCAATCAACCAATCGTCATGCAAGAACATTATTTATCACAAGAACCAATGACGACCCTTGTGAACCTTGAAGAAAATAGCAGAGAATAGCTGAAAGTGTTCACCTTGCCCAACCCCTTGCAAAAGATGCCGGAAATAATCTATATTGATGGAATGGTGTTCAGAAAACCAAGTTTCTCATTGGTAAACCATTTGAAACCCATTTATATAATAGCTCACTTGGAAGGGGTTCATTTCAAAAGGGTGTTGATAGATGGAGGAGTAGCAATTAATGTGTTACTGTTGACCCTAAAAATTACAAAGCCTAAATGGCACCCAGGCCGAATAACTAATAAGCTAACTAAGTCTTTCGGTTGAATGCGGGGCGTGCCAACTCGTCGGCCGAGGAGTAAAATTTGTTGATGTTGCGTTGAGCGCGTTGCTGACTTCTCTATCTTGCGACTGCAGCCGAAGAAGGAACAAATCTCGGCCTTTGGATTCTCAAGCCTGAAGACAAGGCTGCTAGTTCTACGAAGTTCAATATCAAATTCGGCTCTCAGGATGCCGAATGTAGTAACCTGGTACCACCTCACTTTGCCGAGAAGGCTAATGAGATGACCTCTGCCAATAAGGATTCGAAAATCCTTCTCGACCGAGACTTGGATAGATAACCAGTCGGTCTCGACGCAGTGCTGTTTATCCAAACTGAAAGTGTTTCAGGATCAGCTGATTCTACGGCAACAGTGCTGTTTATCCAAACTGAAGATGTTCGCCGGTTGCCTTCACAGTGCTGTTTATCCAAACTGAAGATGTGTCGACGGAAAAAAGAAAAATAAAAAAAACTTCAAGATGTTTGAGAGGTTTTGCGCAGGGCAATTATATGTTGAATTGAAGGTCCCTCGAATGATGCACGTTGCCTTTTATTTATAGTACTGATATACAGGCTTTGGCGGCTGACACTTGTTGGATACCTGTTACAGAATCCAATCGTTTTCAAACTCATAAAGAAATTTACGTTACGCAGGCCAAAGCCTATGCTTTAGTCATACCATCTCACGCAAACTGAAGCCACGTGTTCATTTGCAGCAACCTGATATACTGTGATTTTATCTCCAAGTTTTGCAAGTGTTGTCATCTAACTAAAACTCTTAGCATCCTGCCAAGGATATTCGGTCCCACCATCATAATCTTTTATCTCTTCATGCATGGTAAACCTCGTGCTGCATCACATCACTATTTCCATGTTTCTCTAAAGTCTGAAACCTTTCATCCAAATGGTTGGCTTTCCAAACAAGATAAAAGCCCATCTTGACTTATCCCATCGTAATTAAAAACCTAGCCTAGCTAGGCTTTCTTTTCTTGTCATAATTCTATCACTCATCCATACATCCTGATCCCATTTAATGAATTTCAAACCATTTAAAATTCATTTCTGACTACTTATCAATCAACCTAACCTACTTAGGCTTTCTATTCACCATTATCCAAAATTTGCAGATCCATGCTATGCCATGTGATAAGATCCCAAGCCGAGTTGCTCTAATCCACATGGTACACTGCTAACAAATCCAAATTAAATCAGACTGTTCTACTTGCTTCTACATTGGGACTATGATTTTTATCTTATTTATTTTGTATAAGAAAATTTGAGATAACTTATTAAAAGATAATTAGTATGATTAAATACCATAACATTATCTCAAAACAAAATTATCTTAACTTTCTTATCCGACGATCTAGAATCATGCTTTCTCAATGGCCTCGATTGCACGGGCCGATGGTGTAATTTTGGGTCCAAACAGTTACCCTTTAAGCAGATAAAAAGGCTTGCCAGAAGTGAAGAAGACCTCATCCTAACAGACCTCACAGTAACTAGTTTTTCTGGGGCTATTACTAAAACACATGGTATACTGCCTTTAGAGATAGGTCTGGGGTCCAAGAAGATCATGTTGGCATTCTTTGTGGTAGATAGCAGTTCCGCTTATGGGGCTTTATTATGAAGTGACTGGATACACCAAATCTTGTCTATACTATCTACGTTACATTAACAAATTACTGTTTACCATGAACCAACTACTGTCGAGCAAGGGTTCTAGGACATAATGGAGGCCAAGTCATGGCCATTTCTCCCCATATCCAAAATCGCGGAGGCTAACTTCTATAATCCTGATGTCGAGATTCTGCAATGTTTAAAAGCTAATTAGAACGTCTACCTTACAAAGGTGACGGCCCAAAAACTCTTGGAACAATGATTGCTGCTTGTCAAGAAGGAATGGAATAGGCCTCATGTCATCCCAGCCTACCACCACCAATGATGACAAACCAAAAGAGGAAGGACCAAGTGGTAGTAGTCAGGTCTTTAATCAAAAGATTGCTAGAGTATGGAAATAAAATAAGAGAAATTAAGCAAAACTCAGTCAAAGAAATGGCAGAGTGGGAAGAAGGAGATTTCAGCACTAAAGATAATCAAGAAGGAAAGTTTTTAGGAAAAAATGTAGAAGTTGTTGTACACATGGAAAAATGTATATATGACTTAGATTGGCCCGATGACATGCCTGAAGTCCCAAAGTCGATGGATGATAAGCTCATATTTATATATATTTTACATCAAATTCACTTATCTTTTCTTAGTTAGTTCCTTATACTTTTGAGCTATTTACTTTGTTTTTGTGTTTTGTAGGATTTTTCAAGCAAAGAAAAGAAAAACAGCACAAGTGGGATTTTAAGTAATAAATTCGTCAAAACTGCCTGTGCAGGTCAGCTGACTTTGGAAGCAAATTGCGGACAGCTCAGAATGAATTAAAGAATGAGTCTTATATGCTTGGAAAGCTACGGATGTCTATTTTCTGGAGCATTTCACGGATTGTTAATATAATTTTTCTAGAAGAAGTTGTGGCCGTTTCAATACTGAAAGGTTCCCAAGAGGCTGAGCAGTTTGTAACTGACAAGAAAGCATTGAAAACAATAAATCCAATAAATCTAGCAGCCAAAACTGATGCAGTCAAGAACAAACGAGCTGACACCTATTCAAATTTCAAAGGAAATGGAAGTAAAGATGAGGATTAAGAGGGAGTAATTGACATAAAGGCTACCCAAGGAGTTAGAATTGTTTTACCATTTCCTTTCACTTATTGTCATCACTAAAGGGCTATTAGTGGGTGAGTTAAGGAGAAGAAAATGGTGCAGCAAGAATTGGTTTAAAAGTAGGGTTGGGGAAGGAAGGAAAGAGGAAGCCTCAGTCGATTTCTTTCGGTTCTATTTTCTCAAACTCATGTCTATCTTTTGTTTTAGCTTAAGGATTGTGTAACTAAATTTTTAGTAGTTAGGGGCTGTTTGAAGCCCCGAATATGATTGCAAGTTTGTTATGACATTTCGTTTGAATTGCTTTTATGAATGGATGAAAATTGGTTCACTACTTGTCTCATTGATGAATTCTTTATGTGTTTTCTACGGATGCATACTTAGTAAGCATATCTAGGATTCTAATGCTATGAACATGTGTGTGCCTGCCCTTGTTGAATGAGGACCTACATATGTTCTAGAGTAGTACTTGGTAATTGCGATTAACATGTGAACCAATTTCTAGGATAAGTAAGACAACGCCAGTACTTACGATGCCTTGTGATGACTCAAACTCTTTTCGTTCTTAATGATTTCTACTTGTTAAATCTATGAACATGCCATTCTAGATTGCATGCTAGGGACTATGTTAAGTTGAAAATGCCATTCTCTTAACATACCACATAAGAAAGAGTAATAGGTTGAGTTCTAACATTGAGCCAACTTGAGCATCTTCATCCAAAAATAGAAGGAATTTGTATGAAACATAACATGATTGTATGATTATTTGGTGGTGGATAACAATTCCCCTAACTCGTTTTTCTTAATTTGTGAACTACTTAAAAATCTGTTTCTATTATGTTTTTGTTCAATTTAATTTAAATAGCAAATTAACTCCAAAAATCCCAAAATTTGTGTGAGTGTAGCTCTGTGTATCTAGTGTCTGCATACAAAATTTCATGGACTTTAGATAAGTATAAGTCGGTCTATTAATTGTTTTTTAGTGGCTGGCTAGTAGGGACAGTAGCCCAGTTTTTGTGACATTTTAAGTAGTTAGATAAAACAATCTTCTGCGGGAAAGACCCTTATTTTCATATGCTACAATTGACAAATCTTAGTGTTAATAAGGAAAATCAATAGGACATTTGTGTGCTACTTTGTGGTGTGCTTTTAATCCTATCAATGGAGTTTTTATCCATAGAGCTCAATAAGCCAGCACCATAAGTCCAAGACCCCTTAGAAACCATTAATTTAGGGACTGTGGAGGATCCAAGGCCAATACAGCTTAGTGGCTTACTAGAACCTGCTGATTGGGCGAAAATAATTGATTTTTTGCATGAGTTCAAGGATTGCTTTGCATGGCATTATACAGAAATGCCAAGGTTAGATTCTACATCGGTAGAACACATAATGCCTATAAAGGATGGGTACAAGCCGGTGAAGTAAGCTCCACGAAGAATGTCAAAGGATATAGAAGAAAAAGTTAAAGAAGAAATTGAGAAGCTAGTAAAGGCACGGTTTATTAGACCTGCAAAGTATGTAGAATAGCTGGCCAACATTGTACCTATATTAAAAGTATTAACTACTGCCATTCGATGATATTGCGGCGAAGCCTAAAACTGAGGAGCAACACTTAGAAGATCTTAAACATGCTTTACTGAGGATGAGAACCCACAAATTAAGGATGAATCCTAAAAAGTATGCTTTTGGGGTCAGATCGGGCAACTTTTCGGGGTTCTTAGTTCATTAAAGAGGTGTGGAGGTAGACAAGAATAAAACCAAAGCCATAATAGGGTCACCTGCACCTACCAACAAAGTACAATTGCAAAGATTACTTGGAAAGATTAATTTCTTGAGAAGGTTCATTGCTAACCTGGTGGGCAAGATCCAACCCCTGTCTCATTTGCTAAGGTTAAATAATCAAGACAATTTGAGTGGGGCCCTCAACATCAAGAAGCCTTTGATAAGGTGAAAGCTTACTTGGCATCTCCTCTAGTACTCATGCCTCCCCAAAGGGAAAAGCCTTTATAACTCTACATCTCGGCATCTGAGAAGTCCATATGGAGTTTATTGGCTCAAAATAATGAAGGGGGAAAAAACAAAGTGTACTATGTTAATAGAATCCTTACTGAGGTAAAAACAAGATACACCCTTGTTGAAAAGCTATGTTTAACTTTGTATTTCATTGTTAGCAATTGGAGACATTACATGTTGCTTTGCCACACTCACATAATTGCTAAGACTGATGTGATCAAATACATGTTGTCTAAACCCATGCTGACTGGAAGAATTGGAAAATAGATTTTGACATTATCAGAATTCAGTTTCCAATATGTGCCTCAAAGTGCTGTGAAGGGGCAAGCAATTGCAGACTTTTTGACAGAACACCAAGAACTTGAAAAGGAGATGATCAATATTCTTGGTACTTTGGAAGTTGCAAGTATCTAGTTTCCACTGAGAGAAGGCATTTCGGGCAAAGAAGCTTGGGCCCAGCAAGAAATAAAGAAGGTATCTAGTATCTAGATCACTCTATGGAAGCTATATTTTGATGGATCGTGCACACATCGGGCTGCAAGGGCAGGAATAATCATCATCAATCCACGAGGTGCTCACTATTGCTATTCATTTCTCTTGGATTATGACGATGTCACCAACAATAGAGCAGAATACAAAGCATTAATAATTGGCTTAGAGATTATGATGCAATTAAAGGTGGAAGAATTAGAGGTTTTGGAGATTCAAAGTTAGTGATTAATGAGTTAAATGGAGAATACAAGTGCAGGCATATCACAATGGCAGGGTATTACATGATTGCCACTCAATTATTGGCATATTAGGGAAATGAAGTCATGGTTAATTATATTCCTAGGAAATTGAATTTAGCTACAAATGAGATGGCACAACTAACCTCTAGAACACAAGATTAGGGAGAAACATCGAAGATAAACATGAAGATACAGACAATGAGCCTTCCTTTGATCTTTGAGAGGGAATTTAGTTTGGATATAATAACAGGAGAACTCGAGGTTGAAGATTGGAGGTTTCCCATTCTTCAATACTTTAGAAATCCTTCTCTCCCTACTTGCAGGAAGACCGGACAACATTCAACTAAGTTTGTTCCGTGGGAAGAAATTTTGTTGAGGAAAACCCCAGATGGGCTTCTACTGAAATGCTTGGGTCTAGAAGAGTCAATAAGAGTAATGGCTGAGGTACATGAGGGAATTTGTGGAGCTCATCAAGCAAGAACAAGAGATGGTTGCTAAAAAGATATGGTTACTTCTTGCCCAATATGGAAAAATACTGCAAAGCTTATGGTAAAGGGTGCGAAGAATGCTAGAGGCATGGTCATTTGCAACATACTCCATCAGTGCCTTTGAATCCAATTGTAAAGCCATGGCCTTTTAGAGGATGGGCTATGGACTTCATCGAGCAAATATATCTAGTCTCTGGTAAAAGAGATACCTTTATAATTGTGGCAACTAATTATTTTACTATAGGGGTAGAAACCTCAGTTGTAAAGACTTTTAATTTAGTTGTTGTCAAAAGGTTTATTGAGACCAAGATCCTACATAGGTATAGGGTGACCCAAGTCCTTGTTACAGATAGAAGACAATCCTTTGTTTCAAAAGAGGTAGATGAGTTTGCAGAAAAATTCAAGATAAATATGATTTAGTCTAGCCTCTATTACCCCCAATCTAATGGTCAAGCAGAAGCCAGCAACAAGATTCTTGTTAACATCATCAAGAGAATGGTGGCCGATAGCCCAGAGAAATGGCATGAAAAGTTGGGCGATACTCTTTGGGCTTACAGAACTTCAAAAAGGACAACAACTGGAATTACTCCTTATGCATTAGCATTCGGGTTCGGGCAAGATGTAGTACTTCCTATGGAAATCAATGTTAGCTCTTTGAGAATACATAACCAATTTGATCTACATAGTAATGAGTTTATACAAACCATATGTTAGGGGGTTAAAGATTTAGATGTTTCCTGCATTGAAACTCTAAACAAGATCCAAGAAGGGAAAAAAGTTGTTGCCCGAGCATATAACAAAAGAGTAAAATTGAAATCTTTTGAAGAAGAAGAGCTACTGTGGAAGACAATCCTACCATTGGGGGCTTAACTTAGAGGATTTGGGAAGTGGAGTCCTAATTGGGAAGGCCCCTTTATGATTCTCAAAGTATTAGATAAAGGGGCATATTACTTTGCAGATCTAGAATAAGGTCCACAAAAACATCCAATCAATGCTAAGTTCTTAAAAAAGTATCACCCAACTCTTTGGGATGCTAGAGACTGTTACATTGATGAAGTTTGACAACTAGAGTAGTTTCCCAAAGATTCCTTGTATGTGTGTGTGTGTGTGTGTGTAAACAGGGGGCTACTTCTGGGCAAAATGACAAGTAATTGTAAAAAGGCAAATAGAGTAGTAGGACAATGGAAGATCTTTTTATTTAATAATTACGAACATACAAAAGCTAAAGTTTGTTTCACAAATTTACATCCTTAGCCAAAGCAGCTATTCTGGAATAATAAGTCTGCATTATGGTGAAGATGCGACTTTGGCTCTTCTAGAGTTATGTTGCTCTTGGCTAGCTGAGCTTTTAATTCTTCCATCTTCTGGTTCACTTTCTTCACCTTCTTTAGTTTCTTGTAAAGCCTGCTAGAGAAGATCATTTGCTTGCCCTTTAAAGCAGAGGGTTGTTCCTTCAATTTCTAAATTTCTATAGCCACTACCATGATTTTATCTTCCATGGCTGACCCCGACCCTTCTTCTACAAGTTATTGAAGATTAGTGGAAGTCTGTTCACACTTTTCTTTGTAGCACCTCACCCGATTAGACTGCCTCTCAACCCTAAGATGTTGATCCCTTAAAGCCCTAAAATTCTCAAAGAAGCAAATGAATGACTTATACTGCACCTTGGTCATTTACTTGGACTGGAACAACTCAAATAGAGCTTTCTTAGCATCTTAAAGTGCCTTAAGACTGAAGGAGGCAAACAAGTCCCTCTACATCCATGCTCTGAAAATCCTACATTGATCTTAAAGGTGTTAAGAATTAGAAAGACACCTTAGGGATATCATCTTAGTCCTAATTTGCCTGAACTCTCTAACTAGCTCGGGCAAAGAAGTTGTGGCTGGGAGAAAAACCAACGGTGGGGGTATGACACTAGCACCACCAAAAGCAGCAGCAGCAGCAATGGCAGTTTTTGTAGTGGCAACAGTGGAAGAGGAAGAGGATCTGGTAGCATCCACATTCCTAGGCCTAGGAATTGGGACCTCTGAAGCTCCAATAACCCAAAGAAGTGGAAAGGAACCACTTTGCTCACAGCAGGCTGAGAAGTCTTGCCCGAACCATCGCTAGAAGCCTGTCAAATTACAAAAAGAACAAATTGGAAGGATAATCTTAAACCAAATAAAAAAAATAAAAAAAAAGATAAGTTGGTAAGTTGAATATACCTTAGCTGGACCCTGAACCTTGGAAAAAAGGGTTTTTGTTGTAGCTGGTTTAGGAGAATATGGCTAGCTTAATAAAGATGAAACATGAGAGCTCCTGGGGCTAGTCACATCTGAGACAACTGGTATCTCAGGGACTGTTGGTTCCTTAGCAGCCGGTGTGGGAAACTTAGTAGCTTCTGGAAGAGGTAAAGGCTAGCAGAGGCAGAATTCAAAACATAAGTTCAAAATCAAAAGACAGAAAACATAAGATGGCTAAATGAAAGAAAACTTAAAGAGTTGATATTGTCTTCTACATAATGAAACAACTATCGAGTTGTAGGGTTGAATCGAGAGGTGGGAGTCACGGCTATGGTTGGAGGAATTTGGGAAGATTGGAGTAGATGTTTGCTGAATTACAGGTGTTGGAGTGCTTTTCCTTGTCTAAAATAGCAAAAGTCAGTTTAGAAGTTGGATCTTAAAGATTCAAAAAGTAACATTTTTTAGGAAAAAAAGATACCTCTAAAGGCTTGGCCCGAAAAAAGAGAAACTTTCACAAGTTGGGCTAGAGGTGAGGAAGGTTTTTCCTAGAAATTCCCTCTGCCTTGGAAACCTGCTTTGGGAAAACCAATTGGAGTTAGCATAGGAGAGTTAAAAATGGAAGAGACAACCATGGGCTTTGCCCAACAAGATATTTTTAGCTTCTCCAAGAGTTTGGCTTGGGCCAGCTCCCTGCCTAGTAGCTTCAGCAGCATCTTCTTACAGAACTAGGGTGTCAACTGCTTCTTCTTCCTCGTGCCCGACGATTGCTTTAGCAGGATTACCTTGGGCTGTATAATTGAGAAAACAAAGTTAACATTTGATAAAATCAAGCAATTAAAGGAAGGAGTTAGGAAGATAAGTCACCTATCAATAGAAGTTGATTTTTCTCGTTAATGGCTTTCTTCTATCTCTCTAATTCTTCTTTTTTGGGAAGAGACTTGAAAAAGACTTGCTCGAAGTCCTATCATGGGCTTTCCTGATATCCCTTTCATATTTGTTGGACCATTTGGCTTCCCACCAAGGGGTAAACAGAGCAATACACTCAAAGTTGAGGGTAGTGGGCTTATGTGCAATTTTGGTCATCATTTCCAGGCTACGCCTGCTTGCTCGAAATGTGACATCGGAGAGGGAGTAGAGGTGATAAGAGGTGCCACAGTGCACTGAGTCAAAGAAAATGATAAGGATGGCCTGCCTAAATCCTAACTATCTGCCATAGAAATTGGGGTGGTGAACCTTCAGCCTATATTTGGAGGCAGCTCAGTCACTTCTCACTCCCCAAGCTAGGTATCTTTGCTGGATGTAATTGATGAACTTCTCCTTGCAAGATCTTCTAGCATCCGCCTCGAATGAGTCTTGAAAAAGATTGTCAGAGAACCAAGGATACATCCTAAGCATAGAAGCACCTCATGCAAGATCAGTTATGGTTCTGCAGATCTTGCAGAAATAGAGGCAGGAGAAGGTTGAGTGGCTGGTAGCTGCAGCCTTTGCTAGAATTCTGGCAGGAGTTACCCTTTCGGGGAATTCCAGGTTTGAAGCCAGAAACTCTAGAAAGTACCATTGGAGCCAGATTTGGATCATCCAGGTTACTCCATTAAGATTTGTCTCAAAAGGCTACCCATTAGTCATCTCATAGAGCAAGTGATAGAGGTGAGCTAGGATGAAAGGCCTTGTAGCAACATCATCAAAGAAGTGCAGAGCTTCCACCAAGGGGATCCACTCTAGCTTTAGCACCTTAGACTTGTTAGGGAACACATGTTTGTTCAACCAATAAATGAGGAAATACATGTGTTCCTGAGCTTGATCCGCTGAAGAAGATAGCGGCAAAAGCTCTTCTTAGCGAAAGGAATGAAGCCCGCAAATGAGGTCTCATAGCTTTTGAAAGTGGTGGAATCATATTCCAAGCTCATTATAGCCTTTGCAGTCTCAGAGTTTTTAGCAGCTGGTTGGGAAGGGAATGACCAATCGTGGGTGATGTCCACACATCTACCCGATGGCCTTAGCACGAACACCTGAGCCATGTCCAAAACAGTTGGAGTTATGGGCTCTATCCTAAAGTCAAAGGTGATGGTTCCATTGTTCTAGAAGAGAAGAGTTGTTGACAAAAATTTGTGATTGATAGGAATGGTAATCTTGGACAAAAATTTGGCAACTGGGATGCCCTCCTCGGCTTCATAAAAGTTAGGAGTGAAGCATTTCTTGGCAAGCGTGTTACTTTCCACGGAAATAGGGACTCTGGAGATCCAGGCAGGTCCTAGTAAGTAGCCCTATCTTCATGGAAGAAAATATGGAGATTGAGGCTAGCCCGAAGGGGATGAAGACCGTTAAGCCAACGGCGAAGACTGACAATCCTTTTTTCAGACTCGTATGCAAAGCGCGATTTAGGGGCCACTGTTGAATTCAAAGAAGGATGAAGAAAGTGGCTAGAGTTTGAGTCAGGGAAAGATTGAAAATTCAAGAGAATTTGGTGGTTTTGAAAGTTAAGCTTGTTGAAGGTAATGGCCGAAAAGAGTAAAGTGGAAGCTACATAACAAGTAGGTAGTTAACGTTGGAAGTCGTGGGTTAGTGCAAAGGTTTACTTAAAACAACTAAGTTAATTGGTGCTAATACCCAGTCTTGGCAAGCGTTCAAATTTGATCATTATCAATGTCTTCATTAGCAGACTTAATAATGATTAAAGGGGGTACTATTTGGGTGGATATTTAATATTGGGCTCAAATCAAGTGAAGGCCCTGGCGTGCGTAAAACAGAAAAGGATTGGGCTGGGACAGGTGGCAGCCTAGGGTGAATTTAAAACCATTTTCTAGCAACTAATAGGCAACAAACCCATGTGAAGTGACAAGCTGCAGAGGGCAGCTCACCCTCAGCAAAAAAAGTACTTTTCCATGGCATGGGTAAGTAACTAACAAAAGCAGATGATGACTCACCATGCTCTGGAAGCCATCACCAAAAGTGAAGGCTTAGACGCTCGGGTTAAGGAGTCTATAAAAACAGTAAAGGATGCGAGCGGAATCTTTCTCTCAACCAATAAAAAACAACACTTAATTCTACACTCAACAGTGAAAACCAGGAAAAGCTTTAGTTTGTTCACGCCTTGTCCTTTTCAAGTCCCAGGTCCACCATAGAAAACTATCTTTTGTCCAGTTATAGAAGCTCTCCTATTACTCCCTTGTTGTACTATCGAATCCCTTTAGTAAACCTTGTTTATATTTCACTTTTCAAGGTCTCAATCACTGTAAAATACAAGGAGAAGTGTCCGCAAGAAAAACCTTGCCCACCAAGGTTCTAATCTTGCCCCGGATCTCCCTTATTTATACTTACATTAAGTAGATCTGTAGTTTTTGTATCTTACTTCGAACCTTATGTCATTTCCAATTATTTTTGCTCCAGTTTTAGTTATAACTAATCTTGTCAAACTAATTACTGTCGGTTTAAACTAATAACTAAGAAAATAACTTGAATGACCTTGAACTCCTTTATAAATGAACATATGATACTATAAATAAAAGTCCTTTGTCAAAAGGCATCGAAAAGAACATAGTACACACTTAACCCATCTATGGACAATCCCGTTAAGACAAGAAGTACAAATAACTTGTGGTGCAAGTAAACAACTAACTAAGCAACCAAGAAAACAATATGTTAAATAAAGGTAACAGTGGCATGCTCGAATCTCTATTAGTCCTGATTGTGAGCCTAAAGGCCTAACAAAGGCCCCACAAAGGCACCTCTCAAACTAACTCCAAATTCATGTTGCAGAGAACCAAACATCAAACTCTGCCCAATGAGAAAGACCATGGGAGTTATGCGAGGGACAAATCTAGCCTGAACAACCCCTAAGATTCTGTCTTGGGTGGCTCTCTTTGTAATCGTCGATCTTGACCTCAATGGAAATGTACTAGCCGATTTTGATTTTGTCGTTGTGGCTAAGATCCAACGACGTGCTTGGAGGGACCTTGGTGCCATTCAAAACAGTGCCATTGGAGAAGCCAAGGTATCAAAGCACCCATTTGCCCAATTTGGATTCGATGGAGAGGTGCTTGGAGGAAATGTTGGAGTCTTTGATCAGGAGGTTGTTGCAGCAATCATCGTGGTTGATTCAGACCTTGGATTTAAGTCAAAAGTTTCGGGTGTTGCCCTTCCAATTATGAAATCCCGGGTCATGGAGCATTTTCGGCTTGAGAGCTAAAGGCTCCATTGTCTCTCTGAGTTTGAGAGAAGAAAGGAGGGGAAATGTATAAACTATTTGAAATGCTTTTCTGTTTTCAAAGTGAATATATCAAAATGTCATAGTGGCGATGAACCAATTCTATGTAAATCCTACTGCTAATTGAGGGGAAACAAGCACATATAGCCTTAGTAGGAGGGTAGGAGTGCAAGACTTTGTCAGTAGTTAGGCACCTATGCCTATGCAGTTCCACTCGTGTGAGAATTGCCCTAGTCAAGTACAGCTACCAACTATCTTCTCAAGTTGGGAGATAGGTAGGAGACTCACTATAGAGTCTCTAGAGTTGAGTCAGTCGACTATCTTACAGATAATCTGAAAATACAGAATATGGTAATTTTACCTAATTCACTCCTTTTGGTTTATTTCTAAGTACAAAGCAGATTTTCTGAACTTGTTTCCTACAGAGAACACTTGCAAGTTGCAACACGTATGCATAGGAAAAGGAATCATCGCTGCAAACATATACCATTACTACAAAAAATTGCACTTAACTTTCAGTTTGCAAGGTTCCAATGTACTCTACGATGGCACAAACCGACAATGCGACCCACGATTTACCATGAGACAACAATGGTCTATACAAGTCTATCTGTTAAAAGCACTATAAACGTGATTTGAATCAGGAAGAAGTGCTGAACATCAACTAGGGTGGTGGATACACAATTTCCGACTTCAGAAGGAAGAACGACATCACAACTCGATCTGTTGGTTAGAGGTTGACCCCCATTGGAGGCTTGTCTGGAACACAGGTACCTGATCGAACAATGATGAAATGCTATCAACTGCAATGCATACATGGAAATTACATAAAAACGAGGAAAATAATGCATTAGCTCCATCTCCAATTCATGGTACAAGACATAAAATGTTGAAACAACTGTTGTTAAATATAACATGTCAATAAATCATATGCACAAAATAGACTCGGGTCAGTATTTGAAAAAATTAATGCAAGTTTGGGTATAAATCACTCAGCTCATTCAATCCTGACAAAGTCCAGATAGAGAATTTCATATTTATAACCATGTCACTGCCCCATTTACGTGTGATAAAGCATATGGCATAGACAAATTATTCCCAAGTGTAGCGGTACTGCAAATTACTCTGTTTGATAAACGGCTACAACATATGAAAAGGTAAGAAACTATGCAGGACAAATTTCATGAGATAGAAACTCTAAGTTACAAAATGAAAGTGGCAAAAGGATTCAAAGAAAAACAAAGTCAATTGTTCAGATTGCATCAGGTTATCAAACATCTGCTAGTTTTAACATCGGAAATCAAGTATTGTAACAAGAATTGGTAGAGACAGGTTGTTGATTTTATGTTCATACTTCATACAAACCTGACAATCGATACAATGAAATGTTGAACTATTTACCCCAAGAAGGAAACGAAAAACAAGTTTGTTTGACAATTATGACAAGAGGGTCAGAGAGTAATGCCACCCATAATAACTTAGACGCACCTGTGTTTGACGTCTATTTTGTTCAATTTGGAACAATTTTAACAGCAAATCTATAATGCAATGCATGGAGAGCAACAAAAAGAATGTCGTGGTTCACAAGAAGCCTTGTTATGCACTTCTTGTTCAAATTTTTAGATCGACAGGCCCGGGTTTTGAAACTGGAACTTCGAGCTTAGTGGGAAAAAAGTATGCAAGATTTCATCAGTAAGATATCAAAATGATCAAACCAAACTGCAGGTCCTAGAAATAACATTTATATTAAAAATATCCGGAGACAAGTTGCTAAGATATCCTGCTATTGCAACCAGAGTGGTCTTGGCAAAGCAAGATTTGAACTAAGGACATGGAAAAGGGCTATAAAGCGTACTTAATATAGGGCCAGCTCTTCCAAAAACTATTGTTGGAAGGAAAGATAAACGTTAGTCAATTATTCGTACATAAAATCGTCCAGGTACAGGCATGTATTCAACTTAGGTAAAGAAAGTTCCAAATATTTTGATACAATCAGAAAACTATAAAGTTGCAAGAAAAGGTATATGAGTACTAAGAAGACCATAACATGTTTACATATTCTGTACACCATTCATATGTGCGCGGTATTACGCTACACATTATGCTTAGCAAAAATGCTAATTGGATTACTAACACAACAGCGACAATGCAATTCTCTGCAACTGGGAACGGATGGAGGTAAATCACATTTGATACAGTCAAATCAAGAATTTTATTAAGACACCTCTACAATGAATTAATATTCCGAAAACGGATGAATATCACAAATAACAATGAAGTAATTAAATTGAAGGATATCAATTAAAAGGATATCAATTAAAACCCTAACTTCCCTATTGTAAGCAATTAAAATCCACAATTCCAACCAAAACCCAACAAAATTCCAAAATTTAATTTCAACAAAATCCAGAAGAAGAAAAAAAGGAAATCAATTCCAACCCACCTCATAAAATTTGGAGAGGAACAGTCACATAATGGTGTAATTCCCACTTGGGTCAGCATCATCCGAGAGCAGAGCCCCATACGGCGATTCTTGGTCGTCCATCACAAGGTCCTCCGTCCCCCTAAACACGGTGTGCAACCCAATCAAAACGACCCCAATCACACCCGAAACGATGACGTTGAGCCACACGTGAGTGAGGACCAGAGCCACCACCGTCACCAAGGCAAGAAAAACCATCACGACCCGGTCCGGGACCGCAAACCCGAACACCTCGAGGGGCTGGTCACGCGAGAAGTAGAGTACGAGCCACGCGGCAAAGACGATCAAGAAGACGATGATGGAGAACGGGTGGTAGAGGAGGCTGAGGAAGAGCACGATCAGGGCGATCAGGGCGTAGTTGGACCGGAAGTGGGTCAAGTTCTGGACGAGTCGGGTCGTCGCGTCGGAGAGATTGGAGGGGAGTCTGAGTGCGGTGGGTTCCAGGAGCTCACCCCATGGCCGGAGCGTGGCCCTCGCCGATTGGGTGGCTTCCTTGAACTGGGACACCATTCCGGCGGGCATTGCGAGATGGGCTTCTCCGAAAGCTTTGAACTTTCGTGGCGGAGATTGATGGAAATTGGGGCGGAGGGAATCAGAGAGAGATGGGGTTTTTGTGTTTCATTTGGTTTCAGTCTCTCTAATGGCGAAATGGCTTTCGGTCCACGGAGTTTGACCTCCGCTTGGACTGGACACTGTTAGGCGAAATGGTTTGTGTATCACAAGAGTGAAAGTCGGTTCATATTTTTGGGCCGAACGTATTGGGTTGGGCCTGATTCCTGCATATGGGGTAGGACAAACAACAAAGGTTTCAGGCTTGAACAAGATCTGGGCATATAATAATATACAAGCATTCAAGGTAGAGAAATACAACATTAGCCAAGATATGATGAAACTGGGGGACCAAGACAAGCAATCAAGGTGGATAAAAAACTTATTTTTTAAAAGTAAAAATGGGGAATTTAGAAGCAAAACAACAGAAGGTAGAGCCAAATATGTACAAACAACCTGCATGTTCTTAAATCATGAAAACCCATGTCAGAAATCTTCAAAGAAAAAGTCATAAATAAACACACAAAAAACCCCATGCAACCATAAACCTTGAAAAATCATGCATCAGAAAACAAAACCCACATGCATTACCAAAAACCCAGAACCAGTACCTCCTTTATGGCACGGACCCAAAAGCCGTCCGCCAAATCCCAGTGAGAACGCAATTCGGACCGCCGCACCACAAGCAGATCAGGCGGGTACTTGAACCGCACCTTGTACTCATCCAACTCGCGCTTGATCACAACCCGGGCCACCACGCGTCGAGGTGGAAGGCGTCGACTTTGTCGCCGGGCTCGAAACCAATCAGAGTGTGGGAGAAAGTGCCAGAGTGGGAGTGAGACTGTGAGCTGACAACCAACGATATCTTTCGTTTGGATTACTAGCATTGGAGCTGTAGAATCATTAGATCGACCGAGACGTATCTTTAGTTTGGATTAACAACACAACTTTGAGTTTTATTGGTTCCCTATCTAAGTATTTGCCAATGAGAAGTCATTGTTCTCTCACTAAACGAGGTCACTTTGTTATGTTTCTTGGTGAAGTGAGGTGTTATTTAGGTCACTCAGTGTTCGACACATTGAAAGCCAAACTTTTATTGAACTTCGCAGTGATTTAACAACCTTGTCATGAGGTTCTAGAGCCCAAGGACGAGACATATTCTTTTTTGGCCGTGATCATTTGAGTACAAAGTCATTAGCGCGTTTTTGGCCGTGATCAATTGAGTACAAAGTCATTAGCGCGTTCAACATCACCACATCTACTTTACTCGTTAACCGAGTTTGGTCACAAGTTGGCACGCCCACATTCACTTGAAATACGTAATTAGCTCTTAGTTGCTCAACTTACGCAACACGTAGGCTTGGTGGTTTTTGGAGTCAATAGTCAGTTTGTGGCTAAGCTTTTTAGTTGAGTTGTGTGTAATCTCTAATAAAAATCTTGTTAAACACAGAAACTTTAGAATAGATGAGAGAGAAAATAATATTTCTTACATATCCTCATTAATTGGAATTGATCATCTACTATGTTTAAAGTACATTGAAGGAATATTATTTTTGGGACATCGAAACAGTGGTTTTAATGAACCGCGTGGAGTCAAAATGCACAATATCAGGAAATAAGGATCTGCTTAGTATTCTACTTGAATCCAACTTTTTAAACTCAAAAAAAAATTTCAAATTTTAGGCCTTAAAAACTTGTTTGGTAGGACTATTTTAAAAAAATAAGCTCAAGACTAACTTAAAAATATAATATATTCTCTAAAAACATAAAAAGTGTTGCAGTCCTATTGGAATAGGAATGTGATTGTGTAAATCCTAATAGATATGGGAATGTATCTTATATTCCTATTAGGAGTAGATTACCTATTCAATGTTGTAATCTAAAAGAGTAAGGAATTAACCTTCCCTACTACTATATATAAAGGCACAATGGGGTGGAATAACACACACCCACAATTACACATCTCTCTCTTTCTCTCTATTATTGCTGCATCTTTCTCTCTCTCTCTCTCTCTATGGCCTCCATAATTGTATTATGCCTATGATACGTTATCAGCACACTCTTGACGTTGCGCTAACAAGAGAGTTTGATCTTCAATAAGGGGAATATTACGTTTTAATCATTCTTATTATGATTAATTTATTATTTTATTGAATTGATCTACATGCTATTGATTCAATTTAAGTTTTCTGTGTTGAACGTGATACAACGCATTGAAGATGCAATTTCAGCTTACAGAGAAGGATCTTCTACAAATTCAAGGGCTTTTATTTGTTTTCTGCCAACCAGGTACGCTTAAAATAAAGTAAGATATTTGAAATAACCATGAAGCATGAAAACATTCCCTCCTTCCGATATATATATATATATATATATATATATATATTGTATATGTTCATATATTTGTCAATATATATATATATATATATATATATTTGTTTCATGCATCTCACAATTAAATTGTTATGTGGAATATGGAAGTCAAAGTATCAAATTCAATTAGAAGCAATTCTAGGGTTTCTTAAACCCTACATATGTCGAAAAAATTTTGGGAATGGTATGGCACCACCCCTTGCGGCACAAACTGGGCAGCAACCATCTGGGCTTTGCTGCACCCACATGGACCTTGATTGCAGCTTTGCCGCAAGCATATCCACACCCCAAGCCTTTGGCCTGGTTAGGTTGTCTCGGACCCGTAGTCCTTAATCATCAAGGAAGCCTGCAACTTTCCTTTTTGAACCTCCATCTGCTCTCGGCCCATGCTAGCAAGTTGTCACGCTTGTTGGACTATCCCGTGAGCACTAAGGCTTATAGCCTGCTCCGGTATCAACCCATATACACGGGTTTGGTCCTTGCATGATGCCAGCCCATTGTGGCTGGGCTCCCATGCATTAACAAGCCAGCAAATCTGCTAGGCTTTGTCCCGTGCCATCCCCGAGGCCCAATCTTGAAACGCAGTTACGGCTGGGGTTTCACCCTTACCCCGTGACCTGAAGTTCAGACCCAAGGCCCTTTTTTGGGCCATGCCTTTTACTCAAGGTACCCAAGCCGAGCCCAATTATCTTTGGGGCAATTTTTTCAACCCACATGCTATTATTTTAGCATTCTAAATAGTACTAACCCGTATGTTAATATTATTTAGCTTCTACAATCGACCATGTTTGGTCCCGATCTATTGAATTAATTAAAAGTGACCTGCAATCCACTAATATAATAATGAATCTAAAATTATTGACCTGAAGATCATTTTTGGACATTAACGATTCAATAATTTATTTTTATACTTTCAACCGTTGACATACTTTGGTAGTAACAAAGCTCTCACACTTGAGTTTCTGAAGAACCTCAAATCCATTAACATAGTTGTATATTGCATTTTGTGTTTCTTGCAGGAACCTCTCTTTTATGATCTAAACGTTTATAAACTAAATTGAACATGTAGTTTCAAATTTAGTGCCTTTGAAACCCAAAGTTTTCGTAAAACAATACACCCATGAAAACCCAAATTTTCATGAAAACCATGTCTTAGAACCCCGAATGTTCTAACTTTGATGCTTATGGATGATTTATTCCCATAGCACCAATCACAATTGTGTTCTCTTTAATTCAATGGATTGTTGAACTGTTACAAGTTTGATTTCCCTGATTTGGATGTTTCTATTAGAAACCACTTTATGTGGGTGCATGACGTGAATCTCCACTTGACTATCAAGAAGCTGAGAAACTATTGTAGCTAATAATGGCAAGGAAGAGCTGAATAAGCCTTCACCATGATCTTATTCGAAGATTTGTGCCCGAAGCATTACAAATGGAAATGCCTCATGAACGAGGATTTCATGGCTCTTTGGCTCGGTTCTATGGACCGTTCAAGACATTGCCCGAAGCACACCATGATTACATCTATGAATGAGTACAATTCTGAAGTTTATAAATCCAATCAAATTTTGACTAGAGAATACTTTTCTCGTCCTTCATGTTTCTAACTCGTCCCTGAAGCAGCAGTGTAGAAAGAGGAATTTTACCAAATTCTCGGATCTGATTACCACCACAAATATGAAAGAAAGGTATGGACCCAGTTCGGCTGAAGTCTACCAAATGGCTCAACCCAGTTCGGTAAGCCTAACCGAATGGTGATGCACTACTTTGGCAGGGATACACTGAATGGCATACTCTCTCACAATCCAATTTGGAGTTTGTTTTGAAACGTATGGTAGAATCAAGGCCTGCCAAGGTATAGCATCATGCCTAAAGCGTGATCCTTGGCACCTAAGACCTAAAACTTCAAGAATAAGGGATAGTATCCCCAAACCTTAACCTTGCAGAATCTACTTATGTCTTGATGAAATAGATCATTGGTTATGCACTTGTTCGTGCCCCTACCAATGTTGTTATAGTGTACCATTCTAGTAGTTAATATATGAGACTAATTTTGCTCCACTAAACATCGTTGGAAGAGCAGAATTTTGACATGGATGGCCTTGTTGGCCGAATCCACCCTAGTAACTTTGGTTTACTTTCTGAACATTTTTCCATGTTCTTGGATTCAAGTTTGGTGTATGTTTTACTTATGTATAATCTTATTGACATTGTCCTCGAATATGAGTTAATTGAATCATGTTTCTTAATACACATGACCAATTCAATTAAACATGTGATTAGGTAGGAATGTGGGAAAGTTAGTTGTTTGGATGAATGCGTACTACGCACACTAATTTTACAACTAAATCACATCTTTAACAATGACTTCAGGTCTATCCAACCTAATTAAGAGCATTGGCACACTCCTCGTTGTATGAATGGTACTGCATCACCATTTAAGGAACCTTAAATTCTTCCTGATGTTGAGTTTTTAAGGATATTTGAGATGACAATAATCATAAATGAAACCACTGAAGAAAATAGAGTGAAATATCTTTGCACCACCTCCAAAAATAAGCCTGAAACTTTGATTTAGGGCCAATGGGTTGTCTTTCAACTGGGAATACACCACATGTGGCCAACCTGGAGCCTGGTGATTGAGCAGTTTACTTATTTTGGCATGACCATTTGGGACACTTAGGTCAAACAGTGATGCTACGACGTATCTCCTTACCCGAAGTAAGGATCTAGTGCCCACAAGCACACTTTGCCAAGCCTACTCATAAGGGAAATTGATTTTCTATATCATTCCTCACAAAGATACGAAATCACCTTTTTTTATAGTGGATTCAAGGGAATATATATGGACTAATCCAACCAAAATGCGGACCATATAAATACTTATGGTTTTGGTTGATGAATCGACAAACTGGTCACATGTTTGTCTACACACATTACTACTAAACCTCCTGGCCGATTAAGAGTTCACCACCCTACTTATCCCTTAAGGTATGGGAGACAGGATAATGTCGGAGAGTTTATATCGACGGTTTTCGATAAAGTATTGCATGTATTTTTGGTTTATAATTGAACATTGAATTCCCATGTTCACCCCAAATAGCCTCGCCTAGTGATCATAAAGCGCAAATTTAAATGATCGCCCGAATTTTGGTAAAAGTACCAAGTTTTCGGTTTCTCCCTAGGGCTATGCAATCCTTGTACGCAGTTATGTTGGTCCACCTTAAGGCCCATTGCCACCCAACCTATATGACGTTATAGTTGGTTACTGGGTACGAACCTGACGATTTTTCATATTTACGCATTTGGGTGTGCATTCCATATGCCAAGTTGTGCCATCGCAACGTATCAACATGGGTCCTCAAAGAAGGACGTGTATCTTTTGTCGATCATGATTCTTCTTCACATTAGCTCTCCTAGAGCCCTTGCACACGATCTCTTTACCTCTCATTTACGGGTTATTACTTTAATGAGACAGTCTTCTCGCCATTAGGGGGAGATAAGAACGTCAATGTTCCTAGAGAACGGCGCTAATTTACGTGGACGTTACCCAATATGTCTCATCTTTATCCCCATACCGCACAAGTGCAATGAATTCTAGTTTTCAGAATGTTGCTCCAGACACATTTCTCTAATCTAGCTAAAGTGACAAGATCATATACCAACTGCAAACATGCCTGCAAAGATAAACATACTTAACAGACATCGAGTCAACATCCTTGGAGGATGTGCCGCCTCTATTGGATGGTTTAGACGCCCCTATTAGACGGTTCGGTACACCAGTGGATAACCAATCAATATGTCTTAGCTTAGAGCACGACAGATCATTTGGTTCGTAGGATTCACTTCTCTAGAAGAGGAAGACACGGCACAACAATGAATCTAAACTCGATCGTTGTCTCAAATAATTTCCATCTTATGAGATTAATCTGGATTACTCTCAAGACTTGAAGTTCTTGGTCCAGTATACTAGTTTGGATGAGCTAAATAGAATTGAAATGAGATTATCATCGATGATATTTTCACTTATATGGTAGCTACCAACATAAATGAAAAGCGATGATATCGAACCATGTTCCATTGATTAAGTGGCAACATAGAACTGATTGGACAACTGAAATTACAATCCAGGTCAAATTTCGTACCAAAGTGTGCATTGGACCTGCTGTTCTTACACTGTCCAAGGTAACCCTGTTGTGTTACAAGTAGGAAATGAATTGTTATGAGATGAATGAAATAGTACGATATAATCCACGCCTTACAGCGCAAGGTTTCTCTCAAAACATCCTGTGATTAATAACAGCATTATGACATGTGGTTAGTGTTTTCTCCATGGGGATATAGATATGAAAATTTACATGTAAGTTCCCAAAGAAATACATGGACTGGTTCAAATAGTTCCAAAACCACGGAACACCCTGTTAACTCGTTTTGAGGCGTTCACTTATAATCCGACAGATGTAGTATACCCACCTAAGTGATTATATGATCAGTCAGGGATATGAATTATGCCCTTGCATGTTAAACTATTGAATCTTATTCTGAATTACTAAAGTTACAGTTTATGTCGTTGACACGAATCTCACGAAGACTCCGAAAGAGCTTGAGAAAATTGCCTCGTACCTGAAGATGGAATTTAAGATGAAGGATCTTAGGAAAACTTGTTTATGCATTGACCTGAAGTTTAAGTGTTGTTCTGATGATACCTTGGTCTACCAGTCGAACTACACCCCGAATGTGTTACTTTTGAGTATACCTTTGATCGTCCATACGTTATATGCAAATGAGACCCTTGAAGAGGTTATGGAATCCGAAATTCCATATCTAAAGTTCAACTTTGCTCTTCATTGTACTTATCTTATTGTATTTAGATAGGACATCTCCTTCACTGTTGATCTTGGTAAAAATGCAGCACTGCACCTACACGCAACCACTGAATTGGTATTAAAGACGTGCCCTGAAGGTACTATGAGGGCAAATCCCAACGCATCTCGAGCGGATCCAACCCCATGATCCTCGAAATGATGCTTGCCTTATTGTTATGCTGACACAGATTACTTACTAAACCCACACAAGGTAAAATCCCCAAATGGTTATGTCTTTACCGTTAGGGATATCGCAATATCTTGGAAGTCCACGATATAACCTTAGTTGCGAAATCTTAGAATCGTTCCAAAACTCACCTCACTTCACTACGCCACAAGTGAGACATGGTTAGGAGTTCTTGTTGAGCATATTCGAAGTACTTGCTGTGTTTTCATTCATCGTTGAGTCCTGATGACGATCCATGAAGACTATGCCGCATGTATCCATTCGGCCAAGACATGATACATCAACAAAGTCAACACCAAGACATATTACGTCTACATCTACATCAGAAGAGCATTAGGAGGTTGAAGTCATGCAAGCCGATCCCATACAACCTTGCCGACCTCTACACGACGTCACTACCAAAGTCAACCTTTCAGAAACTTGTCCGAGGAATTGGTATACCTAACTATCATATACAATGTTTGTAGTTCTCATTTGGAAGTTATGTCAAACTTAGGGGGAGAATCCAGAAGTATACTCACTTGATCTTAATGTACTCTTTTTCTCTACGAGTAGGAGCATTTGTCCCACTGGGTTTTTGCTACCTAACTAGGTTTTAACGAGGCACCTATCCAGGTTTTAACGAGGCACCTATCCTGGGTTGATCTTACCCTTGTAAGCTCTTGTACTTATGTCCAAAAGACGTATAGTTTTGACTTTTTATGCATTCTTCTATTGATTTGAGACTTGCATTCGCTCATTGTGCCGACGACTTCATCAACTGTACTTGCTTCATCACTGAAGACCTAATGCGCCATTTACTAGAGTATTTACACGCTCAATGGGGAGTATTGCAGTCCTATTGGAATAGGAATGTGATTGTGTAAATCCTAGCAGATATGGGAATGTATCTTATATTCCTATTAGGAGTAGATTACCTATTAAATGTTGTAATCCTAAAGGGCAAGGAATTAACCTTCCCTACTACTATAAATAAAGGCACAATGGGGTGAAATAACACACACTCACAATTACACATCTCTCTTTTTCTCTCTACCATTGCCACACATTTCTCTCTCTATGACCTCTATAATTGTTCAGTAAATTATGCCTACAACAAAAAGTGAGTTTTTAGAGTTTTGAAGCTTAAACTTACTCCTTTCTTTTCTCTCCCTCCTCCCCTCTCGCTCCAAATCTATCTCTCTTTCTCTCTTTTCTTCTTCCTCTCTCCTCTTTTTATTTTTTATTTTTTTATTTTTTATTTTTTACCTTTTTCGTCTCTTCTCCAATCCGCTCTCTTCATTCTCTTGGTTCTTTTTCTCACTCTTCTTCTTCTCTATCTCGTCCGATTCTCTCTTCTTTCTCTTTCCATCAATCATTTCTTACTTTCTTTTCTCCTCTCTCATCTTTCTCCCTCTCCTGCAACCCCCTCTTTTTATATCTCTTTGTTTAGTTTAAGTCATAAAATTTAAAAATTTTAAATTGCAAACCAATCAAGTTTTTTAGTCTTAAAGAAAATTGTTTTCAAGAAATGTTTTGAGAAATGATAAAAAAATGTCAAATAGGGTACCAAACAAGCTCTAAGATTCTCTCCCCTCTTCTTTCCATTTCCTTTCATTCCCTTTTCTCACACTTTCTATTTTGTCTTTCTCTTTCTATATAAAATTAATATAAAATGTTGACGTGGCTTAACCGTGACCGTTCAAAAAGGAGAGGAGGAAAGGGAAGGAAAAAAAAGAGAGAAGAGAGAATCCTTCTCCAAATATCAGAGAGTGATCAGACCCACATGGCAAAAGCAGAAGATGATTATGGATTTGCGGATATGCATGCAGCTTTTACGTATATGTAATCAAAACATGTGTTCCTTACGCACCACATCAAGCAGCAGATTCCCCCACTTCAGGAAACGTTAGTTTTCCATTGTTTTTGTTTTTTATAATTTAAGAAATATATCACCGTGATTGTATAATGTACATCAATCACGTACAATCCAGAAATTGGGACCACAGAATGAAAGGAGGATTCCACTTTCGTGTCTATTATTTTGTAAAGACATTTATTATGTCGAATTACTAAGACCTATGAAGGTAATTCTTCTTTTTAACGACATTATTCACATTAAAGAGATAAATTAAGAACAATACTTAAATACTCAAAAAAAGAATAGGAGTTCTTATTCAAAATTATTAATTATCGATTTATAGAACTTCGTTTTTATAATCAGAACAGTTCATGTTATAAATCACTCTGTAAAGATTCCCTCTGTAAAAAAATCAATTAAAAAACTACGATCGTTTAGTCATCGAACTGTATAAAAACAAATGAACAGAATCGGTAAAAGCATTATGAACCGTCCATGTATTTGCTAGAATAGATTAACTAAATGATCTTAGTTTTAATTCTTTTTTACAGAGATGATCTTTACAATGTGATTTATAATATAAACAGTTTTGATTATAAGTACAGAGCTATGTGATTCAAACACGAAGAGTTTTGAGTAGGAGTTCTTACTCATTTTTTAGTAGCCAAATATTGTTCATAAATTAATAGCCTAAGTCTTATAATAGACAAGTAATAATGTGGTTCGAAATTGTCTTCGACAAGAATCAAATCTAAAACCTCTAACTTTCAGGTGAAGAGAAGTATCATTGAACTGTAATACTAAGTGGGATCAACACTCATGTTTTAGCATTAAAAACAAAAACAAAAAAAAAAAAAATTCACATACACAAAGTGTGTGGGCATATACTAGTATTATTGAAAAGGTTCTCAGTTTCTAACAAAAAAAAGTCGTCATTTTATTAATATAATACTAGCATATGAGCACGCACAAAGTGTGTGAGAAATTTTTTTATTTTGTGCTTTTGAAATAGAAGGAGAGAGGAAGAGAGTGATAGAGAACGTGGGAGTGAGAATTTTTTTTTTAATATATAAATTAGAAATATGTTAGGATTATATGTATGTGAGGCTTTGAAAAAAAAAAAGGAAAATTTGGTTATGTGAAATTATATTTCTACCTCGTATTTCTTATTCATGTTCTTTTTTAATTAGAGGATTAAACTGGTAATTTTATAAAATTTTGATTGACAATGTGTATTTTATTAATTAGTAGAGTTTATGTGAACAAGTGTTAATTATGCTTTTTTTTTTCTATATAAACAAGCGAGAATAGAGAAAATTAAACCTCATACCAGGTCTTATGTTCGTGCGATATTTAATTCAAATTAAAGTGCGATGTTCGAAATAAAAAAGGCTCACGTTCATTATAATTTTTTATTTTTTATTTATTTATAGTTATCAAATGAAATAAATTAAACAAAAATATGAGTGATGATCGAAATAACCGCTCTTATTTTTGCCAAAAGCACATACAACGTGTAGCACGAGCAACCTCTCCTTTCCTTGAATCGCGGCGAGTGAAAAATGGAGCCAAAGATTCCGTCGCTTCCAGGACGAAGAATCCGACAATAGTCAATATGACATTTGTCGTGTCGCAAATCAAATTGCTTGCGTTGAAAATTTTATCCCATTTTCTGGACCATGCATATGCACGTGCAAATTACTTTGCGGAGTAGCACGTGATATACCAGATTGAGGAGATAAATACAAACATGGTTTGATGCTTCCCTGTGTGCAGACAGATATTGTGTGTTCCACGAGGGGTGCAGGTGGCGGATTCCTTTGGATAACATATGGCATCTCGAGTCAGGTAATAATTTGACACATTTTTTAAAAAAAATTGTTATTGGTAATCTAAAATTCTCGTTTTACACTTCAAATTTTTTATATTTAGAAATAAAAATGCATTTGTAAGAAGTGTAGAATGAAATTTTTAGAGTGTCAATAACACTTCCTTTTTTTATTTCCTACACACTACTTTTAAATTTTCGACCGTTAACTCGAATAAATTAAAAAAATAAAATAAAATTTAAAGAAGATACATGTAAATGTAAAATAAAAATAGGGGTATGAATATTACTACTTTTTATCTTTATTATTTGTCGAAAAGAAAAAAAATAAAGACATTAGAACGTTTACCACATTGGGAAGGAAGTATTTCTCTATATCATTAATTTTGTTTTTACTCAAGTGGAATATAACCTTTGATAAGAAAGCTGATGAATAAAGGAAAATCTAAACTCACAGTTAACCGAAGCTTAAGTTTTGAGATGAGACCACTATAACAAAATCATTGTTTAGCGAGGTAATTTTCAGCGAGGAACACAATTTTGTTCCTAGAAGACACTTTCAGCGAGAGATGCATGTGTCGATTTCATTTCCAACAACGATGAGCACGTTCCGAGGGGCCTACTCGGGGACAGTTCCTTCCCTTAAAAGTTTCCACAACGGAATTGGTACTTGCAGGCTGAAGCTAGGAGAACTTTCTAGTAAGACAACTGTTTTGTTGTGGTCAGATGTGTGCTGATGCTTCGATTAAGTTTATTTGCGGATCTAGATTTTTAATTCCGGGGGATTCAATTATATAAACATCTAAAATTTATTAGGCATAATTCATACTAAAGTATATTCAGTTTTTCTAAGTGAGTATTTCGTTGAATATTTGGTAAGCAAGTAGTCATCTACAGAGTTATGTTACGTGCATATCTACATATGTGTATAGCTTTTAATGGAGCTTGTTGACATATACTGACAACTTTCAAGTGAGCTTAACGACAAATCTGAATTGACATGTTTGAACAACAAATTTACCTCATTTTGTTTCATATTTGAAATAAAGTGATTGAGTATGTGAAATCGTGATTTAGTTATGAGTTAACAATATTTAACAAATCCAATCATTCTAATCATTCTAATCATTCTAACATTGACACATGTTCACCAACATTTAACAATATTTAACAAGTCCAATCATTCTAATATTGACACATGTTCACAAAAGATTGCTAAATGCACTTACAAGTTATGATGAATTATTTTTAATTAGAGAAATTTTCTATTGTCACGGAAATACGGATACTATATCATTTATGTTTATATAAATGGTGAGAAATTTTAATATTTAAATTATTAATTTTTTAACACATGTATTTCACTATTTGTATAATAACACTTAATGTATTACCTCATATTCTGATCATATTGAAAAATCTCTCGTCAATAGAAATGAAAATAGGAGTGTGGGTACTCTTAATTAATAGGCTAGGTATATATTTTTCTAAATTATTTATATATGCTGTAGTGTGAAATAAAGTAAGTTACCTAACTATTACCGGGGTAGTTCTTTATTATTTATGTGAAGGTTCTAGAGGATTATAGAACTGGCTTTATCCCTATATTTGTGGCGACCAAGTTTGTGGGGATTGTTATAGCAACCGTGTCTGATGTGGATGCTATTCGTGCATTTTTTTTTTTTTTGGCATATTTCTTATGATTGTTGGTTCAAATGACTTGAGATGATCAAATGATAACAAAAACAGATATATGAATTGCACCACTAAAAAAATGTGGAGTCTCGAAGATGTTTGACAACTTACCATTAATTATTTTGTGAGGGTGTGTTTTTGTTTAATAATTTATTTGTGGTTGCCATAATTGGCACCAAACTTAAAGTTAGGTCCCTCATTGTAAAAAGTTAACCCTAAAATTTATAAGTTAACCATTTCATTCCACATATACCTTATTGAAAACCTAATCTCATAAACCCTAAAATATGTAAGTTCACCCACCCAAAGACACCTACCCGCCTCTTTTTTACTTATGATGTGTGAGAGATAAAAAAAAATGTGTGAACTTAATTTAAAGTTGAGTGTCGATAAAAGCACTCTTATTTTTTGGGTGGTGCTATTCATATATTTCTTTTTACCTTCTATTTTCTCTCTATTAATTTATGTTCTTTGATCCTCTTCAACTCATTCAATATGACAATCAATTTTTATTTTTATTTTTTATAAGTTGGTGTGTTATGTTTATTTAATTATATATGCATTTTTTTTAACACAAACGCTGACATTGATCAAACTGAGTTACAAAAAATCCTCATGTATTATGCTTACTAAAAAGTATAAAATTAAAACAATTTCCATGTTGTTGTAAAATCGATGTGTGTGCAGTGGAATAAAAGAAATAAGACACAAAATTTACGAGATTCCTCTACAGTCAGTGTGACTGGAGTATGTCCTCGGAGCAGCAACGATGCTTCCATTATAATTTAGAATAATAAGAGTACAAAATAACTTTCTCTCTCTATTATCCCCTCTCCTCCTTTTCTCTTTTCTCTCTTCCTCTTCTTCTCTTTTCTCTCTTCCTCTTCTGTGTGCCTTGTGGCTTTTATACCTTCATTCGTTTTATAAGCAAAGAGAACACTATTCACTTTACAAATTTTCCACAAATGAATAGTGAAAATACTATGCATAAATAGTAACAAACTATTTATGTGGGCCATCCACATATTATTCACAACACTTTCCCTTGGATGACCACAAGTATTCGATTAACTCGTTAAAATCTTGATCTGTTTTGGATGCTCCCCTTGATAAGTATCTCCCCCTGATTTCAAATCATTTAGGCTGATCGTTGATCATTCTGCTTCAGTCTCTTAGCAAGAAGAGTTGTTGAAAGAGGTGCTTTACTTGTTGTTAACTTTCCACAGGCTTGTTCTTGAACTGGGTTGGAAGGCCTTCTACTAGACTTCATCCAAAGGTCTGAATTTACTACTTTTATCTGGAGCTGAATTTGATTTAAGGGTGGTGGACATTTGATCTTGAATCGAACTTGTGATTTCTTCAAGGACCTTTGAGGCTTGATCTTGAATGAAATTGGACCATGAGGAGCTTCACGTGGCAAATGATCTTCGGCTTTCTTGAGGATGAATCAGCACGTGTTTGTTACGCCTGTCTCCACGTGCTTCAATGTATCATTTTCACTTGCCTTATATGTTCCCCTTGCAGAAGTGGTATTTTCCCTAGTTTTTCCCCATGCATGTGTGGCATCTTCTCTCGTAGTATTTGTTCACTGATGCATGAGTGGAATGCAAACTTTGCATTTGAATGGTCTTTCACTTCTTGGTGACTCATCCATGCGTGGCAACTTCAATGTAAAGAGCCAATAACAGGCCAATTATTCTGCGGTGTTGATGACTTGAGACCCAGCTTTATCAACAGTTGAAGATGAGTACTCGAGAACAATTATAGGTAAGCAATCAGAAAAGGTTCCAAGCAATCGGTTCCTTACCGAAAGTTTGAGTGGAGGTTCCAACATATTACTTTCTTTATCCTTGTCTTTGCAGGTAAGAACAAGGACAAAAGAAAGGACATGAAGATTGCATGATATGAGATAATTTTGCTCTCGTCCCTAATAATATGAGATAATCTTGCTCTGGTGTGACTGATTTTGAAGAGGCATTCTCGGAGAGGAAGAAAACTGGGTATTTCGAGATGCTTTGTTGAAGATGCATTCTTGGAGATAGAGATTTTTCAAGTCTGCCTTATTATGGAGAACGAAGGTTGACATATATGGAGATTTTTAATAGCAAGTAGTGATGCTATGCCTTTACTCTTGTCAGCAAATGTGGTGTAATTAGAACAGTAAGATTTACGCTTTTTCAACTTTATCAGAGATCTTTGACAAAGTTGCACGTGATATCCAAAAGCTGAGATTGCATATGAGAAATGTTGACGAACTTTATCCTAAAAATCTGGCTTTTGAAATTCGGAGAGCGATGCTTCTTCGATCTCTGAACAAGTGGCTCTGTTGCCTCTTCTTTTATACAGACATCAATTGTGTTCAAGAGTATGCTCAGAAAGTTGTTGCCTGTAGAAATTCCCCCCCCCCTTTTGCATTTCTGAGATTTTATTTGATATCTTTTTTCCTACATCATTTCTGAAAATGCTTGCCCATCTAACATTTGCTTAGATTTGAGTCTTAGGAGTGATACAGACGAGCAGCGTCAGGATAATATTTGGCGTCTGTCTTTCTTATCTTCTAATGGTCCTCTTACGGTTGGAGACTCTATGATGAAGAATAACATAACTGCTACTGTGGTGGCTAGGAATATTCTCACTCCAAAGGATAACAGAATCCTTTCAAAACAGTCTGATGAGTCGGCCGTTCAAGACTCCTTGGCTCTCAGTGTTCAGTGTGCTGGCTCTATTTCCAATATAGGCCAACGCCTACTTACTCGAACTTACCAAGTTGAATCATTGATTGCTAAGGTGGCAAGTCTTAAACAAGAAATCAGAGGGCTCAAGCACGAGAATAGAGTGTTACATATGCTTGCAAATAATTACTCTATGAGCATGAAAAGAAAGCTCGACCAGCTACAGGAATCCGAAAGTCAGATTCAAAGTGATCACCAGAAGTTCGTTGCTAGATTCCGAAGGCAACTGATTCCTTCCCCTTCTGTTGTTTTGCCAAGTACTGGGGTGTCACATGATCAATCTTCAGTGCCTCCCCCTTCTGGGGTATTGCCAAGTACTGAGGCTTTACATGAGCAACCTTTGTGAAGGCTCCATCCTGTTTGTTTATTTTAACTCATGTGTATGTACATGTCTGTAATTTCTCGGAGATATCAATATATAAGCTTTATTTCATTCAATGTATTGTGTCAAATACAATAAAGCATATACTTCACTAAGATGTGGTACTTCTGGACCAAATATCAATTTATCTTTACCCTCACCAAGATAAATGATCATTCTTAGTGTCTAAATCATTTGAGTATTCAACTCATAATCTTCAATCCATATGATTCTTTAATATCATAAACATCATGGATAAGATTCGTGTTGACATATTGATCGATCTGCAGTTCGAGACACTATTTCTCTCAACACTTTATAATCTTTCTAGACTCTTCAGGAGTTCCAATCTCAGAGATTTTAGTATGTTGCAATCCAATGTCATCGACTCTGGCAAAAATTTGATGATGGCAGTGACTCTGGAAATAAGAAAAGAAGCAAATTGGTAGTTATTGGTCAGGATCTGCAGATTTTGGTATGGTTCTCTACTTCTTCCTTCCATAATGTTTCACTGCACTTGCACTGGATTTGGGTATGGTTCTTGGATTAGTGATCTTGTTGAATAGCATTTGTTGAATTTGTTGAGTTGTTGAAACTATTGAATTGTTTTCTCTAAGAATTCATGAAAGTTAGGAATACATTGTTGTATATTTGGGTTCAAGATTGATATGTTTAATGGTTTCACTGAGTCTCTTTATTGGGTTTAATCTTTCTGCAACTCTTGATTTATTTTGGAGAAATGGGTGTGAATTCTTGCATTCTGGCATGTATATTGTGGTTGTTTGGATTATGGTTTGCATAGACAGAGCACTTGCACGATCTTGAAGCCTCTTCCACCTCTGATTCTTGAGCTTTCTCAACCTTTGTATCGAGTTATCCAAGCTATCAATTGTATTGTTGCTTATGTCATTTGCTCCCTGAGAATCAATCAAAGTGGGGTGGATTTCATGAATTGTCTGCTTAAAATCCATACTGAGAACCAAGCAGAGAGAGGTTATTATGTTTAGGTGGTCCATTATCAGTTTCAAATGGTTTCTCTTCTCATCTTGATATTCAAGCAGCTGTCTACGCAATTTGTCAAGTCTCTTCAAGGACAATTTGTTTTCCTATCACAGCCTATAATTTCAGAGTCTAATCAACTCAATTGTTAGGATGAATCTACAATAAGTCCAGTTATACGATGAAGTTTGAAGAAGTTGTAAGTGGTAAATCCCACGAAGGGTAATTCCGTGATGTAAATAGGTAAATCCCATAAAGGGTAGGAGAAGTTGTTAATGGTAAATCCCACGAAGGGTAATCCCATGTTTTGAGTAGGTAAATCCCACGAAGGGTAATCCTACATAGATGTTGATTTTCAATTGTTGAAATTTTTTAAGGCCGATGCCATTGTTCAAAGAAGTTGGTTTTTGGTAAAATCCACAAAGGGCGATCCTGTGGTGCTATAGTTAAGGCCGATGCCACACTATAATTTGTTAATTTTCTATTTGTGTAAATATTAAAGGCCCAAGCCAAGTTGAATGAGATTGTTGATGGTAAATCCCACGAAGGGTATACGTGCAAGAAATTGTTATAACTGGTATGAGGGTGTGTTACAACTTTATAAGAGGTTGTTCTTTGATTGAAGCTCCTGTTAGAGGCAGTAAGGTTTTGTGTTATTAGAGGCAGTAAGATATTTTGAAGGAAAACTACGGGTTGGTGAATCAAGACACAAAAATGAGAAGGGAGAAGATATTGTTGCTGCTACTGTCCTCTGTTTCTACAAGTTGTTGCTGCCTATTGGAAGTATTTTGTACAATATTAGCAGTAAGGTCATCCATAGTTTGGTCAAGATTCATCGAATTTTGGTGTAAGTCTAACAGAAAATTTATACGTCGGGTCTTTGGCAAGTTGCAAGTCTTTTGGTCCATTGGAATTATTTTGAACTTCCTTCCAGATTTCTCTTTTGTGTTTTATGGCAAGTTGTTGCAGGACATGTTCTAGCTTTTCCATATCATTGCAGCTATGAAGATCATGCAGATGTCTCAAATTGCAAGATTCCATAGTCTATTTTATGCTCACATTGCTGCAATTGTGTTCTGGTTAATGGTTTGTGGACATACAGGAGGGAAAACAGATGATGCATTGCGGCATTGAATGTATGGTGGAGATTGAATGACTTATGGTTTGTAGAAGAATACAGAATTGAAAGAGGAGAAGTGGTGGATCTGTTGATTTTTGTTGGTGGGTCTAATGCCTAACTGAGAAGTGATTACATCAAAAGCAGCTTTTGAAGTTTCAAGTGATTGCAAGATTGCAAATTGTTCAACTCTGTTTTCTGTTTTCTGGTTTCTGGTTTCGTAGGAGTAATTGTAGATATGTTCTTCCAATCTCAAACTGGGCTACCCAGTTAAGATTAAGGGGGAGTATTAAGGGTACAAGTGTAATAAAGGACAAAAAAAAGGACAAAAAAAGGTTTTTGAATTAGCTTTCAAAGTAGAACATGTTAAGGCGACTATCAAAATATTAAGCATTGCTTCCACCTCAACATCCCATGTGTTACCTAAAGGTGTTGGAGACTATGAAAAGTGTACTCGCACCATGGAGACATTCTTGAGCTATAAGGCCATCTCCAACTGAAGGGTCCTGAGGGCCAGAGGGTCGAAAATAGCCCGAAAACCGTCTCCAACCGAGGGCTAGGCCAGAGGGCTGTGGAATCTGAGAGGGCCCCACGGAATCGGAGTTGTAGTTTTTAAATTTAAGTTGTTAGATTTGAATTTAAGTTGTTGTAGTTTTTCAATTTAAATAATAAATTATGTTTGGCCCTATGACCCTCAGTTGGAGACGGTTTTTTGTGGCAGGGCTAAAACGAGCCCTCTGGCCCTCTAGTCCTCGGTTGGAGACGGAGGCAAATATGACCCTGTAATGTTCATTAAAATATTAATATCTTGGAGAATCTTAGAGGGCCAGAGGGCTAAAACGAGCCCTCTGACCAGCCCTCGGTTGGAGATGGTCCTCTCAATGTAGTTCTCTTTGGTGAATAATACGTGTACTATTTCCCACCATTTATGCCAATTAGGGTATCTGGAGCATAAAGTGCTCTGCTATTTCTTTTGTTTGTCCGGTGTCTTGTCACATAATGGGCATCAATTATCACTATGCATGTTTCTCAAGCATCCTAACAATGTGATGTTCACTTTTTAATTATTGTTAATTATATGATGATCCACAACTTATCCATCATCAATTTTGAGAGATTTTTCAGTGTAATCGGTACACAGGGTAGTACACCACATGTCACTATATAAATGATTAGATATGTGTGATGAAAAGTTAATAACTTAAAAAATAAATTTCCCACCACATATATAAAAACACATGATATACCACCCATGTTCTGGTTACAATGAAAATTTTGTCCACCAGTTATAGGTGCATGGTTTCTTTCACATAATCACCATCATTACATCACAACTATATCCAAGTCAATGAGTACTAGTCAACAAGTATAGGCTAGTGATGATATTTTTCTTTACTTGTAAGTGAAAAACTCAACTCTCATAAATCACATGTTCGATACCATCTTACTTGGGAGGTTTTTGCCTACAAGTTTCATTCTCTTGATGGTTGCGGATTTGCGTTTTGTGGCATGATGGAGGTGGGTGGAACCTTCTTGATTTCCGATTTGGAGGCTTCGTTTGGGTGGATTGCGGTGCCTGCAAGAGGTGGTGGTTTGTGGTCGGCGGTGTAGACGGGGCTGTGTACTTAGGGTTTTTTGGCTTTTGTTTTGTTTGTTCTGTCTCAATCTTTTGGTTGGGCCTGTTGTTGTGGGATTCATATCTTAGTTTTGAGCTTTATTTGTAATTGGATCCCATATTTTCAGTTTTGGTAAAGAAAATTTACCTTTAGACAATAAAAAAAGAAAAAGAAAAAGAAAAAGTCGGTACATGTATAGTTGATCCTTTCAAGAGTGTTCCCACGGAGAAAAGTAGGTTTATTCAAAAACATGTAATTCAACCCAAAGGTCCTATCTTATCCTATGCAGCTCAATAATAACCAGACAGTTTTTCTTCATTGGCTATTGGTGCCTTACTATACCCCTAATTATCTTCCATTTTTTCTTTATACTTTTATATTCGTTCTTTCGTTGTACGTTGTCTATACTTTTATATTCGTTCTTTCCTTAATCAATAAAATTATAAATGTCGTGTTACTTGATGCCAAGCTATGATGAGCAGACCTCAAATACTTAGTTGAAAGCCAAGCTAACCAAACCGCAAAATTTCTTTAATCAATAAAATCATAAATGTTGTGTTACATGATGCCGGTGAAAACAAAATTTTAGAAGATACGGCTTTCATTTTCATGACATTATTTCTTAGAAAACACATGCACATTAATAAACGAAAGAACTAGGATTTCCTGGTTAGCTGATAGAGTTTGAATCAACTTTGGTCCACATTCCACACATTGTTTTACAGTTGGCCAGATTCTTGATATTCAATACCTTATCCCCTTTAACAGATGCATGTGACGCACGAGGGAATCACCCTTTAACAGATGCATGTGAAGCACAAGGGAATCAGATCGTCTATCTCCCTTCAACAATTGGACCAAATTTAATCACCACAAGGGTTTCAAACCAAAAGAGATAAGCTTCTGTCTACATCTTTTTCGCTCCCTTATATTTATTAATTTAGAGAATTGTTATTAGCACTTCAAAAATCTCATTTTACACTCCTCATAAATATATTTTTCTTTCTAATTATAAAAATTTAGAGTGCAAAATAAGATTTTGAAATGCCAATAACAATTCCCTTAATTTATACTTTTAATTTTAAGTGCTGAATTCCAAAAACCAAATTGACAAATTGTATATATGTGCAGTGCAGAGAGCTGTAAATGTTAAAAGATGTTATTTGTCTTGCTCAATTGATTTTGTTGGGTGCTTGCCAGTTCATGTATATGAACCGTTGATGCTACAGCTTATTTAACGCGAAAATCACTAATTAATCTTTCTCATATTTTACGTGTTCGTTTGAGTTTTATTTGGACAAACAATAGTAATCTGTGCCATATTCATTCTGGGTAAGTACATTTCACGGGAAGCTCAGTACAAGTAAAATGATTTTTAATGACATATATTAGTGGCGTTTAACCCAAAAACGTCATTAAAACGTACAAATATGACGTTTTTGATATCTGCCTCCTGAAAAATATATATGATGGCGTTGATTTTGGTGCCATTAGAAATGTACTACTTCGAGATGTTTTTATAACACCATTAAGGAAAAGAAAAACTAACAAAAAGTTAAAAAAAAATACTTTTAATGAAAAATGACAAATAAATGTTTAATGAATAATACCAAGGAAAGGTAAAAATATAATTTTTTGTTAAAAGTGAACAGTACCAGAAGTGTTTCATTTAAACTCCCTTAAGGAAAATGATGTTTCTGAATTGTCATGGAAGCTGAAACAACCGCGCTCAACAGATGTATTCCCATTTAAGAGAACAACATACGAAAAATCATTTTTAGTGCAGACAATGAAGGATGGTTTGAGACGAAAGGATTGGGAAATTTAACTCTCTAGAGAATAGGTTTTTAGACTTAAGTTGACTAAAGATTGGGAAAATCATTTTGTTTTGTAACTGGATGTTTTTGGGTTAATATTTAACATTGGGCTTTGCATTAGGGAAAAGCCCATAGGTGCCAAAACAAGTCGAACTTGCCCAAAGCCCAACAATGAGGCCCAAACCAAACTAAAGCCTTTTCAAGCCAAGGCATAGGCCATGTGCCTATGATGGAACTGACAAATGACAAAGACCAACTTACTATCAACCAAAAAGCACTTTCTAGTGGCATTACAAGTAAATAGATGATGATTCAGTGCCCTCCGAGAACCATTGGCCATAGTAAAGCTAAAGCAGTCAGGCCAAATTGTTTATAAACGAAGAAAGAGACAACAGAGATAAGGATACTCAACCAACCAATCAAACTCTGTTCGTACCCGGAAAGCTGAAACTTGTCTAGATTCAATCCTTTTAAAGCTATAATTCCCTAGAAAAGCTATATTTTGTCTATTGTAAAAGCTTTGCTTCCTTCCCTTAGTGTTGTAGTATCTATTCCCTCGTGTAAAACCTATTTACCATCCATCCTTTTTAGCATACAACCTCTGTAAACTCAAAGAGAAGTGGTTGCAAGAAGTTCGACCTTACCCGACAAGGTGAAATCTTGCCCGAGTCTCTTTCTTTGCA
The DNA here is from genome assembly GCF_963583255.1 of Pyrus communis. NCBI lineage: Eukaryota > Viridiplantae > Streptophyta > Magnoliopsida > Rosales > Rosaceae > Pyrus > Pyrus communis. The sequence continues at coordinate 13,698,813 of NC_084806.1, forward strand.
CTTTAATTTAGTAGATATGTCGCTTAATGTACTTTTTAGCATGTATTTAAGCTATTTCCAACTATTTTCCATCCAAGAGTCTCATTTGCATTCGAATCTGTTTAACTTAATAAACTTGTTCTCATTAAAAACAAATTGCATTCGAGGAAATGGTTAAAAGGGCCCTGAACTCCCTTCGTTTTGAACATAAAAGATTATGAACTAACAGTCCTTGTTCACAAGGCAAGAAAAGGAATTTAATGCAAAATAACAAGAAGTTTAAAGTAACTTAGGGCGCAAGTAATCAACTTAAATCACATATATTCAACGTCTGTTATACTGAGATAACAGTGGCATGCCAAAATCCTTGTTAGTTTTGATTACGAGCCTCAAAGCCTACACCTAAGGTCCCCTAAAGGCACCTTTCAAAAAAACTTTAAACTCTTCTTGCATCACACTAAGCAGCAAGAGCTCACCTGACAACACACCAAGTGCCAAACCCCTGGGGAGCTATGCAAGGGGAAATTATAGCATGAACATAGTTTTGGCACGCCCGGTGGGACCTACACAAGTATTCTTGTATGCCAAGAAGAAGGAAGGAGCAAACTTTTAGGTGGAAAATAGAGTTTGGACAAACCCATTGTCCAACAAAAGCAAGTATGACAGACCACCCAGAAGATTTCCCCTCTCTACGAGATCCTGTGATCTTAAAGAGCCTAACTTCTTCTAAGAAGTCAGGCAAAAAAATTACTAATAAGGATCTGCAAGCTACTGTGGTACAAGTTTTAAAAAGTATGGGGAAGATCACTTTGGAGACTAGAGGAAAAGTGAGCAAACTTTGTTCCTTAACAGGAACTTTGTAGAAAAGGCTGGAGTTAGAGTACTCCACACCAAGAGATGGTTTTGCCACAGAGGTGATCATGGAAGCGTGCCCTGAGAAAGAACCAGTGATTCCCTTATTTCCTTTGCTAGAAGAAAAGAAGGATAAGGGGAAGAATAAGTGTAGACATGTAAATTTCGTTGCATACAAATGATGCATCACAAAGCTCCACGTGGCATATGACTCATCACAAATGGACAAGTCATCAATAACATGTGGCACAAATCAAGCAAAAGAAGCTTAAAACTTCCCACAATTCGGTCAAAGAGAGAAAACCTCTCTTAAAAAAAGGGCAAAGGTTCAAAGTGTTCTCGAAAGAAAGTTAAGGCATCTTTATAAAAAAATAGGTAACAAAGGCCCTATACTTCGGCCAAGGGAGTAAAGATGGCTAAAATTAAGTCACAAAACATCCTTAAATTCTCCCATGGACGAATTAGGACATAAATCAAAGCCAAATCCACCCAACGACAAGCTTTGAAAAGCCTATAAATACAAGGTCCTCCCACAAGCATAGGGGTCAAAAAATTACACATTGAGAAAAACCTCTGCACAAATCTTTGAAGACTAATACGATGCCAAACCTTTCTTTGATGAACATATAACCAAAGCCGAAGCTTTCTTTTGACCAAAGCCGAAGCACTCCCTTTGAAGAATCAACAAGCACTTGTGCCGATTTCTTCAAGACTTTGTTGCAAGCTCAAAACTTGTAACGACGTTCGTTTCAAGATCAAGTCGTCAAGACCCTTTAACCAACGACATCCTACATCAACATTCCCTTTGCCGCATCCCTAAACTTGAGGTGAAGACCATCCACGTGTTGTTTCAAGCTCAAAACTTGAAACAATCGTTTGTCCGAGATCAAGTCATCCCGACCCTTAGATCAACAACCTACACATCTACATCAAATTTGAAGACTGAATCAGAGGAAAATTGTAAACAAAGATTGTAACGTACAAATTCAAATCAATACAAATGTACTTTGTACATGTGTTCTCGTTTCATTCGTTATAGAATTTTCGTGTTTACAAATTTGGCACGCCCAGTGGGACATCTCTACTTCTCATCTTTGACTTCAAATTCACAAAAAGCACAAATAGCATCAAGAAAGGATCAAGTTGTTCCCACAACCAACGCGAAGAACAAGAACATTCTTGCCATAAATGGTGTCACTTTGGGCATCATAACCCGAAGCAAGGCAGGAGCTCTCTCTGCTGTGCCTTCCACCCCTACATCTTCTCTGTCAAAAGAGCATGACCACCCGAGGCACAAGCCTGTGATCACCCTGGCCTCACTAAGAGCGCCAAGGGAAGAAAGCCCAAAGAGGTACTCCGAGTCGTTAACTTCTGATGCTGACTCAAGCAGAACCTCGTATCTTGTAGCCATGCAAGTTATGACTAATGGTTCGACATCCATCAAGGAGCAGCTGGCCCAAATGAATGAAGCAATTGCAAAGCTAACGAGGACCGTGGAGGAAAAAGACTTGCAAATTGCTACACTCGTCAACCGTCTGGAGGCGCGGCACGACGAGAAAGCTGACCCAAAGGTTGATCCACCAAAAGAGGAAACGATGAGAAAGATGAGCCTCTGGTGGAGAAAGATGAGGAGAAGCTAGAGGTGGACCAAGATGTGATGGGTGCATATTTTCATTTATTATTATCATATATTTCCTTTGGATTTTGTCTATATGAATGGGTTAAATGCACTAATTTATATTGTTTTAATTTATAGGCATTCAATACAGAAGTTACGTGAAAAAGAAGTGAAAATGGAAATTTCAGGTGTCTATAGTAATTTCAGTGGAAACTAGTTGCGCGAAGACATTTGCATTACAAAAAGAAGATAAAACCGAGCAGTTTTGGAATCAAATACAGATGGGAATGTTATTCAATGGAATTTAGGAGAGAACTTAATTTTTAGTTTTTATTATTTCCGTTTATTTTTCATTTTTTTTTTTAATAAGGACTTCAAGTCCATTAGTGTTAGGATTTTAGTGGGGTTTTAATTGGATTTCAATTAGCCTTTAATACCCTTGTCGTGGGTTTTATATTAAGGAGATCCATTCTCCTTGTGAAAAGTCAGCCACAAAAAAAAAAAAAAACAAACAAAAAAAAACAAAACAAAACAAAACCAAAAATCATCTATTCTGCATAAGGGGCTGTAGTAAGGAAGGCCAAGAGGAAGAGCTACTTTGGAGTTTTTCTTTACTAGGGCTACGATGTAGCCTAATCATGAATACTTAATTGCCTTGTGGCATTGTTATTATCAAGTTTTTCATCTTTATTGAGCATCTTTTGCTATTCATAATGTGCTTGATTTTTATTTAAATGCTTGATCACCATCTAGGTTTTAATTAGGTTGATTTGATGCAAGTTAGAGTAGATGCCATACTTAACTTGGGTTTAGCTTCTTGCAATTGATACCATAACCACCTATTTGTAGATGCCATACAATTAGGGTTTGTGTGATTTTCCAACAATTTCCATAGAGCTTAATGGGTTCTTACTTGTTTAAATTCACCTAGATGCCATAGAGGGTTAACATGTAAGGATACTTTTGATGTAACCAGATGTCATGACCGTCGAATAATTTAGGGAAAATCGATCATCAATATTGGGGAACTACTTGAGCATAACATATTAAGGGAATTAAGTAGAATTGGTTACAGTGAATTCAGATGCCATAGTTTTATTTTCTTATGTTTTTAGTTTTATTATTTCATGCATTTTACTTTCAAGTCATATTTCATTTTTAGTTTAATTCAAATTTTCTCTCTTTTCCCTTAAAGCTTCTCAATTACAATTTGTTTCAATTTAGTTAGTAAGATTTTTAGAATCAATTCGATCTCTGTGGGACGATATACGTGCTTATATGCTATATTGTCATTTGATTCGTATACTTGTGAGCACAAAAATTCGAGACTTAATGAGCCTAATTTCGATTATCTAATTTTCGCAACAAGCTGCGATGCTCATGGGATCTCTATCTATCCAACAGCTGCAAGAGATGATCACAAGCACGATCAAGGCGTAGTACAAAGGAAGCTCACATGACTCCGTGCTGTACTCAAAGCCATACTCCAAGAAAATTGACACCTTGAGGATGCCAAGGGATTATCAGCTGCCAAAATTCATGCAATTCGATGGAAAGGGCAATCCCAAACAAATATTGCCCATTTCATCGAAACTTGCAAAAATGCTGGGATGGAAGGAAACTACCTTGTCAAGCAGTTTGTGCACTCGCTAAAAGGTAACGCTTTTGACTAGTATACCAACCTTGAGCCTGAGTCTATCAACAATTGGGACCAGCTTGAAAAGGAATTCATCAACCGTTTCTTTAGCAATCGCCGCACCATAAGTATGCTGGAGCTGACGAGTACAAAATAGTGGAAGGATGAACTTGTCGTCAACTACATCAATAGGTGGCATTCATTAAGTCTAGATTGCAAAGATTGGATTTCTGAAACCTCTGCCATTGAGATGTGTGTTCAAGGCATGCACTGGGGATTACATTACATCCTCCAAGGCATAAAACCGAAAACATTTGAGGAGTTGGCAACTTGTTCCCAAAACATGGAGCTGAGTATCGCCAATCATGGCAAGAAGGAACAAATCACCGACTTCAAAAAGGATAAGGTGTTCGCCCCAAAGGTAAACAAGACTGGACAAAAGCCTGTCAATGAAGTTTTTGCCATCCATACTACCCCCATCAAGACCTCTTCTAGGCCCATCAAGATCTCCTCCAAAAACACAACCAAGGATATGAAAAGAGGTGAGCTTTCTCGCACCCAAGACAAGTACAAAAACACCTTGAGGGAACTAAAGCAGAAGACGTACCCTTTTCCAGACTCTGACGTGGCTGCAACGTTAGACAACTTGCTGGAAAAAAAGGTGATCGAGCTACCCGAATCCAAGCGCCCTAAAGAGATGAATCGCGTTAATGATCCTAGATACTGTAAGTACCATCGTATCGTGAGCCATTTTGTTGGAAAGTGCTTTGTCCTCAAAGAGCTCATCATGAAGCTGGCATAACAAGGGCAAATTAAACTCGACTTGGAAGACACTGCCACAATACACACTTCAACAATAGCGTTTGGATCCTTTGATCCCGTGCCGCTCCAAATGACGCATGACCACTTCCATCAATGCTCAAACCACACAGCACCTTTTGCACAACCATTGTTGGGGGCAAACGACCAAGATGCACCTACCAACGATGAAGAATGATGGACCATGGTGACTTACAAAAAAGACAAGGAAGCTAAGATCACAAGCCACACGATCAAATGTGGAATAAGGGAGAAGACACTATTGCCGCAACAATAAAAAGCCCAAAAGAAGCGTACTTCCTGAAAAACTTCTTCCACCAGTACACTGCCACGGCCTATCACATGGTTGAAATAGAGATAGAAGAGCCCTCAAAAGGCAAAGCTATCGCTGTCGAGGAAGAAAAGACCCGCTCGCCCAAAGAAAGCCTACCAACATACTTTAGCATTGAGGAAGTACTGCGATTGCCCAAGGAGATGCGAAAAGCACTAATAGCAATCTTGGTGAGCCCCGATGACCACAAAGTGCAAGAAAGCAAGGACAAAGGCTTTAAGCTTCGACCACATGAATTTTCCGCATGTTGTGTCGCCCATGGCATAATCAACTTCACTGACGAAGACTTGCTACTGGGATCAAAGCTTCACACTTGTCCTCTCTTCGTATCTGTGTATGTGAGAGAGAAAAAAATCAATCGTATACTTATGGATGGCGGGTCAGCCATAAACATCATGCCAAAGTTAACGATGACCATAATCGGCATCAAGGTGGATGAACTATCCCGAAGCCGTCAGCATTAATCCAAAGTTTTAACCAAGGAGGACAAAGAGCAATGGGCATTATCCAAGTGGAGATGACCATTGGTGAACTCAAATCAAGCATGTTATTCCATATGAATGATGTAAGAACTTCCTACAACTTGCGTTTAGGAAGACCTTGGATCCACTAGAATGGAGTGGTGCCATCCACCCTTCATCAATGCTTGAAGTTCTACCAAGAATAAGTAAAGGTGATACAAGGTGACACCAAGCCATTCACTGAAGCCGAATCACACTTCATGGACGCCTAGTTCTACATGGATGAAGCCGCACCTAAGAAATCAAATCCACGGGCAAAGCCACACCTAAGAAAAAAAAGAGTGGCAAGCCTTGCCCAAGAAACAAGAAGGGGAAGTTGTGCTATCTTCAAGCAAAGACGATGATGCGCCTGCCAAGCCCATAACAATCAAATGGAGTGTGACGCCCTTAAAAGGATCAAACACACCTGTCTTCTGATACATCCTCATGTCGAGAAGAAGGAATAGGCAATCCCCATTCGAAACTAGAACAAGCAAAGCTAACACACAGCTGCACAAGGACGATGTAAAGCTGCTCAAGACAAATGTCATTTTACCCCTGACACAGCTATGCGATGCTAAAGTTTCAAAACCACCGCAAGGCTTTGTAAAACCCCTCCCAAAAGGGGCTGAACCAAGCTCTCTTCCAACCAAGAAGACCGAAGAAAGTTTCAACCCAAACGCTTGTAAACTCATGTCAAAGGCTGGGTACGATTTCCCCTCCCCTTCAAATCTTGGAAAGAAGGTTTCAAACATCGTCGAGGACAAAGATCGTGACCTCACAGAGACTCAGAAGAAGTTGAAGAAACATGGTTACAAAGTTGACAACAACAAAGCTGGACTTGGCTTTACACCAAATACGTCTGTGAAGATTTCAAGAAAAGCGAAAAGTGCTAATGCTCAACACATCAGCATGAGTGTTGAACAAAATCAAGAGAAGCCTAGACTCGTCCCTCAAACATCAATCTTTGATAGGCTATATCGTTCAAAACCCATAATTTCGACACTTGATCGCATTGGTGGTCAAGATCGAACTTCCATCTCCAAGCGGCTTAACACGCCAACACCCTAAAGCTTTGTTTTCAAAAGGTTGTCAAAACCTCAGAAACAAAGCAACACGGCTAGCTCTCCTCCACAACGATTGGCCTCGGAAAGAGTTGAAGAAACCAAGAAACCTTCTAGAAAGAGGAAGATAGCGCCCAAGGAAGAAAGGCTCGACGGTCTAACAGAAAAAGATGAAACGCCAAGCAACATTGGAAGTTGATACAAAAGGACCGCTAAAGGTAAGAAGGCGCACCATCATCCGCACTAAAGATAAGGTCCAAGAAATCTTCCACATCATGATCCAAGAAGACAAAGAAAACGAAATCCCCAAGGAAAACATCACTGATATGCCACCACAGCTCAAGGATAGGGGGCAAGCCACGATTGATGATTTTAAGGAGCTCAACTTCGGCATAAGCAAGGAACCGAAGCCTATCTTCGTAGCATTACTAAGTGCAGACCAAATTAAGGAGTACTACTAACTGCTTTTGGAGTACAAAGACATCTTTGCTTAGGCCTACAAAGAAATGCCCGGCCTTGACCCTACCATCATCAGGCATTCTTGCAGTCAAGCCCGGAACGCGACAGATAAAACAAACTCAAAGACGTTATCGATCTGAGCTCATCCCATAAATTGAGGCCAAGATTGACAAGATAATCAAAGCAGGCTTCATCCGAAAGGTGCAATACCCTAAGTGGATCTCCAACATTGTCATTATTCTTAAAAAAATCTGGCCAAATATCCGTTTGAGTAGAGTTCAGAGACCTCAATGATGTTTGCCCGAATGATGACTTTCCCTTGCCAATCATCGAAATCATGGTGGACTCTACCAATGGCCATAAGGCGCTGTCATTCATGAATGGCTCATCTGGATACAATCAAATTTGCATGGCTCCCGAAGAGGAGGAATTAACAGCCTTCTGCACTCTAAAAGGTATCTACTACTACAAGGTAATGCCCTTTGGTCTGAAGAATGCTAGAGCTACATATCAACGCGTACTATGGAAAATCTTCAATGACATGCTACAAAAAAACGTAGAATGTTACGTAGACGACATAGTTGTCAACACAAAGAAGAGATCTGATCACTTGAAGGATTTACAAATGGTGTTCGATAAACTACGACACTACAACCTCAAATGAACCCGTTGAAGTGTGCATTTGGCGTCACTTAAGGGAAGTTCCTTGGCTTCATTGTCAAGCACCGTGGCATTAAAGTGGACCAGTCAAAGATCAAGGTCATTCAAAGCATGCTCGAGCTAAGGAATCTACACAAGTTGAAAAGTTTACAAGGGTGGCTTATCTTTAGCAGACGCTTCATCTCCAACCTCACTGGACGCTATTAACCCTTCAATCAACTCATAAGGAAGGACGTTCCATTCATATGGGATGACACCTGCAGCAATGCCTTTGAGAGCATAAAATAGTACCTGGCAAGCCCACCTGTCTTAGAAGCTCCAGTGCTTGGAAAACAGCTTATCCTATACATTGCCGCGCAAGAGGGTTCCATTGGAGCACTATTGGCATAAGAAAATGAAGACCAAAAAGAAAGAGCACTCTATTACCTAAGTAGAACTTTCACTGGTGCCGAGTTTAACTACTCACCGATCGAGAAGATGTGCCTTGCCTTAGCCTTTGTCGTCCAAAAGCTTAGACACTATATGCATGCTTACACCATCGACTTAGTTGCTAAAGCCGACCTGATCAAGTACATTATGTCCAAAACGGTTTTGACATGGCGACTAGCTAAATTGGCATTGCTTCTTAACCAACACGAGATCATCTATGTTTTAGTTAAAGTCATCAAGGGACAAACCCTAGCGGCCTTCCGCTGATCATCCAATCCCAGCTGATTGGAAAATCTTGGACGGCTTGCCTGATAAGGAGGTGCTCTACATTGACATCTTCCCGACGTAGACAATGTTCTTCGATGAATTTACATGACCAAACGGAATGGGGGCAGGAGTAGTATTCATGTCACCACAAAGACAAGTACTTCCCTACTCATGCCAATTAAGCGAGCTGCGTTCCAACAACGTCATCGAGTACCAAACACTGATTATTGGACTCCAAATGGCGATCGACATGGAAATCACAATGCCAAAAGTGTATGGCGACTCCAAGCTCATAATCAATCAACTCTTGACTGAATATAAAGTGAGAAAAATGATCTCGTCCCATACTTCCAGCTAACAACTCAACTGTTCTGCCGCTCAAAAGTCAAATCCCCTTACTCATGATGGTTATACAAGAAGGCTTGACTGAAAAGAAAAATGCAAATCTATAACTTCAAGAGTTGGAAGCACTCGATGAAAGAAGGCTCAAAGCTCAACAACACTTGGAATGCTACCAACACAGCTAACCAAGGCATTCAATAAGAGGTCTGCCCAAGGTCTTTCCAAACTGGAAATCTTATCTTGGCATTACGAAGGCATATCATCATAACTCACAAGACAAAAAGCAAGTTCACGTCAAAGTGGGATAGATCTTATGTAATACAAGAGTCTACACCAACGACGCCTACTTAATTAAGGAGGAATGCGGCTTAAAGATTGGCCCCATCAATGGCAGATTCTTAAAGCGTTACTACCCATAAACCAAACAAACAAAGCTCATCGCCTGCACGAGCCTAAACTGTACGACACAATGCTCCTTGTTTGCACGAGCTTATAAGGCGACACTTCATGCTCCTGGCCCATAAGAGCATAAAAAATTTGTACAGCAAAATCATCAAAGCAACCAATCACTCCTTTAAGCTACGTCATGACTTGATCCCTCCTCAACCGAGGGTATGTAGGCAACTTGAAGTTTCAAAACTTCAAATACAATCACATCATCAACAAAAACACAAACACTTTGAAGAATAAAGAGCAAATTCAAGAATGTGAATACTTTATTTCTTTAAAGGAAGAATTCGGCTACAAAGTCGTATTATAGAATAAGCAAAAAAGAAATATGACTTCTCCAGCAGTCAACAAAGTACTATTCCAAGTCGCAGCTCTGCTATAGACATGATCGCCAATAAGCTCAAACGAAGCAGGTGAATTGTCATGAGCATGGTGCGAAGAATTCAAGATAAAAATCCTCGACGTACATGCCTTCTTCTTCGTATTTGGTTGACCAAAATCTGTCACCTCCCAAGATACATCAGAAGACCACGACTTGATATGCATCAAGTTGTCTTTTGCAGGAAGAACAAGCGCCTTAAGGCCAGCTAAGAGCACTTAAAGCTTCAACGTCGTCCCCTATCTTGTGAATCACCTTCCTTCGCAAGAATGGTGATGGTATTGCTCTTAAAGCACTTGAAAAATATCATGGCTGTAACAAAATAAACAAAGCAACATAAGCACAAAAGTGGGCAGCAAAGAAAGAAAAATCGTTTCACTAAAGAAAAAGACATTCAACTCAAATCACGTGAACATTGAAGAATGATGATGACAACATCACAATAACAGGAGGAAATCAGCCATGAAGCTTGATCAAGCACGACAAAGAGAGCAGCTACAAGACGGTATTTCAAGGCATGCTACAGTAGCAAAGAAAACCAAAACGCCATGTAATCACACTACGTAACCCTGCAGCGATTACGCAAGCAGTTTCTTGCACTGCACGGCAACGTCACCACCAAGGAAAACCATGACCAAAAGGCACTACACAACATAAACTCCCTACAGTCTTTTGCACAGCCCCACATGGTAAAAGTGACGCACTGTAACAAGCTTCAAGCAACTACAACTCGCACCAAACAGCAGCAAAAAGGGCACAGCAGCAGCAGCAACAGATGCACACAGCAACGTCACTACTAAGGGAATACTGTGACCAAAAGGCACTAGACAACATAAACACACTGCAGTCTTTTGCACAACACCACGTGGTAAACAATGACGCACTTCAACAAGCTCTAAGCAGCAGCAACAAGCAAAGGCTACGACAAAAGCTCCAAGCAAGCCCACATCAAGAATTGTGGGTTGTGAAAAAAAAATGCACACCCAATTGCCTTATAAATAGGGGTCAATTGCTTCCTAATGCTATAAGGGAAATACATACCCAAATAGCAAAAGAAAAATCAAAAGAAGGAAGCACATTCCAACCAAAGCAAACTCCAAAAACTGGCAAGTTTCAACCAATCTGCGCAAGCAGGACTTTTTTGGTGATAATTCAACTTTCCAAAGGAGTTTTGATGCAAGGCCAATTGGAGAAGGAAGCTAATTGGCTGAGGATTATTTTCCCTAAAGCCAAATGTTCCAGTTTTCAAAGTTATTCTTGCAGAAGTTGTTTTCCAGTTAGGATTGCGCAACTGTAGGAAAATGCAAAGTTGAAGGCTTTCCCGATTTTTCCTAGTGGCATGCGACATATGCCTGAAAAGATAAGGGATAAGGCTACATTTCCCATATTTTTGCAAAATTTTCCAGAAGAGAAATCAACCTCAAATTGGGCGTGCAAGTCAGATGACATGTTTCCCAAAACAAAAAAAAAGGGGAAGGAAAAATACCTCCTTGCCGTGGGCAATCAAAAGAAAAAAAAAAAAAATACCCCTCCTTGCTATAGGAAATCAAAAGGGGAAAGAACTCCTTTCTTTCCATGGGAATAAAAAAGAGGAAAGAAAGTTGCCCTTCTTGCCATGGAAATCAAAACAAGAAACAAACAAATCTCCTTCTTGCTGTGGGGAATCAAAAAGGGAAAGGACAAAACACCCTTCTTTCTGCAGGAAATCAAAGGGGGAAAGAAAAAAAGACACCTCCTTGTCGTGGGAAAAGGAAAAAAAAAAGGAAAGTGAAAAAAATGCACATCCTACTTACCCTTCCAAAACCTTGAAAGAAGTCACAAAAGTTTTCCAACACTTTGAAGGAAGTCATTCTCGTTACCAAAATTGAAGAGGATTCTGACCACAAGGAAAAACATTTGTTTCCTACAACCACAAGGAAAAAACATTTGTTTCCTACACCCACAAGGAAAGGAAAAATCCAAGTCTCAAAATACACCAAATGTATTTTGTCAAAAAAATTATGGAAAATTAATACGCACAATAAGTATGTGCCAATTTATCCATTTCCAAAACTTCTTTCAAGATCAAGCCTCTACGGCCCTTGAAGAAAAAAAAATCATTGCTTTCAAGATCAAGCCTCTACGGTGCTTGAAGAAAGAAATAAAATTTATTTTAAGATCAAGCCTCTACGGCCCTTGAAGAAAAAGTTTCATTTCATTCAAGATCAAGCCTCTATGGCCCTTAAAGAAAAAAATTTCATTTCTTTCAAGATCAAGCCTATACGGCCCTTGAAGAAAAGTTTCATTTCATTCAAGATCAAGCCTCAACGGCCCTTGAAGAAATGTTTCCTTCAAGATGAAGCCTCTATGGCCCTTGAAGAGAAAATTTCATTTCTTTTGAGATCAAGCCTCCACGGCCCTTGAAGAAAACTTTCATTTCAACTCAAGACCAAGCCTCAACGGCCCTTGAAGAAATGTTTTGTTCAAGAAATACGCCTCAACGGCCCTTGACGAAATTCATCACCTTAATTCAAGACCAAGCCTTAACGGCCCTAGAAGAAATGTTTCGTTCAAGAAATACGCCTCAATGGCCCTTGATGAAACTCATCATGTCAATTCAAGAAATACACCTCTATGGCCCTTGAAGAGGAGAACTAATTCAAGATCAATTCTCAAAGACCCTTGAGTTAGAACATTCACACTGCAGGACTTCAAAACACGTTTCCTACATGTGGCAAGCACATGCCTACAACACGCCTTGAAGTGGGGGCATTTATAGACATGTAAATTTCGTTGCATACAAATGATGCATCACAAAGTTCCACATGGCATATGACTCATCACAAATGGAAAAGTCATCAATGACATATGGCACAAATCAAGCAAATGAAGCTTAAAACTTCCCAGAATTCGGTCAAAGAGAGAAAACCTCTCTTGAAAAAAAGGTTCAAAGTGTTCTCAAAACCGGAAAGAAAGTTAAGGCATCTTCATAAAATGAGCAAGAATTGAAGATTGCCCACAAAATAGGCAAAGGCCCTATAATTCGGCCAAGGGAGTAAAGATGGCTGAAATTAAGACACAAAACATCCCTAAATTCTACCAAGGAAGAATTAGGACATAAATCAAAGCCAAAACCACCCAAAGGCAAGCATTGAAAAGCCTATAAATACAAGGTCCTGCCACAAGCATAGGGGTTAGAAAATTACACATTAAGAATAACCTCTGCATAAATCTTTGAAGATTAACACTGCCAAAGTTTTCTTTGAAGAATGTGCAACCAAAGCCGAAGCTTTCTTTCGACCAAAGCCAAAGCACTCCCCTTGAAGAATGACCAAGCACTCGTGCCGACTCCTTCAAGACTTTGTTGCAAGCTCAAAACTTGTAACGACGTTCATTTTAATATCAAGTCGCCAAGACCCTTGAATCAACGAAATCCTACATCAACACTCCATTTGCCGTAACCCTAAACATGAGGTGAAGACCATCCACAAGTTGTTTCAAGTTGAAAACTAGAAACAATCGTTCAATTGTTCATCAAAGATCAAGTCATCGCGACCCTTGGATCAACAACCTACGCATCTACATCAAATTTGAAGAATGAATTAGAGGAAAATTGTAAACAGAGATTGTAACCTACAAATTCAAATCAATAAAAATCTACTTTGTACATGTGTTGTCGTTTCAATGTTACAAAATTTTCATGCTTACAATAAGGTGGAACCTAAGACCAATTGACTAAAAGAAGAAGAGATCCTAGAAATAAGGTTGCCCGATCCTCTAAGTTTAGAATTAATCAACAAGTTGGGGAGTCTAGTGCAAAAGTTGTGCCCACAACTGCGGGCAAGCCCCGCCTTATAGGCCACCACCGTTGTCTAATAAAGGAGGATAAGCTACATGAAGACAGCCAGATCCACAAAGGGAGGCTTTTTCAGGCAATGAGCATAGCTCGAAGTAGGGACCTCCTTACACCCCGCATAACAATGCAGCTAACCAGCAACTTAGAAATGAGTTGGCCGAGCTGCGAAGAATGGTGGTCCAAAATGCCCAACCACATGTTTGCCTGCTATTCAGGATCACATATCATAATCCCTACCCAGAGTATATTGATGAGCAAAGCCCTTTTCCCCTTAACTTCAAGATTCCCGCATTCCGAACCTTTAGTGGAGATCTAGAGACCACATTTTCAAGTTTTCCAACTAATGCTTAGCATTTGAAGACAATCCTAACTACAAATTGAGGTTGTTTGGGAATTCATTGGTTGGCCTAACTTCTCAGTGGTACTCTATGTTACCTCCTAATTCTATTACTAACTGGGGGCAAATGAAGATGGCTTTCCACAAGCAGTTTTATAGGGTGGAGCCCTAGATGACTATCATTGATCTAGTGTAGGTAAAACAATATGAGACGAGTCTACTAAGGACTTCATGATGAGGTTTAGAAGGACAAAGATGAGGTGCCAGTTTCCTATCAATCATGCGCATCTCATAGCTATTGCCAGAAAGCTTTAAGGCTACCCTTGAGGAAAAAGTTTTATGATGTGCAATTTAATGAACTCCAAAAGTTGGTGATTACCACAACCAAGTATGAGAAGTTGTTAACCGAGGAACAGAAAGTGACACACTCATCTAAGGTGCCTTTTTTCTATAAGAACAAAGCCCCAATTGATGTTTGAAGGCCTAGAACCTGGAGAAAATGACAGCAACGTAGGTGAAGAAATTGAGTTGTGCACAACATAGATAACCACTCCCTTCAAACCTTTGATGGTGAAGGGGTTGGTCCGGCCAGTTAAGGACCAAAAGATTGTGATGAATGATAGAGGATTTGTGCCTGTGAAGCCCCTGAAGTACCAGACTTATTTTTTTTATTTGACCAAGGCTGCTGACATCTACGAAGAGTTAGTGAGGGCTAGAGAGATTGTGCCCGACAACACCAAAAAGATGCCTAAACTAGAAGAGTTGAGAGGGAAAAAGTATTGCAAGCTTCACTACACCTTCAACCATTCGATAGCCAATTGTGTCTAGTTCAGGGATTGGATCCAAGATCTCATAGTCAAGGGGAAGCTGTTGTTAGAAAAACCTCAAGCTAACATGATGATTAACACAGATCCCTTCCCAAAAACCCCCATTAACATGATTAACCTTAACTGGGTTGAAAAAGGAAAGGGAATGGCTACTTAGGAAAAGAAAGGTGAGAGAAGACAAGCTGTTAGACCTTTTGAATATGTTAAAAGATTGCCTGACAGATCACAAGCAACTGTAATCAAAGGAATGGTCCTATGCAGTAAATGCCATTGTGAATGTCAATTGGAGGTGCCAGCATTGGGCGTCATTATTGACTGAGAGTTAGTTAGAATAAAAGAAATAAAAGAACAAAATGCCCGCAGAAGTGTTATTCAGGTAGCAGAGAAGGAAACCTCCAAGAATGTGTTCTAAAGATTAGGAGGGGATTATGAATCTAAAGGTCTTTCTGAGGTATTCAAGAACTATGAGACCTTAGAAGAAGCTGAAGACAAGGAAGCCAAGATGCCAAGGTGGATAGAAGTGAAACTTCCCCAGCCAAATCATCATCGCGGTGCAAGGCAAGGATGGGGAGAGAGAACAATAAACCCAGTGCCCCCAGTTACTAAGAAAGATTCAGCCCGACTTGGCCAAAAATGGTTTGTGGTTGGCAAGGATGGAAGACCTGTTAAAGAGATGGGGCCATCTATGATAAGAAGAGTCCAAAGACAGCATAAGGCTTATATGAACTCAATAAAAATCCCCACAATTTAAGAAGCTTCGAGCAATGTTAAGTTTAAGGAGGCTACACAAAGTGGAAGAAGACAACTCTAATTAAGCAGCAAGAAAAAGGTTAAAAGAGCTAATAGTAAGATGGAGGGTGAGGGAAATCATGTACTTTATAATTCTCATCCAAGAAAGTACAGAGTGTTGAGAAGAGCTCAGGAAAGTGTAGTGATGATGCCTACACCAGGTTGGAGACCAGAGCCTCTTTGTTTTGGGACCATTTCCCTTGAGAGAATGATACCTTTACGTATACTGGAAAATGCACCCTGTGAAGCCCCAAGACAGTTGCTTAACTTTGATATAATAGTAGATGAGGAGGTGCTCGAGTTGATGTTAACCAAGGATGCTAAGGCTTGGATGGACGAGTTTGTGTATCAGATTGGAGGAAAGAAAGAAAAGGTACCTGGACCCAGCAACTTCCACGTAAACATGACTTATGTTTTATTAGCCATGTTGCAGGTTGAACCAAATCAGCTAGCCATAATGGAGGGTGATTATTTGGCACCAAAACCAATGATGGCACTTATTAGTGTTGAAGAAGTTGGGAAAGAGGGATCAAACGTGGTAGACTGGCCCGAACCTACACAAAAGAAGCCCGATAGGGTATATTCTGACTGAATGGTGTTCAGCAACCCAAGTCTAGCCCTAGCTAACCATCTTAAGCCCATATACGTAACTGCTCATCTCGACGAAGTACCCTTCAAGAGGGTATTGATAGATGGTGTAGCTACGGTCAATGTTCTTCCACTTAAACAAATAAAGAGAATGGGTAGAAGTGAGGAATATCTTATTCCCACTGATCTAACAGTTTCTAGTTTCTCTTGAGCCATCACCAGAACACACAGGATATTGCCTTTGAAAGTTGCTTAGGGTCCAAGCAAATCATGTTGTCATTTTTTATGGTGGATAACAGTTCTACCTATAGAGCACTGTTTGGCAGAGATTGGATTCACCAATGTCTGTCTATGCCGTCCACTCTACATTAACAAGTTGCTGTTTACCACGAGTCTAAAGATAAAAAACCAGGATTTTGGAAGATTGTGAAAGCCGAGTCACAACCATTTCTCCCCATAGCTAATGTTGCAAAGGTAAACTTTTACAACCCCAGTATTAGAATCTTGCAGTGTTCAGGAGCTGATGAGAGCAGTTGCCCTACTAAGGTGAAGGCCCAAAAGCTCATAGAACAAGGATTGTCTTTCACTAAGGAGGAATGGGACAAGCCTCACATTGTCACAGCCCCCCAACACCAATGATGTCAGAACAGAGGAGAAATAACCAAGTGATTGTAGTCCGGTCCTTAATCAAGAGACTATTAGTGTATGGGAGAGAAAGAAAAGAAGTGAAAGAGAGCTCGGCCAATGAGGAGGTAAAGTAGGAAACAGAAACTTCAAGCACCAAGAATAGAGAAGAAGAGTTTTTGGGAGATGAGATAGAGGCAATCATTCACATAGCTAAGTGTATATATGACTTAGACTGGCCAGATGATGCGCCCGAAGATCCAAAGTCAGTTGAATTTTTGTGTACAGAGCCTGATAAGCCAGCACCAGAAGTACAAGACCACTTGGAAACCATTAATTTGGGAATTGAGGAGGATCCAAGGCTAATACAACTCAGTGGCTTGTTGAAAGCTAGAGATTGGGCAAAGATAGTAGACCTTCTACATGAGTTCAAGGCTTGCTTTGCATGGCATTACACAAAGATGCATGGATTGGACCCTAGTTCAGTAGAGCACAAAATGCCTGTCAAGGAAGGCTATAAACATGTGACGCAAGCTCTAATGAGAATGTCGAAAGAGATAGATAAAAGGTCAAAGAAAAGATCGAGAGGTCGGTAAAAGCCGAATTTATTAGGCTTGCCAAGTATGTCAAGTGGTTAGCCAATGGTGTACCTGTATTAAAAGCTGTAACGAATTTCATTCGATGGTGTGTCGACTATAGAAACATTAATGAAGCCACGCCTAAAGATGAATGCTTCATGCCTATGGCTGACCTGTCTATGAATGCAGTTGCAAAACAAAAAGTTCTTTCATGGACTAGTTATATTCAAATAAAAATGACTAAAGAAGATATCCATAAGATAGCTTTTAGGTGCCTAAGATATGTAGGAGCATATGAATATGTTGTCATGTCGTTCGGGCTCAAAAATGCTGGTGCCACCTATTAGAGGGCAATGAATGCCATTTTTCACGATTTAATCAGTCATAGCATGAAGGTATACATTGATGATATAATAGCAAAGTCAAATACTGAAGAGCAACACTTAGAAGACCTTAGATAAGCCTTGGTGAAAATGAGGACCCATAAGTTAAAAATGAATCCAAAGAAATGTGCTTTTGGAGTCAAATCGGGCAACTTTTTGGGATTCCTTGTTCATCAAATAGGAGTGGAGGTAGACAAAAAAAAAAAGTTGGGGCCATAATGGAATCACCTTCCCCCTCCAACAAAGTACAATTGCAAAGGCTACTGGGGAAGATCAACTTGTTAAGGAGATTCATTGCTAACTTGGCGGACAAAACCCAACCATTCACTCATTTACTAAGATTGAAAAATCAAGAAGAGTTTGAGTTGGGCCCAGAACACCAAGAGGCTTTTGACAAAGTGAAGGCTTACCTGGCCTCTCCACCAATGCTTATGCCTCCTCAGAGGGGGAAAGCTTTGAAGCTCTATATCTTTGCCTCAAAAAAGTCAATATGAAGCGTATTGGCTCAAAACAATGAAGGAGGGAATGAACAAACAATATACTACCTTAGTAGGATACTTACTAAGGTAGAAACAAGATATACTCCAATTGAGAAGCTATGTTTGGCTTTATACTTCACTGCTTGCAAGTTAAGGCATTATATGTTGCATTGTTAGATCCATATCATTGCCAAGACTAATGTGATCAAGTATATGCTGTCAAAACCAATGTTGATTGGAAGAATTGGGAAATGGATTCTAGCACTATCAGAGTTTAGTTTCCACTATGTACCCCAAAGAGCAATAAAAGGGCAAGCAATTGCAGACTTCTTGACCGAGTACCAAGAGTCACAGGATGAACTTGTCAACATCCCAGGAACTCTGGACGTAGCTAGTCTTTGGATCCCTCCAAGTAAAGATCATTGGGGCAAAGAATAATGGATTCAGCAAGAAGTAAAGAGAATAGCCAGCCTATGGATCACTCCTTGGAAGTTGTATTTTGATGGGTCATGTACTCAGTGTGTTGCTAAAGCCGGGATTGTCATCATTGATCCTAAGGGATTTCAGCATTGTTACTTATTCCTTCTTGATTATCAAGATACTACCAACAATCGGGCAGAGTATGAGGCATTGATCATTGGCTAGAAATCCTAATAGAGTTAGGGGCAACTGAAGTTGAGTTGTTTGGTGATTCAAAATGGGTGATTAGTCAGCTGAATAAAGACTACAAGTGTAGACACATCACAATGGCTAGTTATTATTTGGCAGCCACTCAATTATTGAGTTATTGGGGCATTGAAGTGTCAGTTAATCATATTCCCAAAAAAGCAAATTTAATTGCTAATGAGATGGCACAGATGGTTTTTGGAGCACAAATCAAGAAAGAAGGTTCGAGGTGGATGTGGAAGTACAAAGAAGAAATCTCCTTTCTATCTTTGAAAGAAGGTTCAGCTTATTAGATGTAATGACTAAAGAAGCTGAGATAGAAGATCAGAGAACACTTATCATCCAGTACTTTAAAGACCCTCCGTCTCCTACAAGTAAGAAAATTTGGCAGCAAGCAACTAAGTTTGTCATGTGGGACAGACTCTGCTAAGAAAAACTCCAAATGAACTCCTATTAAAATGTTTAGGCTTGGAAAAGTCAATGAGAGTGATAGATGAGGTGCATGAAAGCATTTGTAGAGCACATCAAGCTAGAACCAAGATAAGGTGGTTGCTAAGAAAATATAGCTACTTTTGGCCTGATATAGAGAATGATTGTAAGGCTTATGCCTGAGGGTGTGAAGAATGCCAAAGACATGGACCTCTCCAACACATACCTTTAGTACCCTTGAATTTAGTAGTGAAGCCTTGGCTTTTCAGAGGGTGGGCAATGGACTTCATCGGGTAGATTTACCCAGCTTCTAGCAAAAGGCATACCTTTATAATTGTGGCAACATACTACTTCACCAAATGGGTAGAAGCTTTAGCTGTGAAGACTATCACTTCAGCTGCTGTGAAGAAATTCATTGAAACCAAGATCTTACGCAGATATAGGGTGCCCGAGATAATTGTTACAGACCGAGGGCCATTTTTTATCTCGAAAGACGTAGCATAATTTGCAAACAAGTTCAAGATAAAGGTTATTCAGTCTAGCCCTTACTACCCCTAATCAAATGGTCAAGTAAAAGCTAGCAATAAGATCTTGGTAAATATTATTAAGAGAATGGTAGTAGATAGCTCGGAGAAGTGGCATGAGAAGTTAGGAGACACTTTGTAGGCTTATAGAACCTCAAAGTGGGCAAGAACTGAAACCACCTCTATGCCTTAACCTTTGGACAAGATGTTGTACTCCTTATGGAAATCAATGTAAGTTCTGTCAGGCTTCAAAGCCAGTTTAGCCTACACAGTGAAGAATACATTCAGGCTATGTGTCAAGGGATTGAAGATTTGGATGTAGCCTAAATTCAAGCCTTGAATAAAATCCAAGAAGGGAAGAAGGTTATTGCCCGAGCATACAACAAAAGAGTGAAGTTAAAGGCCTTCAAGGAGCGAAAGTTAGTATGGAAGGTAGTTCTACCCTTGGGAGCTCAAGTTAGAGGTTTTGGGAAGTGGAGTCCCATTTGGGAAGGTCCTTTCATTATCAACCAAGTGTTGGATAGAAGAGGATATTACTTGGAAGATTTAGAAGGAAACTTGCAAAAACATCCAGTCAATGCCAAGTTTTTAAAAAGATATCACCCAACTTTGTAGGATGTTAGAGATTGTTATATTGAGGAAGTCTAAGCATTTTGAGGGTTGAAGTTAGTTTATGCATCTACCACAGTTAAGCTTTAAAGTAAAAATAAGACAAGTTGGAAGTGAAGAACGAAGGTTCATTTTATTGCATCGAAGAAAGAAGTTACAAAGACCAAGCCTAACAATTTTACATCTTTAACCAATGTAGTTATCCTAGAGTGATAGGTCTGCATGATAGTGAAAATTTGGCATGGCTCTTCTAAGGTAATATTACTGTTCGCAAATTGGGCTTCGGCGTTCTCTATTTCCAAATTAACTTTCTTCATTTCTTCAATTTTCTGGTAAAGTTGGCTTGAAAATATCATCTGGTCAGCTTTCAGTGCAAATAACTGCTCCTCCAACTTCTAAATCTCAGAAGCCACCACCAAGATCCTATCCTTCATGGCCGAGCCCTCTTTTACCTGCTACTGCAAAAAAGTAAAAGTCCTGAGATAATTCTCTTTAAAGCACTTGATTCTATTCAATTGTCTCTCTGCCTACTGATGTTGGTCTCTCAGTGCCCTCAGGTTCTCGAAGAAGGAGAGTAATGACTCATATTGAACCTTCGACATTTGTTGAGCCTTGAACAACTCAGTCAAAGCCTTCTTAGCATCTTGGAGAGCCTTGAGATTGAAAAAGGCCATGAAGTCCCTTTGCATCCACTCTTTGAAGACTCGACGCGAATCTTGGAGAGGTTAGGGCTCAAAGAGACGCCTTGGAAACCTCAGCCTTGTCTGAATCTGCTCGAACTCTATGACCAATTTGGGCAATGAGACTGTGGCTAGAATGGATACGAGAAGAGGGGGCATCATTCCAGCACCCCCGGAGGCTTCAGTGGGAAGTGAATGAGGAGGTCTAAAAGTAAAGGTGGCAATAACAGCAGTCTTCTTTGACCTAGGGATAGGGATCCCTATAACTCCAGAGGCCTAGGAATGACCATTTTGCGCGTTGCAAGAAGAAGAGACTTGCCCGAGCCATCACCAGAAGCTTGCTTTTGGAACAAGAAAAAAATGGGTTAATGAACCAGTTTGCACTTAAACCAAAATAAAAGCATAAGAGATATAACTTCTATACCTGAGCTGAACATTGAGTAGTGGGAGAGGGCACCTCTGTGGTTGCAGTTGCCTTGGGAGAAGATGATGGGCTGGCACGAGAAGCAGCATGAGGAGCCTGCGAGCTAGTCACTTCTGAGACCATGGGGATCTCAGGGACTATTGGCTCCCCAAAAGTTGTTGGTGGCTGTTTAGTGGCCTCGTGCACTAGAGATGACTGACAAAAGAAGAATACAGAGTAAACTAAGGAAAATTCAAAAGAAAGCCTAGAAGAACTCAAGAATAAAAGTGCTTACTAAAGTATTATCATCTTCAACGTAGTGCAGCATCTCCCCAATCTTTGGGTTGAACTGGGAAGTGGGAGTCACCACTACGGGAGAAGGAAGAGTTGAAGAGGTAGAAGCTGAAGTTTGCCCTGACCTGAGAAGTAGATGCCTCAACTTTAGCCTAAGGAAAAGAATAAAGATGATGGTTAATCTTGAAACTTGAAAAATCATAAATCAGGATTATGAAAGATGATACATTTAAGGGATATGCCTGATAAGGGGAAAGATGCACTACTCGAGTTGGAGGAGAAGAAACCTTGAGCTGGGATATCCCTTCGCCTCTAGTATCCTATTTTAAGTAAACAAAGAGTTAGCATGAGTATTAAAGAAAATGAATTTCAAGAGTAACCTAGTATTTAAGAAAATGAAGGCTATACGGTCAACTCCTCAAGAATTGTGTCGAGGACTGCCTTATCCTCTAGCTGGACTTCTCCGCCCAACTGCCTCTCTGTAGGAATAGGGGCAAGTTTCTTAATTGATGGAGGCCTTGGTTACAAAAAAACAAAAAAAAAAAAAAAAAAAAAAAAAATTAGTGGGTGTTAGTTCATGCCCCAAGATAAATTGAAAACGAAAATTGGGAAAAGAAGACTAAGGCTAAGATCACTTAATGGAGGATTTTTGCTTTTTCCTGCCCGCTTCAGCTGGATGGGCAAAGGATGGCTTTGAGGATTTGGAGGCTTGAGAAGTCTGGGACCTGGTCCTTTTCTTGGTAGGAGTTGCCCTCGGGCCAAGCAAAGTAAGACGAGGCTGAGGCTGCTCCTCGGGCTCTGACTCTGATGACTTTACCACGGTTACCTTTGCCCGCTTAGGTACCCGAGTCTCCACTTCAGGCCTAGCATCGGCCTCTGATTCTCCAAAGAGCTTGGAGATGTTTCTAGTGTCTCCAACAGCTTGGCTGGACTCCGCCTCTCGCCTTGCTGCCTTAGTGACGGCCTCTTGAAGGACAAGTGCGTCTACAGCTTCTTCTTCTAGTCCTGAAAACCACTTCTTTAGCATTACCTTAGGCTACAAGATCAGAATGAGAATTAATAAACAATAGACTATGAAAGCATCACAAAAGAGAAGATAAAAGTAATAAGGTATACCTATAAGAAAAAGCTAGTTCTTCTGGTTGATCGTCTCCTTCCAGTTCTCAAGTTCCTCATTTAGGATTTGAAGAAGAATTGCCCGAAGAGACGAACGTAAGCTTCCATAAAATCTGCCTTATACTTCTTTTGCCACTTGGCATCCCACCAAGTGGTAAAAGATTGAGTGCATTCAAAATTTAGAGCCACAAGTTGTGGGCAATACGGCACATCACTTCTAGGCTGCGCTGAGCTGCCCAAAATGTCACATCGACAGGATAGCGAAGACGGAATGAGGTTCCACAGTGCATGGAGTCAAAGTAGCGCACTAGGATCGACTGCCTAAATCCTAACTACCTACCACAGAAATTGAGATGGTAGACCTCTAGCCCACGCTCGTAGCCCGTGCGGTCAGTTCGCACTCCCCAAGCCTGGTCTCGCTACTGGATGCAACTTACAAATTTCTCCTTGCAGAGGCTATTGGCATCTTCCCCAAATGCGTCTTGGAAAATATGGTCCGAGAACCATGTGTACCTCCTGAGCACAGAGGCACCTCACTCTAAGTCTGCCTGAGTTTGACAGAATCTAAAGAAATATAAGCAGGCTAGAGTTCAATGATTTGTTGGATAAGCCTCAACTAAGATACAAGTTGGAGCCACTCCTTCAGGGAACTCCAAGTTGGGCACCCAAAACTTGGGGAAGTACCACTAGAGCCATTACTGGACCATCTAGGTTAGCCCGTTAAGATTGGTTTCGAAGGGCTCGCCTCTGGTCATTTTGTAGAGGAGGTGATAGAGGTGTGCAAGGAGGAAGGGCCCCATGGCCATTTCATCGAAGGAATGAAGGGTCTGCACCAAGGGAATCCATTCCAGCTTCACTCCTTTGGATTTGTTTGTGAACACATGCTTGTTCAACCAATATAAAAGGAAGTACATATGTTCCTGGGACCTATTTACAGTGGAGGAAGGCGGGTTGAATGTCTTCTTTGCGAATAGGATAAAGCCCGCGAAAGACGTCCCATAGCTTTTGAAGGTAGAAGGAGTGTACGCTACGCGGGTAATGGACTTAGAAGCAGATAAGCTTTCAGTAGTTGAGTTAGAAAGTGAAGACCAATCATGGGTGATGTCCACGCACCTGCCCAAGGGCCTTCACCCGAATACCTGAGTCATGTCAATGACCGTGGGAAACATGGGACCCATTCTAAAATTGAATGTGTTGGTCCCATTGTTCCAGAAAAGAAGAGTTGTGGTCAGGAGCTCGAGCTTGGCAATCATCGTGACCTTGGAGAGCATGATAAGCTCATAGATTCCGTTGGCCATCCACTTTTGCTTCCAGATGGGCTCGTGTTCATGCACCCACTGTGACCAGGCCTCATCTCTCATCAGTGGAAACCCCTTCGAAAGTTGGACCACTTGAAGGCCGAGATGCCAGCCTCGGTAAAGTAAGGATTGGGAATAAACTAGTTGGCCGATGGTATGTTATTTTCCACCGCAATTGGGACTCAAGCAATCCAAGTTAGTCCCAAAGAATGCACTCCTCCTTCCTCAAAGAAAATTAAGGAATTCAGGCCAAACCGAGGGCAATGAAGGTCATTGAGTCGACGACACATGGTGGTTATGCCCTCACTGGACTCACATGCAGGACGAGTTTTAGGTGTCATTGATTGATTAAGTTTTGGGAAGAAAGTGGAGAGGTTTGAAAGCAAAAAGCAAAAAGGAACTGCTAGGGAAAGAGAATTCTGGAAAATCTGGGAAGTTTGAAAGCTCAGAAAATAAGATTGCTAAAGGTATTTGGCCAAGAAATTTAAATGAAGATTATATAATAGGTAGTTAGTTAACGTTGGAAATCATGGGTTATTGCAAAGGTTTATTCGAAAACGTTTGTTTAAATGGTGCAGGTCCCGAGTTAAAGCATGCGGCTGGTATTTAATCATTATTACGATCTCGATTTGCAGACTTCATAAATGATTAAAGAGGGCACTATTTGGGTTAATATTTAACATTGGGCTTTGCATTAGGGAAAAGCCCAAAGGCGCCAAAACAAGTCGAACTTGCCCAAAGCCCAGCAATGAGGCCCGAAGCAAACTGAAGCCTTTTCAGGCTAAGGCATAGGCCATGTGCCTATGATGGAAATGAAAAATGACAGAGCCCAACTCACTATCAGCCAAAATGCACTTTCTAATGGCATTACAAGTATATAGATGATCATTCACTGCTATCCGAGAGCCATCGACCAAGAATAAAGCTAAAGCAGTCGGTTCGTACCCAGAAAGCTGAAACTTGTCCATATTCAGTCTTTTTAAAGCTATAATTCCCTTAGAAAAGCTATCTTTTGTCTAGTGTAAAAGCTCTGCTACCTTCCCTTAGTGTTGTAGTATCGATTCCCTCGTGTAAAACCTATTTACCATCCATCCTTTTTAGCATACAACCTCTGTAAACTCAAAAAGAAATGGTTGCAAGAAGTTCGACCTTGCCCAACAAGATGAAATCTTGCCCGAGTCTCTTTGTTTGCACTTTAATTTAGTAGATTTGTCGCTTAATGTACTTTTTAGCATGTATTCAAGCTATTTCCAACTATTTTCCATCTAAGAGTCCCATTTGCATTCAAATCTATTTAACTTAATAAACCTGTTTTCATCAAAAACAAATTGCGTTGAAGGAAATGGTTAGGAAATGGTTAAAAGGGCCTTGAACTCCCTTCTTTTTAAACGTAAAAGATTAAGAACTAAAAGTCCTTGTTCACAAGGCAAGAAAAAGAACTTAACGCAGACTTAACCTATATGCGACAATCCTTTGATAACAAGAAGTTTAAGTAACTTGGGGTGTAAGTAATCAACTTAAATCACATCTATTATCTGTTATATTAAGATAATAGTGGCACGCCAAGATCCTTGTTAGTTTTGATTGCGAGCCTCAAGGCTTACACCTAAGGCCCCACAAAGGCACCTTTCAAACTAACTATAAACTCTTCTTCCAGCACACCAAGCAGCAAGAGTTCGCCCGACAACACACCAAGTGCCAAACCCCAGGGAGCTGTGCAAGGGGAAATCATAGCCCGAATAGGATGACTATGCATAACCTAGTGAAGAAGGTATATGCTAATTTCCCATTTCCATGTCAGTAAAAGCTGAAATTGGTTGAATGTCAAAATTGTCGTAGTGTAATATTAAAAATTTGAAACTAACTTCAAACCTTAATTAATAGTATAAAATGTACTTATCCCATTCATCTGAGTGCAAAATATACCTAGGGGCTATATCGACTTTAATGAATTTTGTTTGACTATCAAATCTAAGTGTAGTCAATACACACTATAAACATGAAAATCATGTGACAAATGAGACAAGAACAGGTGTACAAAGAATATTATTTGTATTAATGAATTTGTAGGGTTACAATCTCTTTACAACTTGATCCTCTGATTCGATCTCCGAAATGTGTAGATGTGTAATGTTGTTGATCTAAGGGTCGCGATAACTTGATCTTGGATGAACGAATGCCGCAAGGTTTTGGCTCTTGGCAATGGAGGAACCAGCACATGTAGGGGTGCTTGGTGGTTCTTCACAGAACTTGACGAAGAACACGAAGGATTTTCCAAGTCTTCTTGAGTGTTTGAGTGTTTAGGGGGTCTGAGTGCTTGAGAGCTTCAGAATTTCAAAGCTTCAGCGTCTGGGTGTGAAATGATTTCTCTACCCTTTTCTTTATCTTGGAGCCTCTTATTTATAGACTTTCCAAGCCTTGACTACAAATGGATTTGACTCCATCAATTAACATTTGATTTAATTAAATTAAAATCAAATAATTCTTTTCCACCAAGTGTTGACACATGTCATTCTTGATGACTCGTCCGATTTTGTTGAGTCACACGTCATGTGTACAATTTGTGCGACACGTGGCCCATGCCACGTATGCCCTGGTACGTCGAAACTTTAAGGCATTAGTGAATATTGCGTTCACCGAAATTTCAATGTCTACATACACTTTGAATAAAAACTTTTCAAGACTTCTAAAAAGTCTATAATAATTTAGTGGTATTCAATTATGATTTCTTGTGAGTCTACAAAATTTCACATGTTTTAAAAGATTTTAAAAACTCATGGATTTTGAGTGATTTAATAGTAACTTTTTTGACATAGCAAATCTAACATATCCCCTTAAGATTTTGATGGATTTCATTTCTAATGATATTTTCTACCATTCACGATTATGCAATAACTATCGTTATCACCACCTTCCACCACCATGTCGCCACCCCAACACCACCACTCTCATCTCCTCCAACACCCCAACACCACCCCGCCATCACAATCACCACTCCTACTATTATCACTTCCACATAGACACCAATTTTACTAACACCATCTTCCAAACAATCATCACGTGTTATTCCACCACCATCGCTGCAACCACCACCTCATAAGACTACTATATCATGGTCATGATCACTATTTCATTAATGAAAACTCATATAGAATAAAGCTTATTTAAATTGGTCAGTAAAAAGTCCATGACAATCCAACGGATTAATTTTATTGCCATGTGTTGTCAGTCTTGCCTTCAGTCAAGAAAATAGTGCTCTGCTCTCCAACGGAGCTAGAAATTTATGGCACTAGGACACAACAAAATTATCAAAAATTGTACCTTTCATTTATAGTTCTACATAGGTGTTTGCCTTTCTTTGCATGAACATATGTTTGGGGTCAGCACCGAGAGGAAGAAATTCACACCATTGGTGTCATAGTCACCTATCGACCCCACCCTTTCTTTCTTTCTTATCTTCAAGAGCCTATTATCCTTTATTTTGGAATCTATTTTCAGCTAGGCAATGCTATTATGTTGATCCGTCTTTGTGGAACATGGTTAATTTTGTGTTCTCATTTGCCCTTATGGACACATTGATACATCACACTAATTACGTCACAAAGATATCACGTCACTAACTAACGTGAATCACTGAATATAAAGGACAAAATATAAGAAATATAACTTCAAAACAGGAACTCTTAGCCCTAAAGATAAACCCTACCCGCATCCTTGTCTTTGGCCTCGTGGTCCACGTTAATCTTTCTTGATCTCTCACTTATTTTTCTCTCTCCAATTCCATTCGAGCAGAGTCTTTCTGGTTGTAATCGCTCTCTTGCTTTGTTGATGAGAATTTCATGATTGTGATCATGATCATGACTTTGAAACGTGTGATCTTTTGAATTGCTTTAAAGATCACATTTTTTTATATGTGTTCTTGATTATATTCTTAATGAAATTTCTTTTTATCTAAAAGAATGTGAATCACGAAATAAATTGTCATCATTTACGAACTGTCACTTTTTGTAAATTAATTTGAGCCTAGGAAGAATCTGGCATAATTAATAATTAATTTTGATAAGCAATGCAAGTTGGTACATTTATATTTGCACCCAGGATTGTTTTTCACACATCCATTTATGTTCATATACAACAGTCAAAATTATAAATTTTCATTTTACACAAAACACCTATCTAACCTTCAAAACATGTAAGGGTAAATGCATTTTGCATCCTCAAGTTTGAATGCAATTGCAATTTCATATATCATCTTTAAAACATTATAATTCATACGCAAACTTATAATTATGTAGTAATGTCTTACATCCGTTATTCATTATGTTTTTTGAACTGTTAAATGATGCCTTGGCTATAATAAACTCATATTTATGCTGATGTGGCATTTTAGAAGACTTGAAATAGGGAATTTCATGCCCATTTCCAGGTACCAGGGTTGGACTCTGGTACATGGCGCTCTGGGTAAGACAATTCTGGTAGTGGTGCCAAGATGTTAGCACTAGCTTCTCCCTGAATTTTGCTTCCGTTGAAAATATCTTGGCGGTGGCGAGTTGCCTGATAATTGGAGGCTCGGAGAATGTGTTATATTTGGTGGCTAGAACTGGCTTTGCACTGGAAGATGCCAGAAGAAAATCGAAGAAGAAAATCAGAAGTACCCGTCCGAATATTCACGTTCCTAGTGCTTTTTACAAAAGCCTGTCCTCATCGGAAAATAGGTATTTTAGCAAAATGTTTATTAAGATTGGTATAACTTCTCACTTTGATTCTTGACAATAAAAATAGATAGAAGTGGTCCATAAGTTTGCGCACCGTCAATATCCTCGTTAATTAGAAGATTGGTTTGACAAAAATACCTTAAAAATGTGATCGTTCATATGACAATTTAACAAAAATATTAACAAATTTTTCATGGAATGACTAAAATAATTTACGGTGGACAAACTTGTGGACCACTCATATCGATTTTCATTATTAGTTACCAAAATGAGAAGTTATATCAATCTCAATGACTATTTTGGCTAAAAAGTCACAGAAATTATTCACATGCCTCTTAAAACATAACGATCCTAGAAGTGTCGTTTTTCTATAGAGCTGGGCCACACCTATCTGCTAGTAGATGAACATGGTTATAAATAGAGGCACTGGGCAGCAATGAACTGCACGGAACAGCCCACTAGCCCTTGCTCATAAGCCATCCTTCTGTGTTCTTCCTTCAGCTTTTTTCCCCAGAGTTAAGCCAGTAAGCCATTTTCCATCAACCATGCAAGGCATAGCACAAAATGTCGGGAGCAAGGTGACCTCGGCGGTCACCACCACTGCTCAGCACATTGAGGGTGAGCTCAGCCTCTTCACTATGTCCGACAACAAAATATTAGAGCTCATTTATGCAACCCACGTCCATGAGGACAACTCCTTTGATGTTGATTCTCTCTTCCTTGTCACTGAAAACATCATCAAGCATTCGACCCAGATCGTTGATAGCATTGTGCAGGTATGAGATTGTGTAACATCCCTATGTTCTTCCGCTAATTAAAAGAGAAATGTTAACTACAGTCGCTTAAACGCTTAATACACGAGATAGCACTTGCTTAAGAAGCTCAGAATAGTCTGTGTGTTTATATTGGGAAGACTGTTAGTTAGAGTGAAACGTAAGCCAGGGTCTGTTAACTTCAATTGCCTACCCGACAATAACTAGCATTGCTCTTAATTGCGATGGCTGTGCTAGATTCCCTTGCATTTATTAAAAATAATGCTATGGCACTCGATATTTCAGTTGGTTTTGTCCTGAAAATTGGTAGAGATGAAGTGTGTAAGGGACATTTTGTTTGAGTACTTGACAAATAGATCCAACGATTAAGTAGTCGTTTTCAGTCCGATCTGGGGCAGCAAATTAACCTAAAGGGGCCCTGGTTCCCAACACTAACGATTTGCAATTTGACAGCTTTTTTGGGGGCATGCTCAAAAAATACAAAAATTATATTGAAAATAGGATAGTTCTGAATTTTTAACCGTTAGGTCTTAGTTTTTGTCCAAATATCTTACGGTTAAAAATTTAGAATATCCGATACTCCGGAGCAATATAGAAGATCCCCTAAAAGCATTGTCAAATCGGGAGTTATTGCACTAAACCAAAAGAAGGAAATAATTAACTTGATCTAGAGTCATAGTTCTAAAATATGTTACTGCAAAATATGTAGAATGAGAGTACCATTCAATACATATAGCTTGTTTTATTAGCATCTCACGTTTTGTTCAAATTATTAGAACACTGATTTTTTGCATCATTAAAAAAAAAATTTGAAAACTATTTTATGTCTCTAACTTTTCATTAGAAAATATTCCATTTCCGTTAATGAAATGTAGAGAATTTTTTGTAATAATTTTATCAGAACACTTTTCTTATAATTAAACTTAACTTTTTACCTTAGGAAAAAATTAATTTGGGAATGTAGAGACTGTTCTTAGAAATTTGTTTTAGATAAAAACATGGTAAATGTTCCACCTCATAACTTCAAACGAGCTAAATTTTTTCAAAACAGAATGAGTTTAGAGCCTTTTAGTACGTTAAGGTAAACGACTACAAGATTTACAGTACTAAGAACACAGAGGTTGATATGTTCTACTTTTAAGATACCCAGCCTACCACAAAAGTACTCATCAGAGTAGACATTATTTGAAGTGGACAAGTTGTTTCACCTTAATGTTTTCTTTTGATTTATCTTCTTTGGCACCTTTTTCTCCTTAGGTTACAATACAGCCCTTGAACGCTAACATCTGGACGTTTCCTTCTCCTATTGATATTGATAATGATGTTGCCTCTGGACCTCTTTAAATTTATTATTTGACAGAAGGGCCACATACAATTTTCTTTGTTGGTAAATCGGACACGTATAAATTAGAAGCTTGAAAATGATTTTATTAATAATAATCCTCACTAAAATTAGAAGTTTTAAAGATTTGGAATCCAAATCATTATCAAAAAGAAAAAAACCAAATGTATAATATTACTTCTCTCTCCAACAATATATGGTTTCTTTTTGGGACTAATCCAACAATATCAGATTAATGAAGTGATTAGAAGTAAGAAATATGTTGCAATTATATTACTGTGCTGAGTTTAATTTGAAGTATCAGCAAACTTCCAAATGGTGAATAATTACTAGTGACTTGTTGCAGGGCACCCAAGTACATGTTGAAACCATTGATGAGAACCTCCCCAAAGCCACCTTCAGTTCTCCATTGTGCACTCTCAAGTCCATTGGCTGTGAGGTCATTATTTACAATATTGCATAACAAATTGATTAATTCTAAATTTTCCTTTTTTTTCCGGAAAAAAAACAAAATAAAAAAAAATTTCTTATAGTTCCTATAAAAAAATCATGGGTTTAATTATCTGCAATTTCTTTCAGATGTCATGCAAGCCACCAGGTGAAGAAATTGCCCACGAATCAACCTTGGCAACACTCAACAAGCTCTCAACTTATTCATGGGAAGCCAAGGCAGTGTTGGCCCTTGCAGCATTTGCTTTGGAATATGGAGAGTTCTGGCTCCTTGCCCAAACTCAACGAAGCGACCTACTTGCCAAGTCCGTCGCAATCCTCAAGAGAGTGCCAGTCCTTCTCAAGCCCACGGACCTCCAGAAGCGCAGGCGAGCTGTTGTCGAGCTCAACGACCTGATCAAGGCCACATTGCAAGTGATTGAGTGCATCTTTGAGCTTGAGAAGCTTTCTGCTTATGATCCAAAGGATGTGCCAGCATTGGCAATTGCAATGGATCACATACCGGTCAATGTCTATTGGTCTATCATAACTATTTTTTCTTGTGCAACTAAGATCACCCTTCTAACCAGTGATGAGTAAGTTCTTTATTTCCAAGCCAATTACCATGTAAAAGTATATAGTCATTATCAATACAATTTTAAAACAAGTAATATTTATCTGAGTTGGTTTCTTGCGTTGTAGAGAGAAGCCATATGATTTGTCTCAATTTGCTCAAAAAATCAACTACATCCTCAACAAGCTTAAGATACAATTGTCAAGCTGCAAAAAACAGATAGGTGAGTACTTGCACTGTTGTACACGTACATGTTACACGTGATATGCATTGCTGAAAACTAAGTGTTTTCTGTGTAAAACAGAGGAGGTGGAGACCTACTGGAAGCTGAGGAAACTTTTTCGGACCCCTGCCGAAGTTATGGAGGTTTTCAAGGCCTTGATTTTCACTAAGGATACCGTGCAGCCAATTATTGATGGTTCGACTAGCAAAACGGTTTGCTCTCATAGCACGTTACTACTTTTTGATAAATTTCACTATTACCGTTTGTAGTGTATGTAGCTAATTAATGTAATCATTGTCCGTAATTTTTCAAACAGGTTAGCATTGATGTGCTGAGGAGGAAGTATGTGCTTTTGTTCATTTCCACCCTTGACATTTCTGATGATGACATTTCGGTTATCAAACCAGTTTATGAGGGGACAAAGAAAGACGATAAGTATAAGATTGTGTGGATCCCTATTGTGGAGCAATGGACTGATGACCTACTAAAGAAGTTCGAGGTCTTGTGGGCCAAGATGCCATGGTACACTGTGCAGTATTTTAAGCCTGTAGCCGGCATCAGATTCATCAAGGAGGAGTGGCACTTCAAGGGCAAGCCAGCTGTGGTAGTGATGAACCCGCAAGGCAAGGTGGAAAATACGAATGCTCTCCACTTGATTCGGATTCATGGAATGAAGGCACTTCCTTTTCATAAGGGAATAGAAGATACTCTCACAAATGACAAAGAATGGATCACTCTTATTGTGAATGATATTGACCCAAAGATACAGACCTGGGTAATTAATCCAATTCATTTTTCACAATTCCACAGCATTACAGCACCAATTTTAATTCAAATTTGTGGGTATAATTTTTATTTCTTCGTTCGAACAGATCAAAGAGGAGAAGTACATCTTCTTCTATGGAGGCAAAGACAAGGACTGGATCAAGCAGATCGCAGAGAAAGCAACTACCATTGCCAATGACCCCTTCATCAAGGAATTGAAGATCAATATTGAGCTATTTTGTGTTGGCAAGAGCCCTGAAGGCGGAGATGACCTTGGAATTCTCGGGAGATTTTGGAATGGAATTGAGAGCTTGTTCTTCACCAAAGTCAACAAGCAAACTGACACTGTGACCAAAGAAGTCCAGAAGCTGCTTTCCTACAAAAATGAGGGTGGATGGGCTGTGCTTACTAAAGGGTCCACTGTGGTGGGGAGTGGCCATGCCTTCACAATCTTGAAGGTCCTCGACGACTTCGGCAAATGGAAGAACTCCATAAAGGAGAAGGGCTTTGAATTCTCGTTCAAAGCACACTACGAGGAGGTGATTCAGACTATGAGGTACTGCTGCCGCCTTGACATCCCGAGCGTTGCTGGAAAGGTCCCAGAGACCATGAACTGCCCAGAGTGTCCTCGCACCATGGAGACATTCGTGAGCTACAAGTGCTGCCACCCTGATTCTCCCATGAACGCGCATGATTGAAGGGCTTGCTGTTTTGAGTCTATGAGGTCATCTTATGACTATAGTATGAAGTTATGAACTTATGCGTTGTGTTTGTGTGGTACGTAGTGTCGTCCTTGGGACTTGAGTAATGGGTATTTTCATTATTATGTAATCTGATGATGCCTACCAATCTGAGTGGTGAGTGTTGTGTGATGTGTACGTGTGTCTTATGATGCAATGTTATGTTTTAAGTTTTATGTTTCTGTAGCACTTTTCGCCCTCGATATCATGCATATTTCTTTGAATTTATTATATTGACATGATCAATCAACCTGGTAAATCCAAGCATGATTTTATTTGGTGGTTTTCATTTTTTAGAGATGAATGTAAATATAACATAGAATTGGGTTCTATTATTTAGCAAAATGGGTGCAATCCTTACTTACAGGGAACAACTGAAAAAGGTCATAAGACCGACGATCAGTCCTCCTAATTAAGAATAAAACTCATCTAACCCAATAGCAATTAGCTAAGTTTGAGCAACCTTCTTATGCGTGAGCCTTGAGCCATATTTAATTGATCATCACCTCTTTAATACAGGTATACAGGTAGAGTATCTCGGACATAAATGGGAAAAGAATGACAAATAAAAAACGTTGTTGAATTTTATTTTAATAAAACGATTGTAAGAGGTAGTCTATAACATGGAGTCGTGTAGCAAAGGTGTGTGACCTTATCTACAACTCTAGAGAGACATTAGTTGCTTGCTCGGGCACCCTACGGCTGAGCTGTGGCGAGGTAGTCGACCACTCCCTCTGAGAGGGGAGTGGTGGTCTGCTGATGGCCCTAGTGTTGTACCAAGGTCCTTGGTTGATAAATTGGTCGTTGACCTTGATTGTTGTGAGCTTTATGTTATTTTTTGTTGGGCTAATCTACTCTGCCTATTAAGTTTAGATAATGATATGCTCATGCTATCAAGCTAGTTTTGTCAGTCAAATGTTACGATCTACATGACACGCTCTGATTAGACGTGGTTATTTATGCTTCCACTTATATCACTGGAGATGTTTTAATACTTTGAGGCCATGTCGTCAATTGTGAAGTACTAGTCCACAAACCTAACCCAACTTCTTTAGTGGTTAACGTTTCAGAAAAGAAGTTTTGATCCATGTAAAACAAGAGACTTTCAATTGTAATTCCTATTGGTGCACAATGGATATATCACGGATAATGTTAGGATGGTCAAATTTTTAAATCAAATTTGTAAACTAAATGACGTGTCACCAGTAAGAAATAAGCACGTTAGTCAGCACTTAATTACTAATCCAATCATCCACAACCACATCATTCGATTTGCAGAGCTGGTTTAAAAAATTTGATCTTCCTAGAATTACCGATATATCATTGCGAATATGATAAAGGCTTGGCAGTAAATTGGCAATATAAACATCGAATTATTGCTTTTTAATTTGTGTCCTTTGATATTCTTCGATTCATTCAATCCAACGATTGAAAATTGAGAGGTGTATGGAAAATAAAAAAATGTGGATAGCACACCCCAAAACAAAATTTTAACAAAAAATAAAGACACCCAATGAACATTTTCAACCATATGAACAAAAAAATAAAGGCACGGGCCATGTCTCTTGGGTCTTGTCCGCATGACTTTTGTCCGTTTAAAATACTCAACCAAATGTTTTTGTCATTTTCAATGATTGATTTTATCCTTAGAGTTAAGAATCAATAGGTGTTGGATAAATTAAAATCCAATGAAGCCATTTTTTATTACTTTTCTGATAAGGTTTGATCATTTGACCAACATCAACAGCAACAACAACAAAGTCTTATCCCATTAAGTGGGATTAACTTTATGAATCTTAGAACACCATTGTGCTCGGTTTTATGCTTGTCTTTTGTTAGATTCAAGTGATCCAAATCTTTTCTTGAAGTCTCTTTCCAAGTCTTCGATCATATGACCAAACAACGAAAAAAGTCCATGTTTGTTGAATGATCATGGAAAGCCTGCCTGAAAATGCAGTGATGACCGAGGAGTTTTCTAACTAGTTATTACCGATGATGAGCAAGAGAAACACATGGAGATGGAGGATAGGGATGAGGGTGAAGGTAGTGAACGGACCAGCCTTTTCGCCAGGTTTCAATCATGAAGCTCATTTTTGCAGTTAATTACCTTGTTCCTGAGAGACGCCAGCTTTAATGTTCATGCTCTATTCATAGTCAAAAAATAAATGACTGTTATTGGGCAAGTTTTTTTTTTTTTTCTCTTTGAGTAGAGTGATATCATTAGTGGGTTAAATAGTTAACTTAATTATTAATGAGGAGGAAATTTGATAAGAATCGAACCCGTATTAAGTGCATTGACATGATTTCTTTCCGGCACTACGATAAATAACCCTTTGTAGTTGTCATTGCCTCCCTCCAACCGTAATATTATATTCCTTGTTCTTCTTTCATCTGTAGCAAGAGGGAAAAACTTGATTATATTCCTTGTTCTTCTTTATCATAAACGATATTACTATATATTATAAGCCATAATCTTAAGAGGAGTCCCGGGAAAAGTTAAACTCGAACTACATTGGATTGATGAGTGACACATTACCTTGATTTTTCTTGCGACTCCAGTGACATTTCATGTATATATACTCGAAAATTAGAAGAAAAATAAACATGATCTTATTTGTCAACAAACAGGAAAAAGAATACAAAGTAGCCCTGGAAAGCTTCAGCTAAAAAACAAAACAAAGAAAAGGCTCAATAGGCTAAAACACTCTTTTAATCGATTTAACAATAGGCTAATAGGATTAACTAAATTAATCATTAGAGACCGAAACAATGAGAATGTCTAAAAATTAAAGTTCTTCTTGACTATTCTTTAACCCCTAGGTGAACAAAAACATTTTCAAGAAATCTGTTCAGGAAAATATAGAAACCCATGAGGCAATTCCATCGTCTGGGATAACACATATTTACCTGGACTCCAACCTTGAGCCAAAATTTTTCTGTTCTGTAGCATCCACCACACCGAACACATTTCTCGGTAGGGGAATATAACGCTTCTCCTTGTGAGACCTAATTTTCACTTGGAAGGTAACAGATACAAAACATTAATCAGTACACAGAACACCGCAAATAACAGAATTGTCAAACACATTATGCTCAAGGGAAATTATTGTAACAAAATTCAAACTGATAGCAATCGCGTCCGTGGATACCAATGACTTTTCTTTTAATTACTTGACAGGTCCAATCCCAACTTGTGTCATTTTCCTAAAGATGCTCCAATTTCTCAAAATATTAAATCCAACTACATTTCTCAATCCCCAAATGGCCACATATGAGAAACCAAAACAAAGCCTTGAAGGGGGAAGAAGAAAGAAAAAAGAAAACAGAAGAAAGGTACAGTTCGGCTCCTACAGCAATGATTTACCTTTTGTTTTGGCAAAAGTTTCCATTTTGTTAGAGGTTTAGGCACCGGTAGCTGTAGAAAACAATAGAATATGTCATTGGCAGTCCGACATCATGCTGAAGAACACAATAGTAACAACTAAATCAGTTACAGAAAATACCATTTTAGTCAACCAATTAACATGATAGGAACCGTAAATTGGCATCACAAAAGGGGATCAACAAAAATCTCGACAATTACCTGAATACACCATTCTACTTCTTTTCAATTGTCAAGCACTCTGCATGTATTCACTATCAAATGCTTATATACACGATCAAACCTATCAAAACAACATAAACAACATCGTTTTAACAACCACTGTCAAAAATACACCCAAAATTAAAATTAGTAATAAGAAACTAAACTAAAAGCAAGAAAAATAAAAATTGAAGATTGATAAGACTTACAAATGCCATCTTTACGACCTCCACCCAAATCACCTTCTCAAGTGTTGACCCTTGGCAGTTCATGTTCTGCAAAATAAGTACAGAACACTTCCATTTGACCAAAAAAAAAAAAAAACGAAACCCATGAGAGAATCAATTTTCTAGGCCAATTATACATTAAATTTCATAAAGTTCGATAAAAAGATAATAAAATTCCTAAAATTTAAAAAAAAAAAATCCAAGCTTTGAATTAAAGGAGCAAAGAAAATCTACTCCTAATCTTACAATTGATGGGGGAGAGAGGGATTCACCCACAAATTGCAGTCTCCATGGATCAATCTTTCTTTTTTTCTTGAGTTGTGGAATGTCCAGTTTAATCCAACACCTGGTTTCATCCATTTAAACAAACAAACCATCAACAAAAACATTTAAAATTTAAAAATAAATTAAAAGAAAGGAAAAATTGAATCATGGAAGGTTGCGGGGGTGAGACCAATGGCCCTGTATGCCAACAACGACAACACATGTGCGTAAATGCGACATTTGACAAAGTCCTATTTCAAAACCTACAGATTTAAGTGACAAAACTTGCTAAAGTGATCACAATGGCATTGGCAATAAAAATTAAAAGCATAAAACTTAATTTCCAATTGTCCAAAATGCCAGGAAAGATCTCATTTCTTAGTAGCATAAGACATACTGAGATACGACAAAAATATGGCTTTACCTTGAACCGGTCAGTCTCCGCAAATCTCTCACTCACATGAGTAGCCATGTGTGGATCCTAAAGCCCATAAAACATTACACATAATCAGTGCAATACCAACTTAATTCCTCAAATTTGTAACAAATACAAACTCAGAATTGTAATTGCATTCAAAGAAGAAACACAAAAACAGACATTCAAACAACCTTTTTGATTGCGAGCACAAATGCACCAGCATTAATAAGAACATTGGTCAAAGAACATGTTCCCAGCCTAATTTCTAACATCGCATCACCTTCCCCAACATCGACCGCAGCTGTGAGCTGATCCGTTGATCTCAAAATTTTACATTGAGTGCTGCAAACAAACCAAAATCAATCAAAGAAAAGAAATTCGGAACTAAAACGATTTTACCTATGATGGAAAAAAAAAAAATATCCAATTAGATGAGAATTTACATAGTAGAATTAATAATGCAATTTCCGCAATCATACAATACGAAACCCTGAACTCAAAATCCTGTGCAAATCCTCAAATCCAACGAAACAAAAGGGCGTACCTTTTCTGCTGAAGAAAACACATTTATTATCTGACGATACAGAGAAACCATAAAATCATGAAACCAAAACCCTAGTTGCCTAAACGCATTGCAGGGGAATGAAAAGGTAGGGTAAGGAGACTTAAAGGAGCGGATGCTTGAGCAGCAGCTGCCATGAAAGAATCAAAAGGCCAGACAAACAAATCCCTAGAAAAAGGCCCTAAAAATCCATACCCATACCTCCCTTACCCGTTCCCTTCAACCCTCGCAAAAAATCCTCTCATCTCTCTCATCCTTGTCCCATCTCTCTGTGCAAATCGCAGAAAACAAACCCTAAACCAAATCCCTGAAATCCCTCGCCTAAATCATCCCACATCTCTCTTGGACACCCCCTATCTTTCACTCTGCAAGCCCTAAACCAAATCTCCTAATCCTATCTTGGACCCCCCCCCCCTCATCTCTCTGCCAATCGCACAAACAAAACTCCAAACCTAATCATTCAAATCCCACCAAAACCTAATCCTTGAAATCCCACCCAAACCTAATCCCTGAAACCCCTTGTCTCAGACGCTCAACACCTCTCTCTCTCAGAAAGCCCAAAACGAAATGTCTAGTAGGCATCGAATCGGCCTGCAACACCCCCAGGCGAGATCGAGAGCGACAGAATAAGATATTTGTGAGAGAGCTGCGAAAGAGAAAAGGGAAAACGATAGGTAAAGCAAACAACACAATTGAAAGAGAGAACCCAGCGATGATCAACACGTGGATCAAATAGGCAAAACCGAAATTCTAATCTGAACGGCAACGCAGCCGCGGTGTAAATAAACTGATATTCATTCCAAATCACTGTTCATTTGAACAGTGCAATTGGAATCCTTTCTTTAGACTAAAGTAATCATGTGCGTTTGTTTCACCGGACTGTTTCGGATTGGATTAGCTGCGAGGACTAAGCTAGACTGGTTTAAATTAGATTAAGCTGGACTAGCTTAGTGAAGTGTTTGGTACAGTGTTGGACTAAGAAGCAGAATAATGAAAATAGTAGTGTCACCAGTTTGATGTTTGCTCAGACTAGGACTACATTATTGTTCTATTTTAATTGTTTTTTTATTAAATATATTATTAAAATTAATAATATTGGATGAGAGTGAGACTTAATAAAAATACAAAAACCAAATTTTCTTGCCAACGAAAGAAACATACATGATTCAAGAGTAGCATTGTTCCAAACATGAATATAACGAAGTGTTCTCCCAACAATCGACAGGGTTCAAAACGCTTTTCTTAATTATTCACCTTTGGTTTAAAGTTAGTAGATTAGAACCAAATCCACCCCACACATCATTAACTTGAAAGAAATGGTTCTTTGACAAGTTATCATTTTGTTTACATGCTTCCACACATACTCCGCAACCTGAAAATATATTGAACCAACACAAGGGCATGTCCGAAATCTAGACGCATAGTTTTCATTTGAAACGACGTTTGAAATTTGAAGTACATTTAAATGACAATATATAACATATCAAGTCTATGATTAAAAGTGTAACATCCCACATCGCCCAGGTGAGTGGATCATGTAAGCCTTATATGTATATTCTCATCTTTACCTAACACGAGGCCTTTTGGGAACTCACTGGCTTCGGGTTCCGTAGGAACTCCGAAGTTAAGCGAGTTTGGGCGAGAGCAATCTCAGGATGGGTGACCCCTTAAGAAGTTGCTCGTGAGTTCCCAGAAACAAAACCGTAAGGGCATGGTCGAGGCCCAAACCGGACAATATCGTGCTAAGTTGGAGTCAAGCCCAGGATGTGGGGGAGCCCAGGGCAGGATGTGACAATTTGGTATCAAAGCCAATCCCTAGCCGGATGTGTGCCGACGAGGACGTCAAACTCCTAAGAGGGATAGATTGTAACATCCCGCATCGCCCAAAGGAGTAGATCTTATAAGCCTATTAGTATATTCTCATCTCTACCTAGCACGAGGCCTTTTGGGAACTCACTGGCTTCGGTTTCCGTAGGAACTCCGAAGTTAAGCGAGTTTGGGCTAGAGCAATCCCAGGATGGGTGACCCTTGGGAAATTGCTCGTGAATTTCCAAAAACAAAATCATGAGGGCGTGGTTGGGACCCAAAGCGGACAATATCATGTTACGATGAAGTCAAGCTCAGGATGTGGTGAAGTCCGGGCGGGGATGTAACAAAAAGTGAGTGATAACTCATATAATCCTCCACAACATGAGGATTACCACCGCCATGGGTAAGGTAATTTAAGCAACTTAATATACTTGGAACAAAGCACAATTATCATTACAAGCACCACATGCAACTTTGCTATTCATTATTCTGCAGCACTTAGGTCCACATTGAGGTCAAGAACCTGCTCAAACATTCCAGGAAATTTGGTTAAACCTTATATGAAAGACATGGTTCTATGAAACAGTAAAAACCAACAAATGCAAGTTAATTAATCAAGGAAATGTCCATCGACTTCAAGGATGACATGAAATCGAAAACAACAGAACCAAACTAATTAGGCAATGCATAAATTTGTATTTCTTACATTCCCTGTTATTAAGGTGTATATGTTGAGTACATCTAAGACAGCGCACTCAAAGTGTGTGGAGGCATCATAACTCTGTTAAACATAAGAAGCCTTTTGTCAAGTGTGCATAAATCATATTGAAGAGTACCCAATACAGGTCAAGGCTTGAATAAGACTTACGGTTGATATAAAGCAATTGTCCAAAGTGGGTTCATTAACAGGCTC
Organism: Pyrus communis; assembly: GCF_963583255.1. Classification (NCBI taxonomy): domain Eukaryota; kingdom Viridiplantae; phylum Streptophyta; class Magnoliopsida; order Rosales; family Rosaceae; genus Pyrus; species Pyrus communis. The sequence continues at coordinate 13,740,394 of NC_084806.1, forward strand.
ATATCTATCATAAGTCTTAAAAAATATGTTGTCAATAGGCCCTAAAAAGTCAATCCCTGGCTTTAGCTCAATCTCGGTGTCACATCCCGGCCCAGGGCGAATCACTTCCCGGGCCCGCTCCACCACCATAGCACGATATTGTCCGCTTTGGGCTTACCATTCCCTCACGGTTTTGTTTTTTGGGAACTCACGAGCAACTTCCCAGTGGGTCACCCATCATGGGATTGCTCTAGCCCCCTTCTCGCTTAACTTCGGAGTTCCTACGGAACCCGAAGCCAGTGAGCTCCCAAAAGGCCTCGCGCTAGGTAGGGATGGGAATATACATATAAAGCTCACACCCTTGGGCGATGTGGGATGTCACAATCCACCCCCCTTAGGGGCCCGACTTCCTAGTCGACACACCACGGCCAAGGTTAGGCTCTGATACCAAATTGTCACATCCCGGCCCGGGATGTGACACTTCTCGGGCCCGCTCCACCACCGTAGCACGATATTGTCCGCTTTAGGCTTACCATTCCCTCACGGTTTTGTTTTTTGGGAACTCACGAGCAACTTCCCAGTGGGTCACCCATCATGGGATTGCTCTAGCCCCCTTCTCGCTTAACTTCGGAGTTCCTACGGAACCCGAAGCCAGTGAGCTCCCAAAAGGCCTCGCGCTAGGTAGGGATGGGAATATATATATAAAACTCACACCCTTGGACGATGTGGGATGTCACACTCGGGATGATCAATCCCTGTGTCTGTTGATACAAATGCAATAAATTTTCCCTTTGGAGCAACATTATGAGAGTAGGATCAACAAAAAAGATACATGTTTAGTCAATAAAGCGCCAAAGAATTGGCCACCAGTAATAAGAAAATACAACAAAAAAGAAACAGGGATAACTCAGGATGAATAAATATCCACCAACAAGCTATTGGTTCAAAGTATACACGAGTTCCCCAGAGGCCTGCTCTAAATACCACTATTTTCTCCTTTTGGTAGTAGTTTGGAGTCGAAATGATAGTAGGATAATATTAATATGCATCAAGCAAGTGTTACCACGAAACCTTTCCAACAGTTATAAAATAATATAACTGACTATATCATCCACCCAATATAACATTGCAACTGCATATCCAATTACACAACAGAAATTTAAAAATTGTGGTTTAGACATTGTATGCATATAAACTATACCATTCCTTTCTTCCTATTAAAGAAAACTCATGTCCTTGCCATAGCATAAAACAATCAAGTCATTGGATTGTTTTTTATAAAGCAACAGTTACAAAGGACCTTCTCAAACATGCACACAGCATTCATTGCAAAATAAATATTGGTCCCAAACAAAAGGTAAGAGAACTCACGTATCTGATTTGTGACCCAACTGCTTCTGTGGCAGGATAACCTGCACTGAGTGAGATTCATTGGTGTTTGGAATTGGGTGACTCATGATGGCAATAGCTCTTGCAACCTTACCAACCTTCCTAACCTATCAAAATGCAATAAATTTTCAGTAAGTGTTGGGGAATAAGCATTTTTCTTCACCCTTCAAGCAAGATACAAAAGAACAGAGAAGATATTGTGTCCTTTGTAGACCTATAAATAAAAACAACCATATGCATAGTTGTAAGGCATAAGATGAAATCTTTATTTGTCACTCTTGTTAAGTCCATTCCCTCATGTGTTTTAGGATCAGTTTCACTATAATCTTGAACATATAGGATGAACTTGCATGCAGGACGCTTTTCAAACAGACCCATAAGTGGAGATTTAAGGGCCTCCATGTCAGTTGCTGGAACCTTGTGAACCTGTTGCAACATTTGAGATCCCACATGTAAGGTTTAAGATGAAATTTATACAGGACAGTGTGTGAGTGTCTTTGTGAGTGTAGTTACTAAATGCAACTCAACTCATTTCTCAAACCCGATACCAAAATCCAAAAACTCTATTCCAACCTAATACCAAAATCTGTTGAAACTAGACCTAAATTACAAATTTAACTTTGCATCCGCCCTTACAACAACAATTTCGTGATGATTATCATCATTTTGGGACTGAAAATGGCATAAAATGTGAAAACCCCAAATTCTAAAAACCCTAATTTGTTCAAGTGCAGAGGTCTATTATTGAAAATTTCTCAAACCCAAAACACCTAAAAGCCTAGTAATATCATGATCTGCAAAACAAATCAAAGAAATAATGTCGGATTCAAAGTTTACGAGACAAGAGGAGCATATAAGGGCGAGCAACATGCAGCTGAAGGCTAGCAGGACACAGAGATGAGGATGTGGAGGACGACGATGAGGGAACTGGGCAAGGAGGGAGCAGGGCGAGGATCGAATCGCAGGAGAAGAGAGATGACAGGATTAGAAGGCGGCTTAGCAGTCCTCTTCGAATCGGGGGGGGGGGTCTCGCTAAGACCTGTTAGCGAGGGACTCAGTCGAGGCGAGTCCCTGCTAATCCCATTAAACTTAGTTCGGGTAGGGAACAAACATAAGACTGGACTAAAACTTAGTCCAGTCTAGTCCAATGAGGGCTAGTGATGCCAAACAAACACACCCGTACTTTCTAAGAGCGAAAACTCTCAAAATGAGAGAAAAAAGAAGAATGAGATTAAAAAAGCACCCAAATATACAAATCAAATTCGTAATTACATCAAAGATACGTGCTCAAACATATAATGGGCAAAAACATGAGTTAAAAATCCAAACCTCAAGAATATGATTGAATTACACCAAATATGATTGGGGTCGTCCTCGAGGATCAAATGGGGACTTGAGATTTTGGTAATTGTGTAGAAGAAAAAGAACACCAATGGAACATTCCTATTAACTAACCCTCAAACCCATCCAAATGAGATCAACTAATCAACCAAATTAGCCCAATCAATAATCCTTAAGGGCAAGATTATTTTTAACTATACACATTCACATGCTAGTCATTTGATACTTTTAACTAATTCTGCAAGTTGTATTTCTGTAAATGGGAATGAAAACGTAACTTTTGGTCTTAACTTTTAGAACCAATACACATCTCAAATATGGGAGTCTCAAAAGTTGTTTCATTTATTTCTTCCAAATAAATTTTTTGTTCAAACAGATATTCGAACACAATACTCTATGATTGACACACACTTTAGACACCTTAGAAGAACTCACGTTTCTCTACCTCAAAAGGAGTTCAGGGATACAAAAAAACTACTTAATACCAAAAGCATAAACTACACTCAATACAATCAATAACTAAACTAAAAATATATCCAACAATTTATCAAAAACACCATCAACTTAAATACATTTAAACCATAAAAACAAAAGAACAAACCATATAATTAATGAGTGGTGAGTGCAGACTTTCTGGCATTCAGGGCACCAATTATCCTAACAGAGAACGCGGTTTGGTCCTCCTCCTTTGCCATTTCCTACCCATCCCCTGAATCCTCATCATCTGCACGTTCCAACGCCGTCTCGAGAAGCGCCTTAGCAAACACTGAGGAGGAAAAACTAATTAATTTTTTTAAAACAAATATTAGTGCACTACAGAAATACATCATCTATAATAAGCAAAAACGTGAATGCTGAAAAGACTAAAACAACATAAAACAAATTGTATGATTGAACCCTGAGTATTGGGTGGCTATAAAAATCACCTTTGTTCAACCGGTTGCAGATGTCTCCACTGTTTTTTCTTCATATTGTTTGACTCTTTTACACTCTCAATCTACAATCTTATGATCATTAAAAGCAAGAAAAAATTGGAAAAACGTTGCTTATAATCTGTTTGTTTGGTGAAAAACTGCAAAAAGAGAAACAAAAAACTAAAATTAAAAGCAGGAAATAATATATTTTTACACACACATCCGAACAAAGATGAAGAAGTTATATATATATTTTGGTGGTGTAAATTGCAAAATAAAACCTAATTTTCTTCCGTACGCTGTTGATGTTTTCTTCATCAGAAAAGGTCTCCTGATTCAGACTTCAGTACCTTAAGCCAAAATGAGGAATACCTCCGCATGAAAAAATAGTACTCTCCTACATTGAACTCCTTAATCTTTTGGTAGACTATCTCATCAACAAATAGGAACGTATCAGTTTAACCATTTATAAAGGAATAGAATTGAAGGAGGTCAACAATGTAATCCATTGATAACTCATATAGTCCATTGATAACTTCATATTGTCTTGAATCAATTCTTACATACAATTAACAATATATGTTGTATATTTATATGTATAAGCCATCAAATTACCTATCAGCACCCCCCCAATTACCTATCAGCACCCCCCAAAGAAACCCTTATGATGCCACTAAGAAGCTTAAACCTCAATCAAAATGTCACTGTTTGACAAAAATAAACTCAATATTTACTAATTGAATGTAGACATTGTATTGCATAATATGCCTACTTCATATAATTGCTAATAAAAGGAACAATTGCTTATCTTTATGGAACATCAATTTTCCAGGTGTCTGATGCATCAAGAAAGGCCAAAGACAATTGCAAGAGTAAAAAGGTGAAGTGCATTGCAGCGGTTCAGGGGAAGATCATTGTAGGGAGCAAGGACTCAAGCATACATGTCAATTTAAAGGTCATGTACAAAGTAAATCATGTGCTCGTGCACTCATTAAAACAACATTACGTGGCATCTCACTGTATTTAGGAGTTTTTTATGATGAACAATTGGGCGCAAGAGATTAAAGCAGCAACAATTTCTGGAAGCTCCAAAAAGGGCCCAGCAATGCAATTGTCACGTACAAAGATTGCCTTTACGATGGAAGTTCGATCGTGGAAGGTTAAAATTTGAAGGTAAGGATTACAATTAGAAGCTCACATTGAGAGAGAGCCTTCCATTGATAAATAACACGCAGGAATAGAGAAGGCACATCAAACCTCAAATTTCGCTAAAACCCGGGAAAAGACACATCAACTCAAGGTATTCCAACACATCCTTGGCAGGCTATGGATTTTCTTTGTCCTCTTCGTCATAACCTTACGTGCCAAAACAACCAAGCCCAACAAATTAACGAACTAATTTTTCTGATTCAATAATAGCATACATATTATCAAATAATCAATCAATAATTCACATATCATTAAGGGTTAAACAAATAGATGAAGACTGAAAAACACATTTAATATATCCTTGCATTTCTATTTGAATTCAGAGTACATGGAAATCACATCAACAAATCAAAGCCCTAAATTTTTATCATCTTGAACTGGAAAAATCTGTAAAATCTAAAATTTTTCGCCGCATCAAAATAATTACAAATTAAACCCCTATTCTCTTGGCTGATAATCAAAACCAAATTAGTAAATTACTCAGTTAAAAGCCTTTTTTCAATAAAAGCTCGGAAGGCAAGCCTAAGTCCCTAATAATCCAAAATCACGTCAAATGGAGGAAAGTGATGTATCAGAATCGAATACTCATATACGAATAGAAAATTTTATCCTTAATTTATCTAATTATAGAAATAAAAAAATTAAAAAAAATTAGATCAAGAAAACCAAGAGCTAGATACAATTTTGATGCAAAAAAAGCAAAGTTAGAATACCAAGAGCTAGATTATGCTATTAAATCAAAGAAAACTAAGATGCAATGGAATATATACAAATCTAATCCAAGAATGCAAACCAAAACCCTTACTTTATGAGAGAAATTGGGATAGAACATCGTAGAGAGAAAGCACGAGGAGAGATATACCTAACTCTGGCTAGAATTGCTAGTGATGAATGTTTGAAGAGAAAAGCTTTACCTTTCACTTGCTTTTGATTCCTGTAGCCACAGCATACACATCGCTTGTGACAGTTTCCAAAGGGAATTCCGAATTCAAAATTCAACAATCTAAACCATTTTTTTTTTTTTTTTTGAGAAGATAAACCATAATTAACTCACAATTTAGTTCCACCAAAATGATAGACATACCAAACTGTCAACAGACTAACAAAAGTAAACATAAACCCTCCCTAGAAATAGCCCAATGGTAGGAGTATGTAGTCCAACTATGCTGAACTAAAAAAGAAAAAAATTCAAGTGATCGAAGCTAATCAAGAGCTTTCTCCGCTCCCAAATACAGCAAGAATCAGAACATACGTCGTCAATTTCAAGAAATTCACAGAAAGAGAGAAAGAAAGGGATAGATGATAGGATTAAAAGCACACCACAAAGTAGCACACAAATGTCCTATTGATTTTTCTTATTAACACTAAGATTTGTCAATTGGAGCATATGAAAATAAGGGTCTTTTCCGCAGAAGATTGTTTTATCTAACTACTTAAAATGTCACAAAAACTGGGCTGCTGTCCCTACTGGCCAGCCACCGAAAAATAATTATTAGACCGACTTACACTTATCTAAAGTCTACGAAATTTTATATGCAAACACTAGACACACAGAGCTACACTCAGACAAATTTTTGGAATTTTTGGAGTTGATTTACTATTTAAATTAAATCGAACAAAAACATGACAAAAACAGATTTTTAAGTAGTTCACAAATTAAGAAAAACGAGTTAGGGGAATTGTTATCCACCACCAAATAATTATACAAACATGTTATGTTTCATTCAAATTCCTTTTATTTCCGGATAAAGATGCTCAAGTTGGCTCAATGTTAGAACTCAACCTATTACTCTTTCTTATGTAGTATGTTAAAAGAATGATGTTTTCAACTTAACTTAGTCCCTCACATGCAATCTAGAATAGCATGTTCATAGATTTAACAATTAGAAATCATTAAGAACGAAAAGAGTTTGAGTTATCACAAGGTATCGTAAGTACTGGCGTTGTCTTACTTATCCTAGAAATTGGTTCACATGTTAATTGCAATTAACAAGTACTACTCTAGAACATGTGTAGGTCCTCATTTGACAAGGGCAGGCACACACATGTTCATAGCATTAGAATCCTAGATATGCTTACTAAGTATGCATCCGTAGAAAACACATAAAGAATTCATCAATGAGACAAGTAGTGAACCAATTTTCATCTATTCATAAAAGTAATTCAAACGAAATGTCATAACAAACTTGCAATCATATTGGGGGCTTCAAACAGCCCCTAACTACTAAAAATTTAGTTACACAATCCTTGAGTTAAAACAAAAGATAGACATGAGTTTGAGAAAATAGAACCGAAAGAAATCGCTTAAGGCTTTTTCTTTTTCCTTCACCAACACTACTTTTAAACCAATTCTTGCTGCATCATTTTCTTCTCCTTAACTCACCCACTAATAGACATTTAGTGATGACAATAATTGAGAGGAAATGGTAAAACAATTGTAACTCCTTAGGTAGCTTTTATGCCAATTACTCCCTCTGAATCCTCATCTTTAATTCCATTTCCTCTGATATTTGAATAGGTGTCAGCTGGTTTGTTCTTGATTGCATCAATTTTGGCTGCTAGATTTATTGGATTTATTGCTTTCAATGCTTTCTTATTAGTTACAAACTGCTCAGCCTCTTGGGAACCTTTCAGTGTTAAAATGGCCATAACTTCTTCTAGAAAAATGATATTAACAATCCGTGAAATGCTCCAGAAAATAGACATCCGTAGCTTTCCAAGCACATAAGGCTCATTCTCTAATTCATTCTGAGCTGTCCGCAACTTGCTTCCAATGTTAGCCGACCTGCACAGGCAGTTTTGACGAATTTGTTACTTAAAATTTCACTTGTGCTATTTTTCTTTTCTTTACTTGACAAATCCTACAAAACACAAAAACAAAGTAACTAGCTCAAAAATATAAGGAACTAACTAAGAAAAGACAAGTGAATTTGATGTCAAAATTTATAAAAATATGAGCTTATCAATAGAGTAGTATAAACCTTAGATCGACTAGCCTCGATCCTCTAGATTGCCTCATTGTCGTGGCAAAAATCAACAAAAGCATATATGCAATGACATTTTATCAGCCACTGGTTGGACCGTGTTTATTACCTGCCATAAACGGAGAAACAATTTGGTATAAGAATCTGATAAGAATCTCATTCCAGAAAACTTCTTCAGTCCAAGCCTAAACAACTGCAAGCAAAAAAAATCCCCAAGATACATACTTTCATCAAAATCATCCACCGCCATTAACAAAACCACACCCTATATCTTCCTTCAACTAAGATTAAAAGAGTGAACTTATCACCCAAATAAAATAGATAGATTAACGAAAATGAGTTAAAAAATGGAGGAAAGCAACAAAACCAATCAAACAACGAATTGTCAATAGAATAAAATAACAAATCTAGATATCTTAATCAAAGTTTTTTTTTTTTTTTTTTTTTGGTAAAATGAAGACTTAAATGTCGCTCAACATTGTTTCTAATCACAACTCCCTCTCTACCCGTAAAGCATGGTTGTCTTAGCCAAACATACATTTTGATCATGCAGAATAGAGATGGAGATGTTGTCTTCTAACAACCGAAATGGAAGTTCAAAATATTATTGAATCATCAAATGTTGAAATTACCAGTTCATAACACCATTAAGGAAAATGATATTTCTGAAATGTCATGAAAGCTCAAACAACCGCACTGAACAGACGTGTTCCCATTTAAGAGAACAAGATACGGAAAATCATTTTCAGTGCAGACAATGAAGGATGGTTTGAGAGGAAAAGATTGGGAAGTTTAACTCTCTAGAGAATAGGTTTTTAGACTCAAGTTGAATTAAGATTGGGAAAATCATTTTGTTTTGTAACTGGATGACTCTGCATAACCTTATCACGAATGGTATATGCTAATTTCCCATTTCCATGTCAGTAAAAGTTGAAATTGGTTGAATGTCAAAACTGTCGTAGTGTGATATTAAAAATTTGAAATTGACTTCAAACCTTAATTAATAGTATAAAATGTACTTATCCTATTCATCTGAGTGCAAAATATACCTAGGGGCTGTATCGAGTTTAATGAATTTTGTTTGACTCTCAAATATAAGTGTAGTCAATATACACTTTGAATAAAAACTTTTCAGGACTTCTAAAAAGTCTATAATAATATAGTGGTATTCAATTATGATTTCTTGTGAGTCTACAAAATTTCACATGTTTTAAAGGATTTTAAAAACTCATGGATTTTGAATGCTTTAATAGTAACTTTTTTGTCAAAGCAAATCTAACATATCCCCTAAGATTTTATGGTGTGTTTATGTAAGGGGAATACAACGATGGGGATGGGAATTGCACACAATCCAACCGATTCAAGTGTTTACCAACCCTTGGGGAATGAAAGCATCCGTGGGACCCACTTAAAATTGGTATCAGGTTACTGATTTTTCTGGAATTGGATTACCAAACAATGGGTAGTAATTCAACTCGGGAGAAAGCCTCAATTCGGAATAAACTTTTCTACCGCAAACTACCCTTCTCTCATTCTACCTCTATCTCTGCTTCTCTTTGTCAAAGAAAGATTATACAAACTTCATGGCTTGTGGGATTGTGCAGGTTTCATGACCAAAATCAGAAGGGAAGAAAGGAGATTTTGGAGTTCAGTTGTGATCTTACATTGGTTGGTGACGACCAAAATCAATTCGATTTATCCACCGTGTCAAATCCCAGCCCGGGCCCCACCACATCCCGGGATCTAAACCGCCGTAGCACAATATTGTCCGCCTTGGGCCCCAACCACGCCCTCACAGTTTTGTTTCTAGGAACTCACACGAGAACTTCCCAGTGGGTCACCCATCCTAGGATTGCTCTCACGCGAACTCGCTTAACTTCGGAGTTCCTATGGAACCCAAAGCCAGTGAGCTTCCAAAAGGCCTCATGCTAGGTAGAGATGATAATATACATATAAGGCTTACATGATCCAATCCCCTGGGTGATGTAGGATGTTACAATCCACCCCCCTTAGGGGCCCGACGTCCTCGTTAGCACACATTCGGCCAAAGATTGGCTCTAATACCAAATTGTCACATCCCGGCCTGGGCCCTCACCACATCCTGAGCTCGACTCCACTGTAGCACGATATTGTCCGCTTTGGGCCTCAACCACGCCCTCACAGTTTTGTTTTTGGGAACTCACACGAGAAATTCCCAGTTGGTCACTCATCTTGGGATTGCTCTCACGCGAACTTACTTAACTTCAGAATTCCTACGGAACCCAAAGCCAGTGAGCTCCCAAAAGGCCTCATGCTAGGTAGAGATGAGAATATACATATAAGCTTACATGATCCACTCCCCTGGACGATGTGGGATGTTACACACCGACTCGATCTCGTTGTGACCCGAATTTAACATTTACAAAATCAAGAATTGGTGGAGAGAGATGAATTTGTACTAGAAAGAGAGAGAGAGAGAGAGAGAGAGAGAGAGAGAGAGCAAGGGGAGCCGACTGGTGGTGATATGGGAGGTGGCTAGTGGTTACAGGAAAGGTGGCGGCTATGGATTAAAGGGTGGGGAAGAAGGATTGAGTCACAAAATGAAAATATGGGAAAGATAGAGATGGGGTAGTAGAGGTCTCAACAAAATATTAAAAATTGAAAATATGAAAGTTTATTTAAAAAAAAAAAAAAAAAAGTATTCTCTGTACTAAAAAATAATAATAATTAATAGTAATTAGCATATAAAATAGATTAGTTAAAATAGGGGTATTTTAGTAATCACATTAGTTTTTATTCCCATTCATGTGAATTAGTAAACGATTTTAATAGATTAACGTCATTTCTATTCCGATTCCAGACAGTTTAAGTAAACAACTTCAACAAAAATCTGATTCTGGTTCCACCTCATTCCAATTCCTCTTTAATTCAATTTCTCCTCAATTCAATTTCCCTCAATCTGATTACAGATTAGTAAACGAGCTATTAATGGATTTCATTTCTAATGATATTTTCTACCATTCACCATTATGCAATGACTATCGTTATCATCACCTTCCACCACCATGTCGCCACCCCAACACAACCACCCTCATCTCCTCCACCACCCCAACACCATCCTGTCATCACAATCACCACTCCTACTATTATCGCTACCACATAGACAACTTTACTACCATCATCTTCCAAACAATCATCACCCGACATTCCACCACCATCGTTGCAACCACCACCTCAGAAGATTATTTTATGGTCATGATCACTATTTCAATAATGAAAACTCATATATAATAATGCTCATTTAAATTGGTCAGTAAAAAGTCCATGACAATCCACAAAATTTAAAAATAAAAAAAAATTCTATGAACTCTCTAAAATTAGGCAAAACTCTGTCATTTAACTCGTTTAAAAGTATATGATTAAAACTCTACGAAATTTTGGAGAATTTGTAGTCAGTAAAATTCCTTTTTTTTTTTTTTAAATTACGATATTATCTACACTAAGGGAAGGTGAGTAGGCTTAATCTCATAATGGACTAGTAATAATGTGATTCGACTTCGGCTTTGGCAAAAATTAAATCTAAGACTTTTCACTTATAAATGAATAGGAATACCACAAGACTGTAGTACTAAGTGGCTCATTCTTCTTTTTAATCCAACTACTATCATTTGGAGTGCATTATGTGGCCCACTTTTTGTCTTATTTTTTAATTTTTGTTACAAGCACAGAAACATAAAGGAAAGAAGGTTTGAACTCATAATCTAATGAGTTTGAAATACTCTATTTACTAGTTCAATTCATCACTTACCTATATGATCCAAATTAAGAACTTCATATAGTTCTCTTTCCGAATTTTCAACTTGTTAATCTTCTTAAAAAGCTTTTTATATTAATTTATATCTATGGAGAAAAATCTGCTCCGAATTAATTTTATTGTCATGTGTTGTGCCTTCAGTCAAGAAAATAGTGCTCTGCTCTCCGACGGAGGTAGAAATTTATGGCACTAGGACACAACAAAATTATGAAAATTGGTACCTTTCATTTATAGTTCTACATACGTGTTTGCCTTTCTTTGCATGAACATATGTTTGGTTCAGCACCGAAAGGAAGAAATTCACACCGTTGGTGTCATGGTCACCAATCGACCCCACCCTCCCTCCGGTGCTGCTGCTTTCTGTCTTTCTTATCTTTCAAGAGCCTGTTATCCTTTATTTTGGAATCTATTTTTAGCTAGGCGATGCTATTATGGTGATCGGTCTTTCTAGAACATGGGTAATTTTGTGTTCTCATTTGCCCTTATGGACTCATTGATACATCACACTAATTACATCACAAACATATCACATCACTAATTAATGTGACTCACTAAATATAAAGGACAAAATATAACCTTAAAACAAGCAATCTTAGCCCTGAAGAAAAACCCTAGGTATTACATCACTACTTAATGTGCAACGCTGAATGTAACGGACAAAATATAACCTTCAAAACAAGAAATCTTAGCCCTGAAGAAAAACCCCAGCCGCGTCTCCGTCTTTGGCCTCGTGGTACGATAATCCTTCTTCATCTCTTACTTCTTTTTCTCTCTCCAATTCCATTCGAGCAGAGTTTTTTAAATTGTAATCACTCTCTTGCTTTATCGATAGGAATTTCATGATTATGATTGTGGTCATGACTTTGAAATGTGCAATCCCTTGAATTGCCTTAAAGATCACTTTTTTTTTTATATATGTTCTTGATTATATTCTTAAATGAAATTTCTTTTAATCTAAAAAATTGTGAATCGCGAAATAAATTGTCATCATTTACGAACGGTCACTTTTTATAAATTAATTTGAGCCTAGAAGGTATCTGGCATAATTATTTTTTATATGCAATGCCAGTTGGTACATTTATATTTGCATCCATGTGATTCACACGCCAATTTATGTTCAAATGCAACAGTCAAAAATATAAATTTTTATTTTACACAAAATACCTATCTTACCTTCAAAACATTTAAGGGTAAATGCATTTTGCATCTTCCAGTTTGAATGCAATTGCAATCCCATATATTATGTTTGAGTACAATTGCAATCTCATATATCATCTTTAAAACATTATAATTCTTACACAAACTTATAATTATGTAGCAATATCTTAAATCTGTTATTCATTATTTTTTTTTGAACTGTTAAATGATGACTTGACTATAATAAACTCATATTTATGCTGATGTGGCATTTTCAGAAGACTTGAAATAGGGAATTTCATGCCCATATCCAAGTACGAAGGTTGGACTCTGGTACATGACGATCTGGTTAAGACGATTCTGGTAGTGGTGCCAAGATGTTAGCACCAGCTTCTCCCTGAATTTTGCTTCCGTTCAAAATATCTTGGCAGTGGCAAGTAAAGGCAACATAATCCTCTTGATTGTGTATACCCTGATCATTGGAGGCTTGGAGAAGGTGTTATATTTGGTGGCTAGAACTAGCTTTGCACTGGAAGATGCCAGAAGGAAATCGAAGAAGAAATCAGAGGTACCCGTCCAAATATTCATGTTCCTAGCGCTTCTTACAAAAGCCTGTCATCATCGGAAAATAGGCATTTTAGCAAAAATGTTCATTGAGATTGATATTTCTCATTTTGATTATTGACAATAAAGATCAATATAAGGGTCTATGAGTTTGCGCATCGTCAATATACTCGTTAATTGGAAGGTAGGTTTGACAAAAATACCTTTAAAATATGGTCATGTGATCGTTCATGTGACAATTTAACAAGAATATTAACAGATTTTTCACAGAATAACCAAAATAATTTACGGTGAACAAATTTAGGAACCACTCCTATTGATTTTCATTATCAGTTACATAAATGAAGAATTATGCCAATCTCAAAAATTATTTTGAATAAAAAGTCTCGGAAATTATTCACGTGCCGCTTAAAACATAACAATCCTATAAGTGTCCTTTTTCTGTAGAGCTGGGCCACACTTACCTGCTATATTCGGAGATGAACATGGTTATAAATAGAGGCACTGGGTAGCAATGAACTGCACGGAACAGCCCACTAGCCCTTGTTCGTAAGCCATCCTTCTGTGTTCTTCCTTCACGTTTTTTCCCCAGAGTTAAGCCAGTAAGCCATTTTCCATCAACCATGCTAGGCATAGCGCAAAATGTGGTGAGCAAGGTGACCTCGACGGTCGCCACCACTGCTCAGCACATTGAGGGTGAGCTCAGCCTCTTCACCATATCTGACAACAAAATATTAGAGCTCATTTATGCAACACACGTCCATGAGGACGACTCCTTCGACGTTGATTCTCTCTTCCTTGTCACTGAAAACATCATCAAGCGTTCGACCCAGATCGTTGATAACATTGTGCAGGTATGAGATTGTGTAACATCTCTATGTTCTTCGCTAATTGAAAGAGAAATATTAACTAGTCGTTTAAATGCTCAGAATAGTCTCTCTATTTATTTTGGGAAGACTGTTAGTTAGAGTAAAACGTAAGCCAGGAAATGTTAACTTCAATTGCCTAGGTGACTCTAACTAGCATTGTTCCTAATTGCGATGGCTGTGCGAGATTTCCTTGCATTTATTAAAAATAATATCACGGCACTTGATATTTCAGTTGGTTTTGTCCTCAAAATTGGAAGAAATGAAGTGGGTAAAGGACATTTTGTTTGAGTGCTCTATGCTGTTGCCTCTGGACCTCTTTAATTTGTATTTGACAGAACGGGCCACATACTTTTATCTTTGTTGGTAAATCAGACACGTATACATTGTGAAGCTTGGAAATGATTTTATTAATCTCAACTAAAATAAGAAGTTTTAAATATTTTGAATCCAAATCATCATCAAAAAGTAAAAAACCAAATGTACAATATTACTTCTTTCTCCAACAATATCTGGTTTCCTTTTTTGGGACTAATCCAACCATATCTGATTAATAAAGTGATTAGAAGTAAGAAATATCTCGCAATTATATTACTGAGCTGAGTTTAATTTTAAGTATCAGCAAACTTCCAAATGGTGAATAATTACTAGTGACTTGTTGCAGGGCACCCAAGTACATGTTGAAACCATTGATGAGAAGCCCCCCAAAGCCACCTTCAGTTCTCCATTGTGCACTCTCAAGTCCATTGGCTGTGAGGTCATTATTTACAATATTGCATGACAAATTGATTAATTCTTAATTTTCCTTTTATTTTTCCAAAAAAATAAAAAAATAAAAAAAACAATTCTTATAATTCCTATAAAAAATCACGGGTTTAACATCTGCGATTTCTTTCAGATGTCATGCAAGCCACCAGGTGAAGAAATTGCCCACAAATCAACCTTGGCAATACTCAACAAGCTCTCAACTTATTCATGGGAAGCCAAGGCAGTGCTGGCCTTTGCAGCATTTGCTTTGGAATATGGAGAGTTCTGGCTCCTTGCCCAAACTCAACAAAGTGACCTACTTGCCAAGTCCGTCGCAATCCTCAAGAGAGTGCCGGTCCTTCTCAAGCCCACGGACCTCCAGAAGCGCAGGCAAGCTGTTGTCGAGCTCAACGTCCTGATCAAGACCACATTGCAAGTGATTGAGTGCATCTTTGAGCTTGAGAAGCTTTCTGCTTATGATCCAAAGGATGTGCCAGCATTGGCAATCGCAATGGATCACATACCGGTCGATGTGTATTGGTCTATCATAACTATTTTTTCTTGTGCAACTAAGATCACCCTTCTAACCAGTGATGAGTAAGTTCTTTATTTCCAAACCAATTACCCTCTAAAAGTATATATTTATGATTACTACAATTTTAAAACAAGTCATATTTCTGTGACTTGGTTTCCTGCATTGTAGAGAGAAGCCATATGATTTGTCCCAATTTACTCAAAAAATCCACTACATCCTCAACAAGCTTAAGATACAATTGTTAATCTGCAAAAAACAGATAGGTGAGTACTTGTACTGTTGTACACGTACATGTTACACTTGATGTGCATTGCTGAAAATTAACTGTTTTCTGTGTAAAACAGAGGAGGCGGAGACCTACCGGAAGCTGAGGAAACTTTTTCAGACCCCTGCCGAAGTTATGGAGGTTTTCAAGGCCTTGATTTTCACTAAGGATACCGTGCAGCCAATTATTGATGGTTCTACTAGCAAAACGGTTTGCTCTCATAGCACGTTACTACTTTTTGATAAATTTTACCATTACCGTTTGTAGTGTATGTAGCTAATTAATGTAATCATTGTCCCTAATTTTTCAAACAAGTTAGCATTGATGTGCTGAGGAGGAAGTATGTGCTTTTGTTCATTTCCACTCTTGACATTTCTGATGATGACATTTCGGTTATCAAACCAGTTTATGAGGGGACAAAGAAAGACGATAAGTATAAGATTGTGTGGATCCCTATTGTGGAGCAATGGACTGATGACCTACGAAAGAAGTTCGAGGTCTTGAGGGCCAAGATGCCATGGTACACTGTGCAGTATTTTGCGCCTGTAGCCGGCATCAGATTCATCAAGGAGGAGTGGCACTTCAAGGGCAAGGCAGCTGTGGTAGTGATGAACCCGCAAGGCAAGGTGGAAAATACGAATGCTCTCCACTTGATTCGGATTCATGGAATGAAGGCATTTCCTTTTCATAAGGGAATAGAAGATACTCTCACAAATGACAAAGAATGGATCACTCCCATTGTGAATGATATTCACCCAACCATACAGACCTGGGTAATTAATCCAATTCATTTTTCACAATTCCACAGCATTACAGCACCAATTTTAATTCAAATTTGTGGGTATAATTTTTATTTCTTCGTTCGAACAGATCAAAGAGGAGAAGTACATCTTCTTCTATGGAGGCAAAGACAATGACTGGATCCAGCAGATCACAGAGAAAGCAACTAGCATTGCCAATGACCCCTTCATCAAGGAATTGAAGATCAATATTGAGCTATTTTGTGTTGGCAAGAGCCCGAAAGGCGGAGAAGACCTTGGAATTCTCGGGAGATTTTGGAATGGAATTGAGAGCTTGTTCTTCACCAAAGTCAAGAAGCAAACTGACACTGTGACCAAAGAAGTCCAGAAGCTGCTTTCCTACAAAAATGAGGGTGGATGGGCTGTGCTTACTAAAGGGTCTACTGTGGTGGTGAGTGGCCATGGCTTCACAATCTTGAAGGTCCTCGACGACTTCGACACATGGAAGAACTTCATAAAGGAGAAGGGCTTTGAATTCTCGTTCAAAGCATACTACGAGAAGGTAATTCAGACCATGAGGCACTGCTGCCGCCTTGACATCCCGAGCGTTGCTGGAAAGGTCCCGGAGACCATGAAATGCCCAGAGTGTCCTCGCACCATGGAGACATTCGTGAGCTACAAGTGCTGCCACACTGATTCTCCCATCAACGCACATCATTGAAGGGTTTGCTAGTTTTGAGTCTATGAGGTCATCTTATGACTGTAGTATGAGGTTATGAACTTATGCGTTGTGTTTGTGTGGTACGTAGTGTCGTCCCTGGGACTTGAATAATGGGCATTTTCATTACTGTGTAATCTGATGATGCCTACCAATCTGAGTGGTGAGTGTCGTGTGATGTGTACGTGTGTCTTATGATGCAATGTTATGTTTTAAGTTTTATGTTTCTATAGCACTTTTCGCCCTCGATATCATGGACATTTCTCTGAATTTATTATATTGGCATGATTAATCGACTTGGTAAATCTAAGCATGATTTTATTTGGTGGTTTTCATTTTTCAGATATGAATGTAAATATAACATAGAATTGGGTTCTATTATTTAGCAAAATGGGTGCAATCCCTACTTATAGATAACAACTAAAAAAGGTCATAAGACCGACGATCAGTCCTCCTAATTAAGAGATAAAACTCAGCTAACCCAATAGCAATTAGCCAAGATTGAGCAACCTTCTCATGCGTGAGCCTTGAGCCATATTTAATTGATCGTCACCTCTTTAATACAAGTAGAGTATCTCGGACATAAATGGAAAAAGAAAGACAAATAGAAAATGTTGTTGAATTTTATTTTAATCAAACGATTGTAAGAGGTAGTCTTTAACTTGAAGTCGTGTAGGAAAGTGTTTGACCTTATCTGCAACTCTAGAGAGACATTAGTTGCTTGCTCGGGCACCCTACGGCTGAGCTGTGGCGGGGTAGTCAGCCACCCCCTCTGAGAAGGGAGTGGTGGTCTGCTGATGGCCCTAGTGTTATACTAAGGTCCTTGGTTGATAAATTGGAATGAGGATCTTCTCCGGATCCTCTTTGTGAGGATTCTAGGGATCCTCAAATCATGTTCGTTCATCGTACATTGTGCGACTAGAAATCATTTTAAATACTTTTATTTAAAATTAAATATAAATATTACATTTCGAAAACTGACCGCACGATATACGATGAACGGTCATGATTTAAGGATTCTCAAAATCCTCACAAAGAGGATCCAGAGAGGATCCTCCTAGGATAAATTGGTCATTGACCTTGATAGTTGTTAGCTTTTGTTATTTTTTATTGGGCTGATCTACTTTGCCTATTAAGTTTAGATAATGATGAATGAGGATCCTCTCCGGATCCTGTTTCTAAGGATCATAGGGATCCTCAAATCATATTCGTTCATCGTTCATCGTGCGGCCAGAAATCATTTTAAATACTTTATTTAAAATTAAATATGAATAATACCTGAAAAAAACTGACCGCACGATATACGATGAACGAACACGATTTGAGAATCCGAAGAGGATCCTCCTGGGATAATGATATGCTCATGCTATAAAGGTAGTTTTGTCAGTCTAATGTTACGATCTACATGACACGCTCTGATTAGACGTGATTATTTATGCTTCCACTTATATCATTGGAGATGTCTAAAGATTTTGAGGCCATGTTGTCAATTGTGAAGTATTACTCCACAAACCTGGCCCAATTTCTTTGGTGGTTAACGTTTCAAATATGAAGTTTCGATCCATGTAAAACAAGAGACTTTCAATTGTCGATTCCTATTGGTGCACAATGGATATATTAAGAACAATGTTCGGAAGACCAAAATACGTGTCAATAATAAGAAATAAGCACATTAATCGACATTTAATTACTAATCCAATTATCCACAACTACATCATTCGGTTTGTAAAGGGATTTAAAAAATTTGGTCTCTCTAGAATTATTCATATATCAATGTGAATATGATAAAGGCTTGCCAGTAAATTGGCAATATAAAGATAGAATTATCCTTTTTTTATTTTTTTATTTTGATATTTTGATATTTTTTAATTCATTTAATCCGACGGTCAAGAATTGAAAGTAGTGTATAGAAAAAAAAATGTGGATAACATACCCCAAAACAAAATTTTTATAAAAAAAAAACACCATTGGACATATTTCAACCATATGGGGAAAAAAAAAACCCGAGTCTATTGGGTCATGTCAACATGACTTTTGTTCGTTTAAAATACTCCACCAAATGTTTTTGTCATTTTCAATGATTGCTTTTATCCTTAGAGTTAAGAATCAATCGGTGTTGGATATTAAAATAGAAAACTAATGAAAAAGGGTTTCAAATCTTTTCATTTCAATAAAAAATCATCCATTAACTTTATTTAATGATAAGGGACGAAATAATAAATAAATAAAACATAAAAAACACCACATGTGCTGGTGCGCATACACCCCACCCCACCCCCCATTTCCACTTTGTTTTCTCCCAATTATTAGCTATCATTAAGACATTATTGTTGTTGTTGAAGTCATATTTAGAATAGAAATGTAATTGTGTAAATCATAGTAGATATGATAATGTATTTTATATTCTTATTAGAAGTTGGTTACCTATTAAATGTTGTAATCCTAAAGGGAAAGGTTTTTACTTGTCCTACTACTATAAATAAACGCATAATAGGGTGAATCACACCTCACAATTAAATCACTCTCTCTTCTCTCTAATTGTGGGCGGCCCCCCTCTCTCTAAACCCTAGATCATTCAATCAAATAGGATTACAACAAGTTATCAGCACGCTCTTGCCAGAAGCTGAGGAATTGATGCACTGTAGGAGGAGGCTATCATCCACAAAATTCAAAGGATTATTCGTTTTCTGCTAATTAGGTACACTTAAAATAAAAGAAGATATTTGAAATGTCCACGAAGCATGAAAACATTCCCCATGATGCATACCCCTCTATGTTTATATTTTCCTTACAATATATATATATATATATATATATTGTATATGTTCATATATTTGTCAATATATATATATATATATATATTTGTTTCATGCATCACACAATTAAATTGTTATGTGGAATATGTGAGTCAATGTATAAACTTAAATTAGAAGCATATTTAGGGTTTCCTAAACCCGAGGTTCGAAAAATTTTGGGTAATCTTTGGCATCACCGTGGCAACACCACAGCATCACCGTGGATGGCATTGACAAGTTGGACCATCTACGCAGCTCTTTCTGGGCCTACTGCTCCTTCTCGGACAGAACCAAGCCTCGACTTGAGTTCCATGTCGCACGGGCCTGCAGCTCTGCTCCTTTGTCTCAGCCCACGGCCTGCACGCCGCAACCTTTATGGTTGTTAGGCTTTGCAACAGCCTTGGCTTGCACACATACAGCCAGCCTATTGCGACTGGGCTTCTTGCGCCAAACCCACAGGCTAACTTTCACTGGACTTTGTCCTGTGCCCTCCCCTAGGCCCAAAATTGAAACCTAGTTGCGACTAGGATTTCTCCCTCACCCCTGTGGCCTGTAGTCCACTCCCGAGGCCTTTTTTAGGCCCTGGCCATTACTTAAGGCACCCAACCCTAGCCTAATTATTTTTGGGGCAATATTTTTCGACCCAAATGCTATTGTTTTAGCATTCTAAATAATTTTAACCCGTATGTTAATATTATTTTTGCTTCTACAATCGACCTTGTATGGCTCGATTTATTGAATTAATTAAAAGTGACCTGTAATCTATTAATCTGATAATGAATCCAAAATTATTGACCTGAAGATCACTTTTGGACATTAACGATTCAATAATTTATTTTTATACTTTGAACCGTCACATACTTTTGTAGTAACGAAGCTCTCACACTTGAGTTCCCGAAGAACCTCAAATCCACTATATCTAAATTAGTATATTGCATTATGTGTTTCTTGCAAGAACCTCTCATTATGAACTGATTGTTCATAAAACTAAATTGAAACTATAGTTTCAAATTTAGTGCCTTTGAAACCTGAAAGTTTTCATTCAAAACATACCACATGAAACCTGTAGTTTTCATGCATAAATTAAACTAATATATGTCTATAGAACTTGTATGTTCTACGATATATGTCTATGGCTTACCATATGACTAATTACGTTTTTCCCTCCGTCTTAGGGACATGTTGAACTTGAACAAGCTCGATTTCTCCGCTCTAGAAGTCTCTGGAAGAAACTATCTGAAGTTGGTTCAAGACGTGAAACTCCATCTGATTGTAAAGGGTATTAGAGCCGTCATCGAGACATCCGTCCCTGACAAACCTGTTGACGAAGCTCAGAAGGCTACTACAATGATCTTCTTTCGAAGACACATCCATGATGCACTACAGACTGAGTATCTCGCTGAGGAGGACCCACGTACCCTTTGGCTTGCTCTGGCCGACCGTTTCGATCATCAGAAAGCCATATACTTTCCTGAAGCAAGACATGACTAGTAGCATCTTCACTTCCAAGACTTTAAGTCTGTGAATAAATACAACTCTGAAGTTTGTAGAATCCGTTCACTGTTGAAATTCTGCAAAGTGGAACTAACCGAATCAGATCTTCTGGAAGACTTATTCTACCTTCCATGCCACCAATATTGTCCTGCAGCAACAATATAAGGCATAAAAATTCACCAACTTTTTGGATTTGATCTCTATTTTACTTCTCGCTGAAAAGCAAAACCAGAGTTTGATGAAGAATCATCAATTTCGACCCACTGGCTCGAACGCCAGGCCTGAAGCACATGCGACCCATTCTAGCAAACATAAACAACGAAATCATCGTCGTGGCTATGACAATGGATGGCAAGCCCCACCATGGGCCCAAGGTCAACAGAGTACAGCACCTAAGGGAAGAAATGTGACCTAGCAGCGTCCACCACTCACCCATAAGGCACTTTAAGAACAAGGGCAAAGTTCCCGTTCAACCCGCTTCTACTGAACTGGACATGTGCTATCGCTATGGATCAAGGGATCATTGGTCACGCATATACCTAGCATGTGACCAATTCAATCAATTTATTTCTATGTATGTCTAGAGAGGAAGTTAGTTGTTTGGTAGATAGTGCAACCACGCACACCATCTTGCGTGAATGACACTATTTTACTAACTTAATACCAAGAAAGCTCATTTGACAACTCTCTCAGGCCCATCCAACCTAATTGAAGGATACGGAAATACACGTATCATGTACTCTATTCTCTACGTTATCGAAAAACGTTGTTGAGTTTTAGAGACATGCGAGATAATCAATATCATAGTGAAACCACTAAAGATCATGGTTTTGAATTTCTTTGTATCACTTTGTACGAATATGGCCAGAAGCATATTCACGAGAAGTTAGAATGTTTGTTGAGTGGGTTGTGCATCACAAACATTCGTGGCACAGAAGCTCACAGTGTGGTCGGCACTATGCCTGAGTTCTAGGACACTTTGTTGCTTTGGCATGACCGTTTGGGACATCCTGGATGTGACATGATGCACCGTATCCTCAAATCTTCACACGGGCATAAGTTACATCCCTATGTTGGACTCCCGCCATGCAAAGCATGTTCTGTAAGGAAGTTGCATACTTAACCCTCATATACAAAGATTATTCATGACCCTCCCTAAATTTTCCAAAGGATTCAAGGGGACATTTGTGGACTTATCCAACCAACCTGCGGACCATTTAGATACTTTATGGTGTTTGTTGATGCATCGACATGATGGTCACATGTTTGCCTGTTATCCATACGCAATGCCATGTTTGCTAAACTCCTAGCTCAAATCATTAAGCTAAGGGCTCACCACCCTGATTATCTGATTAAGTCAATTCGACTGGATAACGTTGGAGAGTTTACGTCACAGACTTTTGACGATTATTGCATGTCAGTAGGGATTGAAGTGGAACATCCTGTACCCCATGTTCATACCCAAAACGGCTTGGCAGAAGCTTTCATAAAGCACCTTCAATTGATAGCTCCGATTGGTTATGAGAACCAAACTGCTGGTCTCTGCCTGGGGCTATGCAATATTGCACGTAGCTATATTGGTCTGCCTGAGGCCCACCGCTACTTAATGACATTCACTGTTGCAATTGGTCACTAGATACGAGCCTGACGTCTCGCATTTACGTTTGAGTGCATCATTTATGTGCCAATAGCACCGTCGCTATGTACCAAAATGGGTCCTTAGAGAAAAATAGGAATCTATGTCAGTTATGATTCACCATTAATTGTTTGCTACTTAGAACCCTTGACATGAGATCTCTTTACCGCATATTTTGTGAATTGTCACTTTGGTGAGACAGTTTTCCCGTCGTTAGGAGGAGATAAGCACACTAACATTCCTGTAGAACGCCGTGAATTGTTATGGCATGCTTCCACTATGTCTCACTTAGATCCCCGCACTGCCCAGTCTGAAACTGAGGTGCGTCAAATTATAGATCTTCAAAGCATTGCTCAAAACATGCCGGATGCTTTTAATGATTTAGCAAAGGTAACAAGATCACATATACCCGCTGCAAACACACTTGCAAGGATAGATGTACCCCACCTACGTCAACAACCTGCCTAGGAAGGCCAGACTGTCACATCCCGGCCCGGGCGGGACCACTTTCCGGGCCTGACTCCACCGTAGCACGATATTGTCCACTTTGGGCCCCCAGCACACCCTCATGGTTTTGTTTTTGGGAACTCACACGAGAACTTCCTGATGGGTCACCCATCCTAGGAATGCTCTCGCACGCTACTCGCTTAACTTCGGAGTTCCTATGGAACCCGAAGCCAGTAAGCTCCCAAAAGGCCTCGTGCTAGGTAGGGATGAAAATATACATATAAGGATCACTCCCCTGGGCGATGTGGGATGTCACACAGACCATCCCCGAAGATGGGGAGGCCGCACTTTCCACGCGGCAAGGTACATTGACGATTAGCCAATCATCTGCTCCGATCCTGAAGCATGTCAGACCCCTTGGTTCTAAGGATTCACAACCCTAGAAGAGGAAAATGGCACCAACTAGTGACACTAGTTTGAATCTGACCATTGCTTACTCATCCGTTCCAACGCATGAGGTTATTCTAGATTAGAGTGATGTTTCAGACGAAACATGTCGGCTTCTCGAGAATAGCGAGATTTCGGTCCACTACTTAGTATTGGATGAGGTTTGGAATAGGAATGAGATGATCGTCGATGATGCATTTGCGTACTCAGTAGCTACTGATATCATTCTTAGCGATGATATTGAACCACTTTTCATCGATGAATGCCGACGTATAACCAATTGGTCAAACTGGAAACAAGCAATTTAGGTCAAACTCGATTCGCTCACGAAACGTAAGGTATTTGGACTTATCGTTCCTACACCACCATGCGTGAAGCTCATTGGCTACAAGTAGGTTTTCGTGAGGAAGCGTAATGAGAAGAATGAAATTGTGAGATACAAAGCACACCTCGTAGTGCAAGGTTTTTCTCAGCACTCTAGGATTGATTACGAGGAAACGTATTTCCCCTGTAATGGACGTTATAACGTTCCGTTACCTAATCATTTTGGTAGTTTCCGAAAAACTGAATATGCAACTTATAGACGTGGTAACCGCGTATCTCTATGAGGATCTAGGTACGGAAATATACATGAAAGTTCCAGAAGTACTTCCATTAACTGGTTCAAATAGTTCTAGACCACAGAACACTCTTTCAATTAGGTTAAGGAGGTCACTCTATGGATTGAAACAATCCAGACAGATGTGGTATAACCGTCTGAGTGAATATTTGACAAGTCAGGGTTATGTGAACAGCGAACTATGCCTATGCGTGTTCATAAAGAAGTTACATTCTGGATTTACAATCATTGCAGTTTATGTCGAGAACATGAACCCCATTGGGACTCGTGCAGAGCTTGAGGAAATTGTTGCAAACTTGAAATCAAAATTTGAGATGAAGGATCTTGGGAAAATTCAATACTGTCTCGGCTTGGAGATCAAGCATTGTTCGGATGAAATCCTAGTACATCAATCGAACTACACCCAAAAATTGTTGCGTCGTTTTAATGAGGATAAAGCAAAGCCTAAGAGTACACCCATGGTTCTTCGGACTCTAGATGCTAAACGAGATCCCTTCCGTCCAAAGGAGGATGAAGAAGAGATTTTGGAACCCGAAGTTCCTTACCTAAGTGCAAATAGGGCTTTATTGTACTTGGCTCAGTGCACTAGACCTGACATCTCATTCGCTATTAATCTTTTGGCAAGGTATAGTAATGCGCCCACACGTAGGCACTAGAATGGTGTTAAAGACATTTTCTGCTACCTCAAGGGTACTACAGATTTGGGCTTGTTCTATACCTGTAAATCTCCGAGTGTTGTTGCCCCCTATGGTCCTTGAATTGATTCTCACCTTGTTGGTTACACAGATGTTGGATATTTGTCTGACCAACATAGGGCACGTTCTCAAACGGGTTATGTCTTTACTGTTGGAGACACCACTATATCTTGGAGGTCTAGCAAGCAAATGCTAGTTGCGACTTCGTCTAACCATGCTGAGATTTTCGCCTTGCATGAAGCATCGTGTGAGTGTTTTTGGCTGAGAAAAGTTATGGAACATATTCAAAGCTCTAGTGGTCTTACATCAAAGGAGACAACACCAAGCACATAGCGCCAAAGTTCTTTTACTTACCCAGCAATAGTAGCAACAGAATATTGAAGTAAAAAAAATCCGTTTCCAGGACAACCTGGCCAATCTTTTTACCAAGTCATTGCCCAAGTCTACATTTCAGAAGCTCGTCCAAGGAATTGGTATGCATAAATTATCTAAGTTGAATCACTTATAGTTCTCATATTTAGAAATTATGTCTAAATCAGGGGGAGTATCTAGAAGCATACTCACATGATCTTAATGTACTCTTTTTCCTACGATTAGGAGCATTTTTCCCACTAGGTTTTTGCTACCTAACGAGGTTTTAATGAGGCACCCATCCTGGGATGATCATACTCTATTGAGTTCACTACCTTCGTCCTGTTTGACATTTGTTTAAAGACATGCATACTTCTCGCTTTTCTCCTTAGTCTATGAGTTTTCCCTATGCCTTGTGTTTTACCATAATGAGGTTTTTGTGAGTTTTACTACAAATGCATACTTCAATTAAATTTGAGACTCGAGATCACCCGTTGTGCCGATGACTTCATCAACTATTCTACCTTATTTGCTGATGATCTGCTGCGATGGTTATTGAGTATTTACACACTTAAGGGTGAATGTTGCAGTCATATTTAGAATAGGAATGTGATTATGTAAATCCTAGTAGATATGGGAATGTATCTTATATTCCTATTAGGAGTTGATTACCTATTAAATGTTGTAATCCTAAAGGGAAAGTTTTTTTACCTATCCTACTACTATAAATAAAGGCACAATGGGGGTGAATCAAACACTCCTCACAATTAAATCACTTTCTCTTCTCTCTAACTGTGGCCGGTCCCTCTCTCTCTCTAAACCCTAGATCGTTCAATCAAATAGGCCTACAACAATTACATGTTTTTTTTTTTTTTTTTTTGCTTAGAATAAGAGAAATACTTCAAATTGAATTACATTTTCCCAGTTTATTTTTGTGACGTTGTTTCCCAATAGTAGTCAAGATGACGAGAGATTTTTCAATGTGCCCGGAACACGGAGTGATACATCACGTCTCTAGACAAGTGGTGTCACGCCCCAATCCCAACATACAATCAGGATTGACACGTGACGTCACCACATTCCTGTTTATCTATCATGTCTCGCCTCTAAGACAAGACCAAAACACAATCAATATTTAACCAAGCATTCATTTTCTTTTATTTCATGGCGACATCTAACCTTAACGTTAGACTGCCTACGTATCCTAAGAAGGGATAAAGCCATTCATAGTTCACCAATCACTAAACTCAGACATTTATCCCAGTGCATTCTAACAGGAAGGCATAACATTCCTCAATTAATTATTAGGACTTAACAAGCATGAATTACTAGATTAGGGCTACATAACAAACCCACATGACAATTAAGATTTCCATTTCATCCATCTTATAAATCACTATGTTTCAACATAATACCGCAATTTATAGCATGCAACATCTCAAAGACAACCAACGAAGCACAATATTATTCTCTAGCCACATTGATCAACGAATTTGATCATAGTAATAACAATCATATCCAACATCATTCCACAATCACTCCAATTAATCAATCCCAAGATTAAAAGATGCACGATATTAACATTTAACTACATTAATCAATCAATAAGATCTCATATCAATCCATGAACTTTAATAAAGGAATTCTACATAATTCCCTGCTTGGATTCCAAGTAATAACATGATAATTCTAATTTATAAACACAACGTCTACTGTGAGCAATTCCTATAAACTCAAATCTAGGGTCAAACTAACCTTATGGTAATGAGAAAGAGTGGGGATTCAAGACCACTCAACGAAATCTAACTAAAATATGATCACCTATCGAAATGTACCAAGTACAACTAATCCTCATCACCCCTAGAATGCGTATGGTCCCTCATTGTGGATATACCAAGTAGAACCATAAATATAATCTAATCGTGCAGGCACTGATCACCTATCGCGGATATACCAAGCATGATCACCCACGAAATACGTATAATCCCCTATCACAGAAATACCAAGCAGGACCACATCCTAACTCTAGGTAATGATCACCCATCGTGGATATACCAAGTAGAACCACATCTTAACTCTAGGTAATGATCATCCATCATGGATATACCACACATGATCACTCCTAGAATACATATGGACCCCTATTACAGATAATTGTGACGTGCAGGCGGTGATCACCCATCATGGATATACCAAGCATGATCATCCTTGAAATACGTATAGTCCTCTATCGCGGATATACCAAAAAGGACCATCCATGTACCATTACTACATGGTGCAGTTAGATCAACACAAAACCACCTTACCCCTATCTCAACCCCTTACAACGTAAGTGCCTGCACCATCAATTTCTCATGACCACTAACAAACATGTCACACAAGCATACAAGGTCTATGAAATACTTCTAACAGGATTCTAGGCTTACATTATCATAATAGTTACCATACATGTCATTCATATTATCAAGAAGATAAATACACATCTATATCACAAAGGCATCCCAGACACGTAAACTGAGGTATATATTACCTAGGATAGCTCACTAATCGATATAGGCTCACTAAGCCCTACTTAGCCTCTAGTAACTAATTTTAGTATTCAAGAATGATTAAGAGCATTTTGATCAAAATCAACCCTAGTAGATCAATCAGGAAGATCTGCCCACCGGATTTCCAATCCTTAAGTTCCTAAGGCCCTCAAATATTACGTATAATAACATATTAAAGTTTCGTAACTATCTAACGGTTGGATCATCGATTGTTATAATGATTAAGTGGCAGCCTCTAACAAAAATATGTCTAAATGAAGGGATTTCATGAACTGATGTCACATATGGATTCGAGGTATCGAATTTAGCCTAGAAAGACAGAGTTAGACCATTGGCCACGCGCCACCGCATGCCGCGGTTCTTGGCGAACGGAAACCCAATTTTTCGACTAACTCCAAAAATTACCAAGTTTTACAGAAATGTAGAGTACATCTAGGGGAATAATTTTCATACCTGGGCCGAAGTCTAATTCGGCCGGAAAATATCTGAAAACCACCTCGATGCATAGGGTACCCTAAAAATGGTGTTCTCGATTCAACGCCAAAACGAACTCCGACTCCTCACCAATGCTTGGGCCTTGCTCCTGGGGTTGAGGGGAGACTATTGGTGGTGGTGATCGACGGTAATCGTTGTCAGAATCACCAAAAAAAGGGAAAACTCATCGGACAAACTAGAACTTTGTGGCTTCGATTTGAAAAATTGGAATTTAAAAATCTAACACCGCAGAGACATTGGGCTCGCCAAGAGCTTTTCATAGACGCCGACACTAAGAAATCCCGTCCCTAGATTTCACTATTTAAAATTATGTATTTCGTATTCTTAGTTTCGTCGTGTTTGTATTTGCGACGCATAATTTTTTTCGATAAGTAAAAGGATGAAATTGTCCCTATTGTATTAAAAGGGATTCTTCATGGATGTATTTGATCCTTTCATGATTTTCCAGATTTCTTTTCATATTCGGATAGTACGTCACGTTACGGATGCGTGGACGCAAACGAAATGTAATTTGAAGTTATAACGAAAGAGTTATAAACGAACAAAGTTAAGGGCAAAATGGTCATTTGACCATTACCTAGAAGGCTCCAGATTTGCTGGAGCAACAATCTGGGTGCCACATGTATGGTTGAGATGGGACGATGAAAAGAGAAATGAAGGAAATGAGTGGAGAAACTAGCGAATCAGATAGGAGGACAAGAGGGAAGGGAGAGAATAGAGGAGAACCAAATCTTCATTTGACTCATTTTTCAACCGTGCCTCGGTTCTATCCCTGAAGCTTGACGTGATTTTCCACCATCTTCGTGGCGTTTTTCTAGGAAATCAGGGCTACCCACCACCACCAAATCATTTCCCCTCCACTTTGCCTTCAATCTCCAACCAAAGTTTTGACTTTGGTTTTGCAAGGAACCCACTAATGGGTCCGAGTGATTCTCATTGGTGATCCATCATTTATGAAACATTTTCCTTTGATCATCACCACTATTAGCCTTCTATTGAGACCAGGAGCAAAGCCCAAAGGATTTTGGGGGTGGCGACGAGTGGTCAGTGGGCCGATGATGCCTTTTTAAGTTAAATTAGATGTCCTGATTTCAGATTTGTTATCTGCTTGATGTGATTTGATTGTTTGAACCTATTTTCATTATGGTACGCCACTTGATCATTATATGAATCAACGATCCGATTGTTGGATCATCACCAAACTTTACTGTGTTATAGTACGTAGTATTTGAGGACATAAGAAACTTACGGATTGGGAATCTAACGTATAGATCTTCCCGAATTGAACTTCTAAGTTTGTAAAACCAACGTTGACCACCTCTTAATTTTAGCGATTGACGGAGATTCGACCGTTGGAACAAAAATTTTAGGATATTGTTCTAGAATATTAATGAGATTCTTGGGAAGTTACAGATCAGAAATCCATGGACGGATGTTCCATATAAAATTATACAGGGTTATGGGCCCTACCGTTGACAGAGAATTGACTTTTAGTCAATATGTTATGAATTGATCTTAAATATTGAAATTAGTAATATTAGAGACTGTGTAGGGCTTAATGGGCCTATATTGGTTAGTGAGTTATCCCAGATAATATATACCTCGGTTTACGTGTTTAGGACGTCTTATTGTGATATATATATGTGTATTTACCTTCTTGATAATATGAATGATATGTATGATAACTATTATGACAATGTGTGCCTACAATCCTATTAAAAATATTATGTAGAACTTATATGCTTATGCGACATGTTAGTTAGTGGCCATGAGAAGTTGATAGTGCAGGTGCCTACATTGTAACTCATACAGGTTGAGGTAGGGGTAGGTTGTGTGTTGAATTTACTGCACCATGTAGCCGTGGTACATGGATGGTCCTATTTGGTATATCCGCAATAGGGGACCATACATATTATAGGGGTGATCATGCTTGGTATACCTGCGATGGGTGATCACCGCTTGCACGATTAGACTGTGCTTATGGTTTTGCTTGGTTTGTCCACAATGGGGGACCATATGCATTTTAGGAGTGATCAAGCTTGTTATATCCGTGATGGGTGATCACTACCTAGAGCTATAGGATACAGTCTTGCTTGGTATATCCACGATGAGGGACTGTTAAGGGTGATCATGCTTGGTATATCTGCGATGGCTGATCACTGCCTACGTTATTAGACTATGCATATGGTTTTGCTTGGGTTATCAGTAATGGGGGACCATATACATTCTAGGAGTGATCATGCTTGGTATATCCGCGATAGGTGATCACTACCTAGAGTTAGGATGTGGTTCTACTTAGTATATTCGTGATGGGGGACCATATGTATTTCAGGGATAATCATGCTTGGTATATCCATGATGGGGGACCATATGTATTTCAGGGGTAATCATGCTTGGTATATCCGTGATATGTGATCATTACCTGCACGCTTAGATTATGCCTATGGTTCTGCTTGGTGTATCCGCAATAGGGGACCACACACATTTTAGGATGATGAGGATTAGTTGTATTTAGTACATTTTGATAGGTGACCATAATTTAGTTGGATTCCGGTGAGTGTCCGGAATCCCAACTCTTACTCATTCTCATAAAGTTAGTCGAACCCTAGATTCGAGTGAACAGGAATTGCTCATAGTAGACATTGTGTTATAAATTAGATTTGTCACATTAGTACTTGGAATCCAGGTAGGGAAGTACGTGGGATTCCTTTATTAAATTTGGTGAAGATATGTGGTCTTATTGATCGATTAACGTAGTTATGTTCATATCGTGCATATTTGATTCAGGGAATTGATTAATTGGAGTGATTGTGGAATGATGTTGGATATGATTGTTATTACTATGATTAGACTCATTGACCAATGTGGCTAGAGAATAATATTGTGCTTCGTTGATTGTTCTTTGAGATGTTGCATGCTACGAATTATGGTATTATGTTGAAACATAGTGATTTATATGATGGATGAAGTGGAAATCTTGATTGTCATGTGGGTTTATTATGTAGCCCTGAATCTAGTAATTTCATGCTTGTCAAGTTCTAATAATTGATTGAGGGATGCTATGCCCTTCTGTTAGAACGTACTGTGACAAACGTCGGAGTATAGTGAATGGTGAACCAATAATGACTTGATCCCTTATTAGGGTACATAGGCAGTCTAACGCAAAGGTTAGATCCAACCATGAAATAAAAGGAAATGAATGCATGGTTAAATCATTGATTGTGTTTTGG
Organism: Pyrus communis; assembly: GCF_963583255.1. Taxonomy (NCBI): domain Eukaryota; kingdom Viridiplantae; phylum Streptophyta; class Magnoliopsida; order Rosales; family Rosaceae; genus Pyrus; species Pyrus communis. Next base: position 13,772,333 of record NC_084806.1, read on the forward strand.
TCTTGTCTCGAAGGTGAGACATGTTAAATAAACAGGGATGTGCTAACATCACGTGTCGATCTTGGACGTATGTCGGGATCAGGGCGTGACAACTTTTAGTGGTATCAAAGAACTAGGTCTAAGTTTTGTCATGGAATTGGTATCGTCTTTGATGATATGGCTATGTTTGTGATTATTTTGTATGGTGAATTGAAGTTCGAAATTGTTGAACTTGAGGTTAGCTTAATCTAAGAATTGATGAAGTGTGAACGTCATACAGTGTTTCGTTATCAGTGGAATTATTGCCGTGTTAAGTAGGCCAACAATGTAAATTTCGAGGACGAAATTTTTTTGAGGAGGGAAGGATGTGAAATCCCGTCCCTGAATTTCATTATTTAAAATTTCGTATTTTGTATTCTTAGTTTCGACGCATTTGTATTTGCGGCATATAATTTTTTTCGATAAATAAAAAGACAAAATTGCTCCCTATTGTATTAAACAGGATTCTTAGCGGACGTATTTGATCTTTTCATGATTTTCCAGATTTCTTATATATTCAGATAGTACATCTCGATATGGACAAATGGGCGTAAACGAAATGTAATTTGGAGTTAGAACGAAAGAGTTATAAATAAACAAAGTTGAGGGGAAAATGGTTATTTGACCATTACCTAGAAGGCTCCAGATTTGCTGGAGCAACAATATGGGTGCCACGTGTACGGTTGAGATGGGAAGAAGATAAGAGAAATAAGGGAAATGAGGGGAAAAACTGGTGAATCATATAGGAGGAAAGAAGGGAAGGGAGAGAAAAGAGGAGAACCGGATCTTCCTTTGACCCGTTCTCCAACCGCGACCTGGTTCTAACCCGGATGCCTGGCATGATTTTTCGACGCTTCACGACATTTCTTTAGCAAATCAGGGGTCTCCACCACCACCAAATCATTTCCCCACCACTTTCCCTTCAATCTCCAACCAAACCCGACGAGTTTTGACTATGGTTTTGCTAGGAACCAATCGATGGGTCGAAGTGATTCTCGACGGTGATCCATCATTTGTGAAATGTTTTCCTTTGATCACCACCACCACTAGCCTTGTATTGAGGCCAGGAAGAAAGCCCAAACAATTTTGGGGGTGATGGAGCTGCGGATTCGACAAATTGAAGAACACCTATTTCTAGGGTTCTTACGGATTAAGGTGGGTTTTAGGTGTTTCCCGGCCGAATTGGACTTCAGCCCAAGTATGAAATTTCTTCCCCTTGTTGTGCTCTACATTCCTGTAAACTTGGTAATTTTTGGAGTTAGGTGAATTTTCTAGCAAGTGGGGGCGGCCGGCGGCCATATGTGGCGATGCGTGGCCAATCCTGATTTCAGATTTGTTATCCGCTTGATGTGATTTGATTGTTTGAACCCATTTTCATTATGGTACGCCACTTGATCATTATATGAATCGAGGATCTGACCAATGGATTGTCGCCAAACTTTAATGCGTTATAGTACATAATATTTAAAGATAGTAGAAACTTAAGGATTAGGAATCCGACGTATGGATCTTTCCGAATTAAACTTCCAAGTTTATAAAACCAAACATTGACTGCCTCTTAATTTTAGCGACTGGTGGAGATCCAATCATTGGATCGTTCCGAAATTTTAGGATATTGTTCTAGTAGATTAATGAAACTTTTGGGAAGTTACGGATTAGAAATTCATGAGCGAATGTTCTAGATTGAATTATATAGGGTTATAGACCCCACCGTTGACAGAGAGTTGACTTTTGGTCAATATGTTATGAATTGAGCTTAAATATTAAAAATAGTAGGGTAAAGTACAAAAAACTACCTCAACTATTGGTGTCATGACACTTTCATACCTCATCTTTTAAAATTGACAATGTCATACCTCATCTTACGAATTTGTGCCAATGTTATACCTTCCGTTAGCTTGGCGTGAATTTCTCAGTTAAATGTTGATGTGGCTTGATCGGGGATTCATTTTCTATTAAAAAATTATTAAAAACTAAAAAAATTCATTTAATATTTTTTAAATATTAAAATAATAAAAAAAAGTTATAAAAAATAAATAAAAAATAAAAAACCAACACTCAGTTCGTCCCCTTCCCCTCTCTTCTCTCTCTTCTTCCCCCTTCCTGCAATTGCAACCCAGAAAAAAGAAGAGGAAAAAAAAAAAAAACCAATTTGTCTTCCTCGCTCCCTACCCCCTCTTCTCCCCGCACCCACTCTCCGCACCCAACCTCTGCACCCAACCTCACACCCAGTACCTGCAACCCACAAAAAAAAAAAAAAAAAAAAAAAAAACCCAGATCCCGTTGAGGTGGAATCAGGAAACCTTCGCCAGGGCGATTCTAAAGGTTGAGAACCTGGGCACGGAGAAAATGGGGGGAATGGGTGTGGAGGGAAGAGGGTGGGTGTGCGGGGGTGGGGGGGAAGTGGGGACGGATGAACTGGGTTTCCTTTTTTTTTTTTTTTTTTTTTTTTTTTTTTTTTTCCTTCTCTCTCTTCTTTTTCTTCTTCTTCTTCTTCTTTTGCAGGTTAAGTGGGGGGATGGCGGGGGGACGGACGAACTGGGTTTTTTCCTGGGTTTTTTTTTTTGGGTTACAGGTAGTGAGTTCGAGGGTGGTTGCGGGTTTAGGGAAGACGGAAGGGGAGAAGGAAGGAAGGGGGATCGAGGAAAATCGCAAGTAGAGGGGAAGATAAATTGGTTTTTTTTTTTTTCTTCTTCTTCTTTTTTCTGGGTTACAGGAAGGGCGCTGGAAGGGGAAGAAGATGAAGATGGGAGAGAAGAGAGAAAGACGTGGGGGGGGGGGGGTGGGAAAGGGGATGTGAGGGTTTTTTTTTTTTAATTTTTAATTTAATTTTTTTACTTTTCTTTATTATTTTAATATTTAAAAATTATTAAATGATTTTTTTTTAGTTTTTAATAATATTTTTAATAGAAAATAGGTCTGGATTAAGCCACGTCAGCATTTAACTGAGAAATAAATGACCAAGCTAACGGAAGGTATAACATTGGCACATATTCTAAAGATGAGGTATGACATTGTCAATTTTAAAAGATGAGGTATGAAAGTGTCGTGACTGATAGGAGCATATTTATGCGACTTAAATGGCTTGTTCTCGTACATTTACGTTATGTTTCTTTAGTTATTTTAGTTCTTTATGCTTCTTTTGTGTGTTTTCAGGTTCTAAGGGCAAAGTATGCAAAAGGATGCCTTTTGGAGCCTTTTGGAGCAAATTAGAGATTGGAATGGATATCATATGCTTGGAGCCAAAAGGATGGACGAAATTGAAGACTTGAAGTAGGAAAGTTAAATCCTAAAAAGACCTCATGTTTGAGCATCATTGAAAACTCCTACGCATTTTAGAACACAAAAACAACATTCCTAGCAACCTTAGGACATTGTCGTGTGTTTCCTTGTGTCTCCCTTCCTTGCCATGCAAGGAAGGGCTTTGTTCCCTATTTTAAATACTTAAACATCACCACATATCATTCACCACTTATCATATCATACATTCATTTATCACTTATCATAATCATTCACTTATCACTTAACATATCATACACTTATCACTTATCACTCATAATCACCTACAACATCCACCTACTTCACCTACAAATGACATAGCCATATGTTCCCTCCACTACTCCTATAAATACCCTTGCATTCATTCATTCCCCATTCAATTCACATCTCATTTCATACACAACACACCACAAACACATCCCTTTCTCTCTTAGCCGTGAGTCTCCCTTAGAATCCAAAAACCATCTTTCCATTTCCATCACTCCTCACTCCATTCCACACTTCCATCCCCCAAACCAATTATCCCTAGACCTTATGCTACAATAAAGAGGAAGAGAAGAGGGCCTAAACGTTCATACAATTCAAGTTTGAGTTGTTGGAATGTTTAGGCGTTTCTTTGATTTCAATGTTTAATTTCAATTCTCTTTGTTTTGTATGAGGAACTAAACCCCCCTTTAGCTTGGGGGTGATTCGAAATTATGTTTATGTTTGTAATATGATTTGATTACTTTTAATTACGTTTCATAAATTGTGAATTCAATTTGTTTAACTGTTTGATTGATAACCTATTTATGTATGTTTATTAAGAATGAACGCTTAATTTTCATGCATGAATTTGACGCTAGAATATAAGTGAGTTTCACGTAATAGTTATGAACTTATATTCACAAGTAGTGGAGGTTGCTTATAAACAATCGCGTTAAACAAATTCTTGGCATAAGTTTCATGCAATCATAGTAACGAATGCCTCGTCAACACTTATAGTTTTCATGATGCTTAATGATTCTTGCTTGTATCTCTATTATGCAATTCATGTAGGGAACTTGTGAGGAATGCTTTGGGTTGTCGTATGCAATCATCCAATTCATTAACTTAAGGAAAACTTGACGGTTAATTTAAGCGGACCTAATTAACCCGGGGTGTTGAGAATTCATGGTTTATTGAAATACAATTAGAAATCATTTTATTATGCAAGTGTAACATGTATGGAGATGAACCCCTTAGCTAGCCATACCATCCATTCATTTCCGTCAATTTCATATTTACAATTTGTTTTCTTTACAATCTATCCATTTTAGTTTAAATTCGTCCAAAATCAATCCCCCCATATTTCGTTTAAGTCTTAGTCTTAATCTTTCTTATTTTTAGTTTTGAATTCTTCGAGTTTAGTATAGTGTTTTAGTTTGTGTTTTTACGTTTTTGAGTCAAATCCAAGTGATTAACAATCCCTCCTAATCCCCGGTCCAGAACGATCCCTACTTATACTTATACTACAATTGTCAAAAAGAGGGTTTAATTTATGCGCGTATAAATCACGCATCAAATTTTGGCGCCGTTGCCGGGGATTAGAAAATTTGCTAATCCCTTGGATTGTTTTATTTTCATTTGTTTTTATTTTATTCCAGATTCTTAATCTTGTTTTGTTTCTTGTTTTAGGTACTAGTTCATGACTCGGAGTTCTCATCCGATTCGTGAACATATCCTGGAGTGATTGGGTTTTTCGTCCGGCTGCAAGACGTAAAAGAAAGCGCTTCTTGGGAGGCAACCCAATGCACTGAATAAAACAAAGTTTGTTCATTAAAAAAAAAAAAAAAAAAAAAGATACTAAACATGGAGAAAGATGGAGCCTTCACAGAGGTTGTTTGCTTGAAGCCCCACTACTGGGCAAAACTCTAGAAGCGGAAGGCATAGATGCAGGAGGCATAGAAGCGGGAGGCATCGGAGCGGAAGGCATCGGAGCAGGAGGCATCGGAGCTAGAGCATTCCAGGCCTCAATACTTGGCCAAACGCTGGACGAACCAGGAAAAATGTGCCTCTGGAAGTAAGCCGCAAGCCTTTGACGGTCACTTTGCATCCGACCATTGGATTCTTGCAGCTCATCAAGCTTCCTCTTCATACCCGTCGAATAGTTGTTGGCAAGCACGTGCAAACTTCTATTCTCGTGCTTAAGCAGTTTGATCTCCTGCTTGAGACTTTCCACCTCTGCCATCAATGATTCCACCTGACGGGAGCGGGCAAGCAGGCGTTGGCCCATGTTGGACACAGAACTCGCACACTGAACACTAAGTGCGAGGGACTCTTGAACGGCCAACTCATCGGACCGTCCTGACAGCAGCCTACTATCTTTTGGAGTGAGGAGGTTCTTAGCTACTATTGTAGCTGTTGTGGCGTCCTGCATCACAGAGTCTTCACCTGTAAGAGGACCGTTAGAAGATAAGAAAGAAGGGCGCCATACGTTACCTTGACGCGGCGCGCCCGTATCACTACTGAGACTCAATTTTAAGCTAAGGTTCGATGGGTTTGCCATTTTTTTTCAAAAGTGTTCAAAAGAGAAGGGATGAATGGAGTTAAAATTTCAAAGGGCCGGAGACGATGTTCAAGAATGGGAAATCTTCAGAGTGTGTTTGTTGGCGATGATCGATACCTCTATAAGAAGCCAAGGCGACGCGTCCACCGATTCAAAACGCCGGAATTTCCGGCGGAAGTTCGGCGACGCTTTCTCTGCTTTTCAGAAAACGCGTTCAACTTTGTCAAAAGTTCACGTGGAGGTCATCATCGCAGCTACACTTTTGCCGACAAGCGTAAAGTTCGGCGACGCTTTCTCTGCTTTTCAGAAAACGCGTGCGACTTTGTCAAAAGAGCTCTGACAGAGCCGCATCCGCACTACCACGTGTCGTTCAGAAAGCGAAGGGGCGCCTGTGCAGAAATCGAAGGGGCGTCCGTTCAGAAATCGAAGAGCCGTTTGCTCAGAAATTGAAGAGACGTTTGTCGACAAGGGTAAAAGAACAGCACCACTTGCTATTAAGAAATCCCTATTTATGTCGACCTTCGTCTTTTATGGCAAGGCAAACCTGAAGAAAATGTCCAACTCTTCTGCACCTCTGAGGGCGCTCTCCCAGCAACGCCTTTTGAAATACTCAATTTTTTCTCCCCCAAAGAAGATACCAGAAACCTGGAGTACAAATAAGGCAGATGGAAACGGTCGATCGAAGCATGTGGAGACAACCACAACAAATACATGTGCTGCTTCATTCGCCGTTTCTTCAAAAGCAAAGGTATCTCATATCATCAAGGTCTAAAGCAAAAGTATCTCATATCATGCTATTTCCCTATCTTTTCCTTTGCCCTTGTTATTACTCGCATGGCAAAGTAAACGAAAGCAATCAGAGGCACTTGGAGTCAGTCTTCTGTTCTGGAACCGACTGCCTGGAATCCATTCCTGATTGCTTACCTAGCGTTGCTCTCGAGTAGTCATCTTCAACGGTTGACACACTTCCGGAGAAGGGACCACTTCTGCAAGGGGAGCAAGCAAGGCAAGTGAAAATGATACATTGAAGCATGTGGAGACAAACTTAGGCTGAGTTATCCTCCAACCCTTTTCAATACAAATTGGAAAGATTGAACAAAGAAACAGACCAAAGGAGTAAACTCAGACCTTCGGGGGAGACCAAAAGAATCATGCTGCCCAGTTCAAGAGTAGCACAAAGGAAAATCAACGATGGAGGAACCCCTGTGGAATCACCAAGATCAATGCCTCAATGCAATCACCAAGGAGAAGAGGGAATTTACACTCCATAACCAGATTTGCGTCCCTAAACTCTTCTCTTTGTTAATTACATTCTGCCATGTTTAGTATGTTTAGTTGTTTTTTGTGTGTTTACTTATGTTTTGTGTGAATCTATGCTTAAAACATTGAGGACAATGTTTGATTTAAGTGTGGGGGGGTAACTAATGTTGTTGATACAAATTCGTGAGATTTTATCACCCATAACTTCAAATGTTGTTCCTTACTGTTTTAAGGTATTTTTAAGTTGTTTTAGAGTGTTTTTTTTTTTTGTGTTTTGTTTTATAACTCCGAAAATCACATAAAAATTTGAAAAATATGTTTTGAAAAGCCTAAAAAGAGTGTTTTCAGTCGTTTTTGTGTGTTTGTGTCTTAAGGTACCTTCCAACAAAATGACAAGGATTTGGTTTGTAATTGCATGACTGTTAAAGAGAATTATAAACAGGGATGAATGTTTGATTTACTCTTGGTATATGCTTGGTTATGGTTATAATGTATGACTTCACATGCAATCATAAAAGAAAAATTCGTTTTTGTAACATGCTTGAAGGAAGAAACTCAAACAAACGCTACAACCCTGTGAGACTCGAGCCATTACTTTCTTTGGAGAGTTATTTTCTGTGATTCTTTGTTTTCTTAAGTTGTTGCATGATCTCATTATTCCTTGCTTGGTTGCTACTTAGAATGCAATTGTATCATGATAGAACTAAATGCTAGAACTTATATCCGTTTCATTCAAAGCATGTTATTGATTTGCATAACATATATCAAGATGAAGTTGTGTAGTTGCCACCATAGCCAAATAGCCTCACTTCCCATATTTCGTATTTGTTGTAAGTTTTAACCCCATTGAGCCTCGTTTAGCCTATTTTCTTTGCTAACCACATCACCCCTTACCTAGCCTAGATTAGGACCATCTGTACCCTTGTTCTTGAAGCATAGTAAGCATGACGGAAAATGAATTCCTTTTGAGTTACATTATGCAAGAAAATGAGTGTGGGGGAGTAAAAGTTTGTTCTTAAGTTTATATATATGTTTTGAGATTCAAAAGAAAAAGAAGAAGAAAAAAAAAAAAAAAAAAAAAAAAAAAAAAAAAAAAAAGGATGAACTCACAAGCGTTGATGGTTGAAGAAAGGATCCAAAAAAGTTGAATATGGCCCTAAGTTTTGTGTGATTCCCCCTTGGGTGTTCAAAGTTGATTTTTGCGTTCTAAAGGGAATTCTAAATGTCTAATTCATTACTTTGCTCACTATTGCTTAAAGAACCTTTGTTTTCCATACTCCTTCTTTGTTATCCAAACACCCCAAGCCCCATTATAACCCGTGACTTCAATCTTAAGTGTTATGTATTTCAATTGTGGAGTTTGAACTTGGTATGAGCATATGGTGTCACTGGTTCTCGCATCTAAGTAGTAGCATTCCATTCATGAGATCATATCTAAACATGCTTATTAACTCTAGAAATTGCTTCCTTTGAAATACATATATGTGAGTGTTCGTTTTTATGTTTACATCAATCTTCTCACATATAACTAGTTTAGGGTGTGTAGTCAGAAAATCTGTGTGAAAAACAAGTGCATATCTTGTAAGGATTTGAGCAAATTCTCTAAGGCATGTTACTACATTCAAAACATGGTTTTAAATGCTTATTTGTGAAATAATATGTGGTGACTATGAGTAAGAATGTACTTAAGTGTGAAGATGGCTCAAATCTGTGAGAATAATGATTTTTAATTTGTCATGTGCATTGGAAGTCCCTGATACGATTGTTGGAAGGTGTAGGTTGTGTTTTGTTCTTTTTGTTTTGTTTTTCTGTTTTGCTCGAGGACTAGCAAAAGCTAAGTGTGGGGGTATTTGATAGGAGCATATTTATGCGACTTAAATGGCTTGTTCTCGTACATTTACGTTATGTTTCTTTAGTTATTTTAGTTCTTTATGCTTCTTTTGTGTGTTTTCAGGTTCTAAGGGCAAAGTATGCAAAAGGATGCCTTTTGGAGCCTTTTGGAGCAAATTAGAGATTGGAATGGATATCATATGCTTGGAGCCAAAAGGATGGACGAAATTGAAGACTTGAAGTAGGAAAGTTAAATCCTAAAAAGACCTCATGTTTGAGCATCATTGAAAACTCCTACGCATTTTAGAACACAAAAACAACATTCCTAGCAACCTTAGGACATTGTCGTGTGTTTCCTTGTGTCTCCCTTCCTTGCCATGCAAGGAAGGGCTTTGTTCCCTATTTTAAATACTTAAACATCACCACATATCATTCACCACTTATCATATCATACATTCATTTATCACTTATCATAATCATTCACTTATCACTTAACATATCATACACTTATCACTTATCACTCATAATCACCTACAACATCCACCTACTTCACCTACAAATGACATAGCCATATGTTCCCTCCACTACTCCTATAAATACCCTTGCATTCATTCATTCCCCATTCAATTCACATCTCATTTCATACACAACACACCACAAACACATCCCTTTCTCTCTTAGCCGTGAGTCTCCCTTAGAATCCAAAAACCATCTTTCCATTTCCATCACTCCTCACTCCATTCCACACTTCCATCCCCCAAACCAATTATCCCTAGACCTTATGCTACAATAAAGAGGAAGAGAAGAGGGCCTAAACGTTCATACAATTCAAGTTTGAGTTGTTGGAATGTTTAGGCGTTTCTTTGATTTCAATGTTTAATTTCAATTCTCTTTGTTTTGTATGAGGAACTAAACCCCCCTTTAGCTTGGGGGTGATTCGAAATTATGTTTATGTTTGTAATATGATTTGATTACTTTTAATTACGTTTCATAAATTGTGAATTCAATTTGTTTAACTGTTTGATTGATAACCTATTTATGTATGTTTATTAAGAATGAACGCTTAATTTTCATGCATGAATTTGACGCTAGAATATAAGTGAGTTTCACGTAATAGTTATGAACTTATATTCACAAGTAGTGGAGGTTGCTTATAAACAATCGCGTTAAACAAATTCTTGGCATAAGTTTCATGCAATCATAGTAACGAATGCCTCGTCAACACTTATAGTTTTCATGATGCTTAATGATTCTTGCTTGTATCTCTATTATGCAATTCATGTAGGGAACTTGTGAGGAATGCTTTGGGTTGTCGTATGCAATCATCCAATTCATTAACTTAAGGAAAACTTGACGGTTAATTTAAGTGGACCTAATTAACCCGGGGTGTTGAGAATTCATGGTTTATTGAAATACAATTAGAAATCATTTTATTATGCAAGTGTAACATGTATGGAGATGAACCCCTTAGCTAGCCATACCATCCATTCATTTCCGTCAATTTCATATTTACAATTTGTTTTCTTTACAATCTATCCATTTTAGTTTAAATTCGTCCAAAATCAATCCCCCCATATTTCGTTTAAGTCTTAGTCTTAATCTTTCTTATTTTTAGTTTTGAATTCTTCGAGTTTAGTATAGTGTTTTAGTTTGTGTTTTTACGTTTTTGAGTCAAATCCAAGTGATTAACAATCCCTCCTAATCCCCGGTCCAGAACGATCCCTACTTATACTTATACTACAATTGTCAAAAAGAGGGTTTAATTTATGCGCGTATAAATCACGCATCAGTGACACCAATAGTTGAGGTAGTTTTTTGTACTTTACCCAAATTAGTAATATTAGAGACTATGTGGGTCTTAGTAGACCTATATTGGTTAGTGAGTTATCCCAGATAATATGTACCTCGGTTTACATGTATGGGCCGCTTTATTGTGATATATATGTGTATTTACCTTCTTGATAATATGAATGATATGTGTGATAACTGTTATGACAATGTGAGCTTAGAATCCTATTAGAAATATTTTGTAGAACTTATATGCTTATGTGGCATTTTACTTAGGGGCCATGAGAAGTTGATAGTGTAGGTGCCTACGTTGTAACTCATAGGGGTTGAGGTAGGGGTAGGTAATCACAACCTAAAGCTATATGATACAGTCCTGCTTGGCATATCCGTGATGGGGGACTGTTAGGGGTGATCATGCTTGGTATATCCGCGATGGTTGATCATTGCCTACATTATTAGACTATGCATATGGTTCTACTTAGTTTATCTGCAAGGGTTGTTCTGCTTGGTTTATTCGCAATGGGGGACCATACGCATTCTAAGAGTGATCATGTTTGGTATATCTACGATGGGTGATCACTACCTAGAGTTAGGATGTGGTCCTTCTTGGTAAATCTAGGATGAGGGACCATACGTATTTTAAGGGTGATCATGTTTGGTATATTCACGATGGGTGATTACTGCTTGCGCGCTTAGATTATGCTTATGGTTTTGCTTGGTATATCTGCAATAGGGGACCATACGTGTGAAATTTCGTCCCCAGATTTCACTATTTAAAATTAGATATTTCATATTTTGTATTCATATTCGTAGTTTTGACGTTTTTATATTTACAGTGTTTAGTTCTTTTTATGAGTAAAAGGACGAAATTTCCCCTATTGTATTAAACAGGATTCTTCACGAACGTATTTGATTCTTTCATGATTTTCCAATTTCTTTACATATTCGGATAGTACGTCTCGATACGAAAGTGTGAGCACAAACAAAATGTAATTTGGAGTTATAACGAAAGAGATATAAACAAACAAAGACATGGACAAAATGGTCATTTAATTATTAATCTGGAAGGCTCCAGATTTGCTGGAGCTTTGATCTGGAGCCATGTGTGTGGCTACGATGGAAAGAAAAGAAGAGAAATGAGAGACAGGAGATAGGGGACTGCCCAATCAGAAAGTAGAGATGAGAGAGAAATGAGAAAAGTGAGGAGCAGCCAATCAGATCCCAAACCTTCGACCCATTTCAGACCCGCGACTTGTTTCTCTCGACCCGTTTCCAGCGACTGTTTAGACGAGTTTTCTGTCGATTTTCTTGTCTTTCTTCAACCTCCCATCATGACCAAACATCACCATGACATCCCAGCATCCAATTATAGGCAAAATCGACGAGATTTCATCATGGTTCCATGAAGAACACCCATGTCAGTGCTGTGAAACCCTTGTCGGTGATCCACCATTTCTAAAATGTTCCCTTTCAATTACCACCACCATTAGACACCTCTTGAGCCCAAGAACAAACGCCAAACAAGTTTGGGGGCGAAACACAGGAGTGGACGAATCGAGGTTCAACCATTTTTGGGGTTTTCAGTGGTTCTTGGCATTTTCAAGCCACTTCTTGGCCGAATTTGACTTCGGCCCAAGTATGAAAAATGTTTCTCTCACTGAGCTCTACATTTCTGTAAAATTTGACGGATTTTGGAGTCGGTCGGAATTTGTGATTTCCGTTCGTTGGAAACAGCTACCTGCGGCGACGCATGGCCAGTGGGCTGATGTTGCCTTTTGAAGTTAAATTCAATGTCCTGATTTCAAATTTGATATATGCTTGTTGTGGTTCGATTGTTTGAATCTAGTATTGAATATAACCGCTACTTGAACTTTTGATTGGCGGAGATCTGATCATCGGATCACGATGAAATTTTAGTATGTTGTTCTATAAGCATAATGAGGACCCTAGGAAGTTTTGGATCCGAAATCTGATATGCAGATCTTTGAGATTGAATTGCTAGGGATGTGGACCCGACGATTAACTGAATCCAAATCCATTTAGCATGTCCTATATGATGTGTACAAGCTACGATTACGTGTTCTATCGACAAATTCTGAGATGTGATTTGTTATTTGTTCTGGGCAACGATCGTTCGTGACACCTCGATATTCGTGCTAGGGAGTCGTAGCATGGACTCCAGGTGAGTGACTTTAATATATGTGATATGGTTATTACCCTGATTTCTTATATTAGTATCCTTCGTGGATATGACTCTGTTTTATAAATATGTTTTCTATAAAATTGATATTTTTATATTTAGCAATTGATCTATTTTATTAAATGTGATTTGACTTGTGTATTGGAAATGTTTGTGAAATGTGATTTGAAATGTATGTTGAGTTGTTTGTGAAATGTGAGGGCTAGTAATGGACTGTTAACCCATTGTCATGGGGATTTGTTTACTTTGATATTGTTTCATTTCTCACTTCGTTGACCCGTTCTAAATTTAGTACTTGTGCTTTGTTTCATTTCGTTAAGCCTTTGTAAAATAAGTTACTTGATTCATGTCTTGTTTCTTCAAGCCGTTGTTATGTTCCTTGGACTTCCTCTCAATTCCGTTGAGTGATCCGAAACTGGGTTCCGCTGAGGTTTCGTTGAGTAGTCAGGTTCTTTGCTCCTTCTAGATTTCGTTGAGAGGTCTGAAATCCTTCGTGCTTTGTGATTCCATTGAGTGGTCCGGAATCGTATTTTGGTTTGGATTCTGTTGAATGGTTCAAAATCCTGCTTGGTATTTTGATTCCGTTGAGTGGTCCAGAACCCGATCTTGGATTTCGTTAAGTGGTCTGAAATCACATTCTTCATAGATGTAGGCTTTGGCCAAATTGTGTCGCTCTAGCCCTGCATTTTGGCGTATTGCATGAGTTATTGGTTGATAACCTTGTGTTTGATTTCAGACGGGCCGATGGATGTCTGTGTGACTCATTTGGGATTTTCAGTGGTTTATTTATGATATTATAAAGTGTGATTTTATATTTGATGTTTATAAATCATGATCGATGGATAGTTTTTATTATTATCACATACGTCGTATTTTTGTTACTCACACGAGCTTCGCGGCTTATTCGGGTTGCTGTTTGCCCGGTGCACCATTCCCACGGTGTAGGGGGTGATTGTGCATGTTTAGTTGATAGGTGGAGCTTTGGGGTAGTAAACAGAGTTCAGAGAGCTTGGAGTGTTAGGTTACCCCTATACCTTTCCTTAAACATATGTGATCATTGTTATTTTCAGGTCAATATTCAGTTTGTATTTTCTGGCATACCCCTATAGTCTACTGTCGCGCATCGATCTTGGACATATGTTGGGATCGGGGCGTGACAATACGCATTTTAGGGGTGATGAGGATTAGTTGTATTTGGTACATTTTGATAGGCGACCCAAGATTAGTCCGACCCAAGATTAGTGTATCTGGAATCCCTTCTCTTACTCATTCCCATAAGGTTAGTCGGACCCAAGATTCGAGTGAATAGGAATTGGTCACAATAGACATTGTGTTATAAATTAGATTTCTCACGTTATTACTTGGAATCTAGGTAGGGAAGTATGTGGGATTCCTCTATTAAATTTTGTGAATTGATATGTGATCTTATTGATTGATTAACGTAGTTAAATGTTCATATCGTGCATCTTTGATTCATGGAATTGATTAATTGGAGTGATTTTGGAATGATGTTGGATATGATTGTTTTTACTATGGTTAGACTTGTTAACCCATGTGGCTAGAGCATAATATTGTGCTTCGTTGATTGTTCCTTGAGATGTTGCATGCTATGAATTGCGATATTATGTTGAAACATAATGATTTATATGATGGATGAAGTGGAAATCTTGATTGTCATGTGGGTTTATTATGTAGCCCTGAATCTAGTAATTTCATGCTTGTCAAGTTCTAATAATTGATTGAGGGATGTTATACCTTTTTGTTAGAACGTACTGTGATAAACGTCGGAGTGTAGTGAATGGTGAACTACGAATGGCTTGATCCCTTCTTAGGGTACGCAGGCAGTCTAACGCAAAGTTAGATGCAGCCATGAAATAAAAGGAAATGAATGCGTGGTTAAATCATTGATTGTGTTTTGGTCTTGTCTCGGAGGCGAGACATGTTAAATAAATAGGGATGTGCTGACGTCACATGTCAATCTTGGACTTATGTTGAGATTAGGGTGTGATAGCAACCACCTCGAATTGACATAGGTCGAAAGAGATATAATCAGGTCAAGGAACCAAGTCAGGTTGAGAAACCGGGTTGGCCAATTCTCTCTTTATCTCTTCCCTCATTTCCCTTCCTTTTTTCCTTTCTGATCGGTCACCCTTCCTCATTTTCTCTCCCGCAACTCTCTCTTTTCCCCTCTCTCCTGCTGCCATTTGGCAGCTTCAAATTTTATTTTTATTTATTTTTATTATTTTTAACAACTAAAACGTCTCTAATTTCTTCATTTCAACTCCGATTCGCGAACAGTTTTCGCCTACGCGCTTGTAAGATCAAGCTCTATCCAATTATACTTAGTGTGACCCTGTAAAGTCCACAAATTTTTAATGATTACTGACCAAAATTCAAACTTCGTAATTATTTTAATTAAAATCTAAATTTAATAAAATTTAATATAAATAACCGAAAATAATATAAGATCTCATTAATACAAATATGTAGTTTACAATAGTGAAATCCAAGAACGAGATTTCACATTCTTCCCTCCTTATAAAATTTCGTCCTCGAAATTTTTAGTATCAATTCCCTATCCACCAATGCAACAATTCAAACAAATAATGATGCACAAACACGTTCACACTTCAGCTATATCCAGATTTAGCTAACTCAAGTTCGACCACATTGTACCTAAACTCATAAATACAATCATCGTTGTCTCAGCACGACTTCAACACCAATCTTTGTACAAGCACAAATAATACCTCTACTAACAAGAATTCATCAATATGCTCATGATTCAATTCACAATCATCAACATTCAAGATTCGACTGTAAAATCAATAACAATACATTCCAACTCTATGACACAATTTCTAACATCCAAAGGTAAAGTTACTTGGACCTAATACCTAAGCTTTGACACCACTAAAAGTTGTCACGCCCTGATCTCGACATACGACCAAGATCGACATGTGAGGTCACCACATTCCTGTTTATCTATCATGTCTCTCTTCCGAGACAAGACCAAAACACAATCAATGATTTAACCACACATTCATTTTCTTTTATTTCATGGCTACATCTAACTATAGCGTTAAACTGCCTATGTACCCTAAGAAGGGATCAAACCATTCGTAGTTCACCAATCACTATACTCAGACATTTATCCCAGTGCGTTTTAACAGGAAGGCATATCATTCCTCAATCAATTATTGAGACTTGACAACCATGAATTACTAGATTCAAAGCTACATAACAAAACAACATGACAATTGAGATTTCCACTTCATCCATCTTATAAATCACTATGTTTCAACATAATACCGCAATTTATAGCATGTAACATCTCAAAGACAACCAACGAAGCACAATATTATTCTCTAGCCATATTGGTCGACGAATCTGATCATAGTAATAGCAATCATATCCAACAACATTCCACAATCACTCCAATTAATCAATCCCAAGAATCAAACATGCACGATATTAACATTTAACTACGTTAATCAATCAATAAGGTCACATATCAATTCATGAAATTTACTAAAGGAATTCTAAATAATTCCCTACCTGGATTCCAAGTAATAACATGATAATTCTAATTTATAAACACAACGTCTACTGTGAGCAATTCTTATTCACTCGAATCTAGGGTCGAACTAACCTTATGGAAATGAACAAGAGTAGGGATTCTGGACCACTCAACCTAATCCAACTAAAATATGAACGCCTATCGAAATGTACCAAGCACAACTAATCCTAATCACCCCTATAATGCGTATGGTACCCCATTGTGGATATACCAAGCAGAACCATATGCATATTCTAATCGTGCAGGCAGTGATCACCCATCGTGGATATACCAAGCACGATCACCCCTGGAATACATATGGTTCCTTATCGCGGATATACCATGTAGGACCATATCCTAACTCTAGGTAGTGATCACCCATCGCAAATATGCCAAGCATGATTACTCATAGAATGCGTATGATCCCCCATTAAGGATAAACCAAGCAGAATCATAAGCATAGTCTAATTATGCTGGCGGTGATCACCCATCATGGATATACCAAGCAATCATGATCGCCCTTGAAATACTTATGGTCCCCTATTGTGGATATACCAAGCAGGACCATCCATGTACCACTGCTACATGGTGCAGTTAGATCAACACACAACATCCTTACGCTTATCTTAACCCCTATGATTTACAACGTAATCGCCTGAACTATCAATTTCTCATGACCACTAACTAACATGCCACACAAGCATACAAGTTCTACAGAATACTTCTAATAGGATTCTAGGCTTACATTGTTATAATAGTTACCATACATGTCATTCATATTATCAAGAAGATAAATGTACATCTATATCACAATAAGGCGTCCCATACATGTAAACTGAGGTATATATTACTTGGGATAACTCACTAGCCGGTATAGGCTCACTAAGCCCAACTTAATCTCTAGTAATACTAATTTTAGTATTCAACAATGATTAAGAACATTTTGATCAAAATCAACCCTAGTAGATCAATTAGGAAGATCCGCCCACTGGATTCCAATCCGTAAGCTCCAAAGGTCCTCAAATATTACATATAACAACATATTAAAGTTTGGTAACGATCTAATGGTTGGATCGTCGATTGTTATAATGATCAAGTGGCGGCCTTTAACAAAAATATGTCCAAATGACGAGATTTCATCAATTGATATCACATATGGATTTAGGATATCAAATTTAGCCTAGAAAGACAGAGTTGGCCCATTGGCTAAACGTTGCCGCATGTGGAAACCCAATTTTCCGACTAACTCCAAAAATTACCAAATTTTACAAAAATGTAGAGTATTTAGGGGAATAGTTTTCATACCTAGGTCGAAATCCAATTCGGCCAAGAAACACTTGAAAACCACCTTGATCCGTTGAAAACCCTAAAAATGGGTGTTCTCAATTTATCGCCAAAATGAACTCTGACACCTCATCCAGTGCTTGGGCCTTGCTCCTGGGGTAAAGGGGAATTTATTGATGGTGGTGATCGACGATAATGATTATCGAAATCACCAAAAAAAGGGAAAACTCGCCGGATAAACCAGAACTTTGTGGCTTCAATTTGTAAATTGGGTTAGGAATTTAGAAATCTAACACCACAAAGACGTTGGACTTGCCGAGAGCTTTCCATAGACACCAAAACCATCTCAAACGTACGTCAGACGGAGGAGATAGAATCGGGTCAAGGAATCGGATCGGGTGGAGAAACCAAGTTGGTTGGTTCTCTCATTCTCCCTTCCCTCATTTCCCCTCCTTTTTTCCTTTCTGATTGGTCACTCTCCCTCCTGTTCTCTCCCGCAACTCTCTACTTTCCCCTCTCTCCTGCTGCCATCTAGCAACTTCTAATTTTTGTTTTATTTTTTTTTTAACAACTAAAATGTCTATAATTTCTTCATTTCAACTCCGATTCGCAAACAGTTTTCGCCTACACGCTCCTAGGATCGAGCTCTATCCAATTATACTTAGTGTGACCCCATAAAGTCCACGAATTTTTAATGATGACTAACAAAAATTCAAACTTTGTAATTAGTTTAATTAAAATCTATTTTTAATATAAATTCGCGAAAGTAATATAAATCTCATTAATACAAATACATAGTGAAATTCAGGAACGGGATTTCACAAGTGATGAGATTCTTGTATTAAAAAAAAAAAAATTTCTCACCACTTACATAATAACATGTGATGTAGAAAGTTAAGATTGTAGGTGGAGAAGAAGAGTGTGAACACGAAAGATTCCTTGAAACAAGAAACCAGAATAACGTGTACAAAATAATATTTTTGTGTTTATGATTTTGGGGTTACGATCTCTCAAATTTGGTCCTCTGATTCTATCTTCGTAGGGTGTAGGTTTGTGGATGAGTTGTTGATCCAAAGGGCCGTCGGGGCTTGATCTAAGGATGAACAGTTGATGAACGGATGAACACTTTCTTCAAGGGTCGTCGGGGCTTGATCTTGAATAATGGTTGTGTGGATTTCTTCAAGGGCTTTTGGGCTTGATCTTGAAGGTTGATGGATGAGCGGATCTTCAAGGGCTTTTGGGCTTAATCTTGAAGAACGATTGGATGTGTGGATTTCTTCAAGGGCTTTTGGGCTTGATCTTGAAGGTTGATGGATGAGCAGATCTTCAAGGGCTTTTGGGCTTAGTCTTGAAGAACGATTGGATGTGTGGATTTGTTTGTGCTGTTGATCCAAGGGGCCGTTGGGGCTTGATCTTAGGATGAACGATGAACACTTTCTTCAAGGGCCGTCGGGGCTTGATCTTGAATAATGGTTGTGTGGATTTCTTCAAGGGGTTTTTGGGCTTGATCTTGAAGGTTGATGGATGAGCGGATCTTCAAGGGCTTTTGGGCTTAATCTTGAAGAACGATTGGATATGTGGATTTGTTGAGGTTGTTGATCCAAAGGGCCGTTGGGGGCTTATGCTTAGGATGAACGGATGAACACTTTCTTCAAGGGCCGTCGGGGCTTGATCTTGAAAGAAGATTTAACGAAGAACGAAGAGAGCTTTCTTGATCCTTCGGGATTTGCTTGAAAGCTTTAGAGTTTCAAAGCTTCAAGGATTTGGGGAGTTCTCTTCCAATTTGGGAGTAGAGAAATGTATTTGTGAATTGGTTGATGCTTGATACCTTGATGGAGAAGCCTATTTATAGGCTTTGAGAATGAATCACCACCACAAAATATTTTTTTCCTTTCCAAGCACCATTGCCTAATTTTCCCACTTAATGCAATATTGAAATTGAAGTGGTGTAACTTATGGCCTAATTTCCCACTTAATACCATTTTAAACTTGAAGTGGTCTAACTTATGGCCTAATTTCCCACTTAACACCATTTTAAACTTGAAATGTGTATGCTTTGTCATTGCCCAAATGAGAAAAACTTGCTTTGATCCGTAATGGATTGAAGTGTGCTTACCTTGTCATTGCCCAAATTGAGAAGAAAAACCTTGTTTAATCATCCAAGGGTATTTCTTCCTATTTTGTTGAGTCACATGCCATGTGTACAATTTGTACGACACGTGGCGTATGCCATGTATGCCTTGACACGTCAAAACTTTAATGCGTTGGGTGAACATTTGTTTTACTGAAATTTCGATGTCTACAAATGCCCCCACTTCAAGGCGCGTCGTAGACATGTGCTTGTCACGTGTAGAAGATGCGTTTTGAAGTCCCTTAATGTAGATGTCAACCCAAGGGCCGTCGAGGCTTGATCTTGAATTGGGCTGGAAATTTCTTCAAGGGCCATTGAGGCTTGATCTTGAGTTTGACTGGAAGATTTTTTGGTTTCCTCCAATCGTTGATTTTCCACAGGCTTAGTCTTGAACTGGGCTGGAAATTTCTTCAAGGGCCATTGAGGCTTGATCTTGAGTTCGACTGGAAGATTTTCTGGTTTCCTCCAATCGTTGATTTTCCTTTGTGCTACTCTTGAACTGGGCAGCAGGAAATTTCTTCAAGGGCCATCGAGGCTTGATCTTGAGTTCGACTGGAAGATTTTCTGGTTTCCTCCAATCGTTGATTTTCCTTTGTGCTACTCTTGAACTGGGCAGCAGGAAATTTTGGTCTCCCCCGAAGGTCTGAGCTTTACTCTTTTTTTCTGTTTCTTTGTTCAATCTCTCCAATTCGTATTGAAGAGGGTTAGAGGATAGCTCAGCATATGCAGTTGTTGCTTGTCTCCACATGCTTTAATGTATCATTTTCACTTGCCTTACTTGCTCCCCTTTGCAGAAGTGGTCCCTTCTCTGGAAGTGTATCAACCGTTGAAGATGACTACTCGAGAGCAACGCTAGGTAAGCAACCAGGGAATAGATTCCAGGCAGTCGGTTCCAGATCGGAAGACTGACTCCAAGTGCCGGCTGATTGCTTCTTTCACTTTGCCATGCGAGTAAGAACAAGGACAAAGGAAAAGACAAGGAAAAAGCATGATATGAGATACCTTTGCTTTCGACCTTGATGATATGAGATACCTTTGCTTTTGAAGAAGCGGCAAATGGATCAGCACATGTATTTGTTGTGCTTGTCTCCACATACTTCAATCTACCGTTTCCTCCTGGGTCATCTGTACTCCAGGCATCTGGTATCTTCTTTGGGGAAGAAGAAAAAATTGAGTATTTCGAAAGGCTTTGCTGGGAGTGCGCCCTCAGAGGTGAGGAAGAGTTGGGCATTTTTTTTTCAGGTATGCCTTGCCATAAAAGATGAAGGTCGACATATATAGGGATTTCCCAATAGCAAGTGGTGGTTATGTTCTTTTACCCTTGTCGACAAACGTCTCTTCGATTTTTTAACAAGCGTCTCTTCGATTTCTGAGCGAGCGCCTCTTCGAAAAAGTAGTCACGGGTGCGGCTCTGTCACCACGCTTGTTGGCAAAGGCGCGTAGTTGGGATGATAACCTTCACGTGTTTTCAACTTTGTCAGAGATCTTTTGACAAAGTTGAACGCGTTATCTGAAAAGCCGCGAAAGCGTCGCCGAACTTCACGCAGGAAAATCCGATTTTTTGAATCGGTGGTCGTGTCGCCTTGGCTTTTTATAGAGGTATCGATTACCTCCAACATGCACACTTTGAAGATCGCCCGTTTGTGAAAATCGTCTTCGGCCCTTTCTGATTTTACTCCATCCACCTTTCTCTTTTAACCTTTTGACAATGGCTAACCCGTCTAACATTTGCTTAGATTTGAGTCTCAGCATTGATCCGAGTGCGCCGCGTCAGGTAAATGTATGGTGCCCTTCTTTCTTATCTTCTAATGGCCCTTTGACAGGTGAAGATTCTGTGATGAAGGACGCAACAACAGCTACGATAGTAGCTAGGAACTTCCTCACTCCAAAAGATAGTAGGCTGCTTTCAGAACGGTCCGATGAGTTGGCCGTTCAAGAGTCCCTAACTCTCAGTGTTCAGTGCGCAGGCTCTGTGTCCAACATGGGCCAACGCCTACTTGCTCGATCCCGCCAAGTGGAATCATTGATGGCGGAGGTGGAAACTCTTAAGCAAGAGATCAAACAGCTTAAGCACGAGAATAGAAGTTTGCATGTGCTTGCAAATAACTATTCGACGGGCATGAAGAGGAAGCTTGATGAGCTGCAAGAATCCAGTGGTCGAATTCAAAGTGACCGTCAAAGGCTTGCTGCTTTTTTCCAGAGGCACCTTTTTCCTGGCTCATCTAGCGTTCCACCAAGTATTGAGGCCTCTTCTTTGATGCCTCCCGCTTCTGTAGTTTTCCCGAGTAGTGGGGCTTCACGTGAACAACCTTTATGAAAGCTCCATCTTTTTTTTTTTTTTTTTTTTTTTTTTTTTGTACGCACTTGTAATTTCTCGGAGATCAATGAACATGCTTTACTTATTTAGTGTATTACCTCACCAAGATGTGTTATTTCCTCTTTTTTTTTTTTTTTTTTTTTTTTTTTTTTGATGATTTTGCCGTACACAGTTTATGCTCTTGCGGACCAGGAGCGTTTGGTGCCGTTTGCAGTTTCAGCTCGTGCAGGCAATGAGCGTTTTGGTGCCGTTTGCAGTTTCAGCTCGTGCAGGCAAGGAGCATTTGGTGCCGTTTGCAGTTTCAGCTCGTGCAAGCAAGGAGCGTTTTGGTGCCGTTTGCAGTTTCAGCTCGTGCAGGCAAGGAGCGTTTGGTGTCACCTTTTAGGCTCGTGCGAACGAGGAGCTTGTGGTGTCGTTTGCAGTTTCAACTCGTGCAGACAAGGAGCTTTTGGTTGTCGCCTTTTAGGCTCGTGCGAACGAGGAGCTTTGGTTGTTGCCTTTTATGCTCATGCGGACCAGGAACGTTGGTTGTCGCCTTTTAGGCTCGTGCGAACGAGGAGCGTTGGTTGTCGCCTTTTAGGCTCGTGCGAACGAGGAGCGTTGGTTGTCGCCTTTTAGGCTCGTGCGAACGAGGAGCGTTGGTTGAATTTGTCAAACGATCTTAGAGAGGCATTCCTTGCAATCTTCATAGCAAGGAGTCTTGACCGAGTGATTGAAGAAGTCTTTGGGGAAGAAATCGCGCATTGTGATGGCAACGGACGATCTTTGTGTCATAACTTCCTCATCCTCAACACTTTCATGTAGCTTTGAAGGTTGACGGTAGCTGCTTTGCCCCCTTTCCGATTGGTGAACTTGTGGAGGAGACCTATGTTTCTTGTGCATTTTCTTTGGAGTGACATAAGTCCATCCTTCAACTTCACTTGACGTGACTGACATGGTTTTGGAGCATGCCCCCAGCGGTTGAGGTGAAGATTTTGAGTTCAAAGAGCCAGAAGTGACGGTGGTATAGTTTGACTTCACCACATCATTAAGATCTAGCTCGATGATCCCTTTCTGAGCTAACTTCATGATGAGATCTTTTAGCACAAAGCACTTTTCCGTCGGATGACCAATGAAGCGGTGGAATTTACAGTACCTTGGACTGTCAGTACGGTTCATCTCTTCCGGCCGTTTGCACTCAGGTAGGTCGATCACCTTTTTGTCAAGCAAGTCTTTCAACATGGCAACCACGTCAGAGTCGGGGAATGGATATGTCTTCTCCTCAAGCTCCTTCAAAGTGCGTCTACGTATCTCTTGATCACGAAAAGTTTCGGTTTGAATCGCCTTGCCTCGTGTATGGGTTTTGACTGGAGTTGTGTTGACCGTCATTGCTTCCTTGGTGGGTTTCCACGCAGCCTTATCCACCTTGGGCCCCAAAACTTTGTCATTCTTGTAGTCGGCGATCTGTTCTTTCTTCTCATGACGGGTGATGCTTAACTCCATATCATGGGCGCGGGTGGCTAACTCCTCAAATGTTCGTGGTTTAATGCCTTGAAGGATGTAGTGTAGTCCCCACTGCATGCCTTGAACGCACATCTCAATGGCAGAGATTTCAGAAAGCCGATCTTTACAATCCAGACTTAAGGAGCGCCATCTATTTATGTAGTTGATGACAGGTTCATCTCTCCACTGTTTCGTACTGGTCAGCTCTAGCATGCTTACAGTACGACGAGTGCTGTAGAAACGGTTGAGGAATTCCCTTTCTAGCTGGTCCCAACTGTTGATAGACTCGGGTTCGAGGTCGGTGTACCAGTCAAAAGCGTTACTTTTCAGCGAACGTACGAACTGTTTGACAAGGTAGTCTCCCTCTGTCCCAGCATTGTTGCAAGTTTCAATGAAATGGGCGACATGTTGCTTCGGGTTGCCTTTTCCATCGAACTGCATGAATTTTGGGGGCTGATAACCCCTTGGCATCTTCAAAGCATCAATCTTCTTGGAGTAAGGCTTTGAGTACAGTACGGAGTCATGCGAGCTTCCTTCGTACTGTGTCTTGACAGTGCTTGCGATCATCTCCTGTAGCTGCTGGATAGAGAGAGATTCCATGAACGCCGTTGCTTGGTCTAGCTTCAGCTTCTCTTCGACTTTCTCCACTGGAGGCTCCTCTTCTTCGTCGACTTCTTTCTTTAATAGGCCAACATTTGGGTCGACTTTCACGTCGGGCAGCGCATCTAGTTGGTTGACAAGTGCGGCAATCTGCAAGTCCTTCTCTTCCACGGTCTGTGTAAGCTTTGCAATTGCTTCGCTCATTTGAGCCAGTTGTTCTTCAACAGAGGTGACGCCGATGGTCATGACTTGTGCAACCAATAGACATGACTTTCCTTCAGACATCCATAGTGCTGATGAAGAACCCCATTGGCCATTTTGGGGTGTCATCTTGTGTGCCTCAATAGCATGCTTTGGTGCCCCCATCAAGGTCAGGTGGATGACCGACTCGCGCCTTTGATGCTGCTCTTGCTTGCTTAGCAGTACCAACTTTGCAGCGGCATGTTGAGAAGTGGTTGTGGCACCAATGGATGCTCCATTTGCGGCGGAAGTGCTTATGCTTCTTCCCTTGGTGGTTGCAAGAACGACTTGTCCCTTGCTTGATGCCATTGATTTTGGAGGTGTGCTTTGGTTGTTGTCAACTCCGTAACCATGCTCCTTCAACTTCTTTTGAGTTTTGGTGAGGTCACGATCTTTGTCGTTGACGGTGTTTGAAACCTTCTTTCCAAGATTTGAAGAGGAAGCAAAGTCATGCCTAGCCTTTGACATGAGTTCGTAGGCATTTGGGTTAAAGCCTTCTTCGGTTTTCTTAGTTGGAAGAGAGCTTGGTTTCACTTTGACGCCATGTTGCGCCTCCAGACGGTTGATGAGTCTGGCGGTTTGCAAGTTTTTCTCCTCTGCAGTCTTTAGCAGCCTTGCAATTGTTTCCTTCATCTGAACCAACTGTTTTTCAATGGAGGTAGTGCCGATAGTCATGACTTGTTCTTTGTTTGAAGCCATGGACTGTGCTTAAATATCTTGAACGGAGACAGAGATGAGAGGTAGAGATGATCCCACCGGGCGTGCCAAATTTGTGAACACGAAAGATTCCTTGAAACAAGAAACCAGAATAACGTGTACAAAATAATATTTTTGTGTTTATGATTTTGGGGTTACGATCTCTCAAATTTGGTCCTCTGATTCTATCTTCGTAGGGTGTAGGTTTGTGGATGAGTTGTTGATCCAAAGGGCCGTCGGGGCTTGATCTAAGGATGAACAGTTGATGAACGGATGAACACTTTCTTCAAGGGCCGTCGGGGCTTGATCTTGAATAATGGTTGTGTGGATTTCTTCAAGGGCTTTTGGGCTTGATCTTGAAGGTTGATGGATGAGCGGATCTTCAAGGGCTTTTGGGCTTAATCTTGAAGAACGATTGGATGTGTGGATTTCTTCAAGGGCTTTTGGGCTTGATCTTGAAGGTTGATGGATGAGCAGATCTTCAAGGGCTTTTGGGCTTAGTCTTGAAGAACGATTGGATGTGTGGATTTGTTTGTGCTGTTGATCCAAGGGGCCGTTGGGGCTTGATCTTAGGATGAACGATGAACACTTTCTTCAAGGGCCGTCGGGGCTTGATCTTGAATAATGGTTGTGTGGATTTCTTCAAGGGGTTTTTGGGCTTGATCTTGAAGGTTGATGGATGAGCGGATCTTCAAGGGCTTTTGGGCTTAATCTTGAAGAACGATTGGATGTGTGGATTTCTTCAAGGGCTTTTGGGCTTGATCTTGAAGGTTGATGGATGAGCAGATCTTCAAGGGCTTTTGGGCTTAGTCTTGAAGAACGATTGGATGTGTGGATTTGTTTGTGCTGTTGATCCAAGGGGCCGTTGGGGCTTGATCTTAGGATGAACGATGAACACTTTCTTCAAGGGCCGTCGGGGCTTGATCTTGAATAATGGTTGTGTGGATTTCTTCAAGGGGTTTTTGGGCTTGATCTTGAAGGTTGATGGATGAGCGGATCTTCAAGGGCTTTTGGGCTTAATCTTGAAGAACGATTGGATATGTGGATTTGTTGAGGTTGTTGATCCAAAGGGCCGTTGGGGGCTTATGCTTAGGATGAACGGATGAACACTTTCTTCAAGGGCCGTCGGGGCTTGATCTTGAAAGAAGATTTAACGAAGAACGAAGAGAGCTTTCTTGATCCTTCGGGATTTGCTTGAAAGCTTTAGAGTTTCAAAGCTTCAAGGATTTGGGGAGTTCTCTTCCAATTTGGGAGTAGAGAAATGTATTTGTGAATTGGTTGATGCTTGATACCTTGATGGAGAAGCCTATTTATAGGCTTTGAGAATGAATCACCACCACAAAATATTTTTTTCCTTTCCAAGCACCATTGCCTAATTTTCCCACTTAATGCAATATTGAAATTGAAGTGGTGTAACTTATGGCCTAATTTCCCACTTAATACCATTTTAAACTTGAAGTGGTCTAACTTATGGCCTAATTTCCCACTTAACACCATTTTAAACTTGAAATGTGTATGCCTTGTCATTGCCCAAATGAGAAAAACTTGCTTTGATCCGTAATGGATTGAAGTGTGCTTACCTTGTCATTGCCCAAATTGAGAAGAAAAACCTTGTTTAATCATCCAAGGGTATTTCTTCCTATTTTGTTGAGTCACATGCCATGTGTACAATTTGTACGACACGTGGCGTATGCCATGTATGCCTTGACACATCAAAACTTTAATGCGTTGGGTGAACATTTGTTTTACTGAAATTTCGATGTCTACAAAGAGGAAGCCGCAGATGGGCAGACAATAGAAGAAAATTAAGTAATTGGTGTAGAAAGTTAAGAATTTGAAGAGATACAGAGAAAATTTGATGAGTATCAAAGAAAAGTAGAACAAGAAAATGTGTTTGGAATGTGAGAGTGTGCCAAGAAAATTCAAGAGGAGGAGAGAGAAGAATGTAGTAGCGTTAAGTTTCATAAATAGTGTAGTACCGTTAAATTTCATAAACAGTGTAATACCGTTAAATTTTATAAATAGTGTAGCACCATTAAATTTCATAAACAGTGTAGTACCGTTAAGTTTCATAAATAGTGTAGTAAGTTTCATAAAAAGTGTAGTAGTTTCATAAACAGTGTAGTAAGTTTTCATAAACAGTTTCGTAAGTTTCATAAACAGTGTAATACCGTTAAGTTTCATAAACAGTGTAATACCGTTAAGTTTCATAAACAGTTTGTGTGAAGACGCATGGGTCTGCGCATCAGATTTTTTTAATATTAAAATTATGTCTTTTTCATTATAATTTAAGTTTTTTTGTCATTTTTATTAAACTTTAAGGGTTTTTCATTAAAATTTAAGTTTTTTAATTAAATAAAGTTATAGCATTATTTTTTATTAAAATAAATTTAGCACAAGCCCTTTTCAAAAAAGTTTCCTATAATATATAGTAATATCGCTTATAGTAAAAATATATAACTTGCATGATTTAATATTAAATACATAACTCCTATCAGAGAGAAGAATACTCCCTCGCTTTTGTCGATCGGATCTTTGGAAGGAAAAGCAATATTGGAAGCACAGATCGAGTCTCTTGGCTGAAGAAGGTGGTGCAAATATCAAGTTTTTCCATCTTGCCACAGATGAAAGAAGAGCAAGGAATAGAATATTACGGTTGGAGGGAGGCAATAGCAATTGCACAAGATATTTTACAGTAATGGTGAAAAGAAATCATGTCAATGCACTCAATGTGGGTTCGATCTCTTACCAATTTTCCTCCTCCTTAACAATTAAGTTAACTAACTATTTAACCCACTAATGAGTTTCATGATTGAGACCTGGCGAAAAAGGCTGATCTGTTCACTACCTTAATTAACCCTCACCCTCATCCCTACCCTCCATCTCCATGTGTTTCTCTTGCTCATCATCAATAATAACTAGTTAGACAGAAAACTCATCGGTCATCACTGCATTTTCAGGCAGGCTTTCCATGATCAATCAAACATGGACCTTTTTTTTTTTGTTTGGTCAAATGATTGAAGACTTGGACCACTTGGATCTAACAAGAGACATGATACAAAACTGAACGCAATGACGTTCTAAGATTCATATAATGAACCTCACTTAGTGAGATAAAATTTTGTTGTTGTAGTTGGTCAAATGATCGAACCTTATCAAGTAAGATATCCCCTCTTTTCTTTGTTTTGTGGTGGCCTAGTCTTCTGGGTCCACCTTAATTGGTCCTTAAATTAGGAAATTAATGAAAAATGGTTTCATTGGTTTTTAATAAGGAAAATTAATGAAAATGACTTCAAAATTTTGCATTTTAACCAAAAATCATCTAATAACTTTATTTAATGATAAGGACAATAAAAAAACATAAAATATAAACATGTGTGCCCAGCATACGTTAAGTTTCATAAACAGTATAATACCGTTAAGTTTCATAAACAATATAGTACCGTTAAGTTTTATAAACAATGTAGCACTGTTAAGTTTCACAAACAATGTAGTAAATTTCATAAACAATGTAGTAGCGTTAAATTTCATAAACAATATAGTATCGTTAAGTTTCATAAATAGTGTAATAAGTTTCATAAACATTGTAGTAAATTTCATAAACAGAATAATACCGTTAAGTTTCATAAATAATATGTGTGACGATGCGCGGGTCCCGCACGTCAATTTTTTTTACATATTAAAATTATGTCTTTTCATTAAAATTTAAGTTTTTTTTTTTTTGTACTTTTTATTAAAGTTTAGGGGTTTTTCATTAAAATTTAAGTCATTTTCATTAAATAAAGTTATAGCATGGTTTTTTTTGTTAAAATAAACTTAACCCAAGCCATTTTCATGAAAGTTCCCATTATTATAAGCTATAATCTAAGAGGAGTCCCAGGAAGAGTTGAAAATGAACGAGAGGTAAGTTCGAAATGCTATGCGC
This sequence comes from Pyrus communis, assembly GCF_963583255.1. Lineage (NCBI taxonomy): Eukaryota > Viridiplantae > Streptophyta > Magnoliopsida > Rosales > Rosaceae > Pyrus > Pyrus communis. The sequence goes on from NC_084806.1 coordinate 13,801,469, forward strand.
ATGTTTATTCTTTTTCAAATTTTATGAATTTTTATTTGGTTATTAATTTCTTTTGAATAACTGGCTAGTAGTTTTTAAATATTTGTTCCAATCCAAGTCTAACAATCAACAAAGGGTAATGCGAAGAACAAATTTTTAGGCCAAATTTGTATATCATATGACATGTCATCAAAATGTTTAATCTAGTGCTCATTCATTACTTATACATATCAATTAAAGACTCAAAGACATCATTATTTTTTTAGTCCCATATTGACAAGGTTATTAAATAAGAAAAAAACACCTCACGATTTATACAAAAACACTTTAAAAGTTCAGATAGAATGAAAACAAAACTCATCATCTATCTACTTGTACGTTCGGAGTTTTTTGGTTTCCTTCTCTCGATACAAAATAAATTAGTTTTTCCATGTTTCTAAGTTTGAAGTGTTTTTCTAAGTATAATTTATCGTAGTCTTACATGTGAAAACAAATAATTTTCATATATGAAGTTAAGGAACATTTTTTGGCGTCG